>NC_047021.1:42501191-42845283 GCF_902652985.1 Pecten maximus
CAATGTCGCCGTGTCTCAATCTAGTTTCTGCTCCCTGAATCGCATTGCTTGCTAACCACTTCCGTCCTGTTCGAGTCTCAATCCTAGCATACCTGATCTTTTCGTCTTTGGAGTCTCTGACAGTCATTACCAGACTAGTCTTCGCCACCTTAAACTCTTCCCTCAATGATGATATTGGTAATTGTTGTCTGAAGACTGTCATGCTGTATAGGCAAACAATGGTAAAACTTGGAGGGACCCCAAGCCAACGTCGTAAACACTTGCTGATCAAGAGCTTCCACTGTAATAGTGGCTACTTCGTACAGCATAAGAGGCCATATCAGGCGAGGAAGAAGTCCAAGGTGATAAATCCAGGATTTGAATTTCCCAGGCAGCCCTGTTTTGTCGATCTTTCTCAAACCCTCCCCTACCTGGGTCTGTAACCGTTTGATGTTCCTGCTGTCATTCAGGATGGCATCAAACCACTTCCCCAAATACTTGATTGAATTGTCCACAGTCGTTGGTATCACCTCTTGCTGTATTGAGAGGTTGAACTTTCTGGTCACCTTCCCTCTTTTCAAAAGGGGACATCTGGATTCCCTTGTTTTAGACTTCACTCTTGCTCATAGAACTGATATGATCCATCGTGCCTGTATATGGGTGGTAGTTGTTAAAGTCAGGTCGTCTATAAACCCTCCATTTTGTGGTAATCTCCCCTGATGAAATTATGTGTCCTCTAGTTTCCCTGCCTGCTGCCCTGGTGATTATGTTCTCCCCATCACAGAGAGTATGACAGATATAGTGCATCATGTCAAGATGCCCTTCTTCATTCAGGTCAATTTCATCTGAAAATGTCCAGGTCGATTTGACCTGAAAATAGCAGATTACTTAATACATGTAAAGAAATTGACCTGAAGTTGACATGAAAATTTCACCTCAATTCACATGAAGATTCCATCGTGTTAAATTGACCTGAAATTGAACTGAAAATTTCTTTGTGAAATTGACCTCATTTTCATGTCATTTTCAGGTCAATTTCAGCTCAAATTTACCTCAAAAGACTGTCGCATATTTTTATATCATACCCAACGTTACATACTTTACGTTAAGCTTCTCTTCCCCTCTGTACAAATTTAAGTGTATAACAAATTGAATGTACCCCGAAGAAATTCTATCGCCTCCTACTCTCTATATTTTGTATGTAAACTTTCAGCTTTATAAGCGAACACAATTAGGACGCTGATATTATTTTAGTCCATTATTGGTATTTATTAGATATATTTATATACATTTATTAGATATATTTCTATACAGTGGGTATCAGTTTATGCAGTTTTGTGACAAGCGGTGCATATCTATACGCTGTCGGTGAAGAGGGGGTTTGTCACTCAGCTGACAAAGTCTGCTACTTTGACTACAGCTTAAGTAGAGCCGTGGCTTATCACGTTGGAGTTCCCGGTTTAATTTCCTGATAAACATCAATACATATTTCCCCCTTTTCGTCCACAGTAGTATTAGGTTTTTTAGGTATTTTTTATTTTTATTTATATAGGGATTGGATTTCACTTTTATGTTAACCATGCTTTTATGGAACAATTCCTCTAAGAATATATTCTATGGGCGCGCTAGCGCCCCATTTAGAATATATTCTTAGAGGAATTGCTCCATAAAAGCATGGTTAACATAAAAGTGAAATCCAATCCCTATATTTACACTTACGGATGTTGTTTCTATAAGTCTTTGTGATTACAATATTTTTTCTTTGTAAATAAAAAAAATCATATAAAAGTCGGACACAGTGGGAGGAGTCAATTATTAGAACAGCCAATGGTGACGCTTCACAACAAATTGAGACTTTTTTCCGCGGTAAAAAATAGTTCTGTTTTTTATTATGATATTAACATAAATAACAAAAACATTTTGATAGATTATCATATTTAATATTGTCAAACATGTTATTTTTATACATTTAACAATGGTAAACAAACCCTTTGTAACTTAAATTGTAAATGTAAACAAAGCCATGTGCTTGGCGAAAGTAGTTCCCGTACCCTGTCATATTTTCATACGCAAGTTTAAACGTCAATGTTTCCATGCAAGAATGGTAAACAAATCGGTCTGGTATTGTTATATAGTGACAAAAGTGTAAATATACTATAATAAGGTTATCAAGTTATTTTCTGCTAACAAATGTCTTAATATGATTCATTTGGAAAGACGCTTTCTCATCATAAGAAACTAATGTTTAAGATATTAACTACATGACTTCTAATTTCGGACGAGGCGTGACGAAATAATCCACTGCGGACGCACGACAGCAGAGTTTTGCGAATTTTCTGTACAAATATGATATTTATTCCTCGCGGTTAGTCACAAATATGAGTGTAAGGTTTTTTTATAATTTAATGTGCAATCCATACCTACCGTTCGAACGAGGGAATGCCCAGTCAGGTGATAGGGTCACGAGAAATTTCGCCTACGTCATCATATCCTGTTTTAACATCACCGATAATACATTATGTATTATCTATGTCTCATTTATCTAGGTCGCTTGGTCATTTACAGTGTTTTTGTCGGTACTTAACAACAAGATAATCTCGCTTTGAACCTACAATGTCAGGGTATGTTGAACTTCTTGAACCCGGAATTCAGGACTTTTTGACTACCTTGACAGAACTAGACTATTTTGTTTATCATAAGTGGACTGAATGATCGTTCCGATTGGACGGCCTGGCCTTAACAATGGTGAGGTCACCACCAAAGATGAATTCAGCTAGTCGTCTAAAAACATTCTTTAAAAATCTTGCTTCGCATGCGCAAAACACTGAAATAAAGATAGATAGCGGATTACTCATTGAAACTTGTTAACTGTTTTCTCTACGACAATAGTAAAATATAACTATCAACAAATACACTAATTATTTTAATCGTCGATGCTTACAATAGCTGAGGATATAGGGAGACTTTATCCGCGGCATTATAAAGATATCAATTCTGCAGTTAAGTTCTACAAAAGTCCACGCGTTTTTAGCCGCGCTTGACAAGGATCCATCAAACTATCACGAAAAAATAGTATTTCAAACGCATGTAATGTTTTAAAGTACGTGCTTGATCATTGTACCCCGTTCTCTACATAATTAATAGTCGGTACTTTCCGTAAACGAGAAGTTCTGACGCTTCCCTAATATTGACATGACAATCTTATCCGCCTGCAAGCACCTGTTTACTACTTGTATTTTGGAGGGTCATACATTCAACTGGGCAAAAAATATTGTATTACGACATACATAAGTGTAGCTGTGATTTTGGTTCAGTTGAAACAGCAGCTGACTGATTGATTTGTATACCTCATCATCATCAGAGGTATAAAATTGGCATGATATTCTTTGCATAAAAATGTCTATTTACAAAATCAATTGTGATATTTTTACATCTCTGTTTTCTTTATCACTCCGATCACTAAAAATGCCGTGCCTTTCTTTCCACTACAGCCAAAAATGGCCCCAAACATCCAGACTCTCGTACTCAGAGTTCCAGTAACTTTACTTCCTGGATAGGCCTGTCCTATTTTGTTTATCAAAAATGGACTTGATGACTTTTCCTTATTGACGGTCTTCCCGACAGATAGCGACGTCACCGATATGACTAAAACAACTGAAGAATGTCAGACACCATCTTTGAACTACAACCTGTTTGATAACGTTCCTGGTATTGTCGTCTGCTTCTTAGTTGAGAGTACGGAAGCCCACGAGGCCTTCCGAAGGTCAATGAAAAAGTATCGAGTAGTAAATATTGCTTCAAATTAGACAATTTAATTAGGAGAGCAGTCTAGCGGAGAGAAATGGTACAGAGGCAGGTTATCCTTATTCTCAGGGAAATGAGATTATGTATTTACTTATCAGAGATATTTTGATTGATAAAGCCTAATAATATGCTTCATTGATTGTTTATGAGACATGTTTGATTGAATTTCAAATAATAAACACTTCCGACAAAAATATCACGAGAATCTGAAGCATTACACACAGTCGGTAAGAATCGTAATGTTTATGCATTCAGAAATGTGTGATGATATTCTGTAAAGTGTATAATCAAAAGCGAGAAAATGAACTAAGACCGCGATAAAAGAATATTGTTATTGGGCTCCAAATATTTCCGGGAACTCAATTTTGATTCATAAAGCTTCGTTTATTACAGATTTGTAGTACTGGCTTAGCACGTGGTAAACAATCCCTGAACATGATTTTAATGGGATTGAAGAAACACATTATGCACGTGTAACAGGAGAGGAGAAAACGTAGCGGCCAGAGCGGGGTTTGAACCCGGGACCTCCGAACACTAGCCGGATGCTCTACCAATTGATCTACCTGGTCACCGATGAACAACCCAATCCAGTCCCGCTACACACGTGTTTGATATAAACTCTGTTCAGACATGGCTGGTCAAAAACGTTTGCTATCTTTAAGAGTTGCTCCCATTTGATTATGGCATGTGATTACATGTACACATTTTATCTTCCAACATCATTATCATTTTGTTACAATGCTATTTAGATTCATTGCTTAGTTCCACAAATGACGATGAAAGACATGCTTATGACTCTTGCTCTAACCGGGCCTCGAACTCACGACCTACGGCACCGAATCGCCCAGCCAGAAATACCCGCAGCTCATACCACTGCACCACATCCACATCGACATTCGTGTTACTATAATGTATGTTCTGTATATAGTTTTTAACACAGTGTATCATATGCAATTTGTGTTGTTGATCCGAGAGTTAATATTTGAATTTCCTTTCGTAGTTGTACTGCGTTAAATACATGTATTCAATTCGCATCTCGCCGTAAATGTTGGTTTATGGTTGTCTGTCGCTCAACGGAATTTGCCGAGATGTTACGCTTGATTACGCTTATTTATAACTATCACAGAGTCGTGTGTCATAGTACGTATATATATTTTATATCAAAGGGTGTAAAATTCAATAAATTATGAAAAACAAAAACATATAGGTACATATTTACTGCGTTTGAAGTTTCACTTATGAATAATCCATTTTATTGATCATACGTAACATGTACAATCCTACTTGTTATTTTATGTCGCTTAAGCTATAAACAATGAATAAACAAAAAAATAATACTGAAAAATAATAATGATAAAAAATCCCACTCGCTAAAGTCTGTGACTGTTGGTGTCCTCCTGAGTGGAGAAATGCGTCATTTTTCTGGGAACCATCTCTGCAGAATTACTTTGCAAACCTAAAACTGTCAGGACTTGTTTCACCTGGTAATGGTGCGAGACTATTCATGTAGTCCTTTTGATGTTCTTCACATGAGAATTGCACATCTTTATACAAGTAATACCAGAGTTATACAATGAACAGGGTATGACGGCAGGCTACAGCTATTGTCGTGGGAACAAGACACGGCCGCATGTCTTTGTCGGTTATTGGCTACCATACAACGTCATAGATAAGAGATATTGTCACGGAGTGTAATCTGTGAGACTATAAAAAGGTCACTCTCCTTTCCGGTTTCAATTTTACTAATGCAGACATGGCAGTCGGTAAGTAATCTGTTGAAGGCAATGCCTTGCAATATTTCATAACTTTGAATTGATTATATTCTCTTTTGTAAAATACATGTTTATATTCTACACATCAATAACAAACTGGACATTTAAAAGGACTTTTGTAAGTTTTTTAATCATATACTGAAAGTAATAATTTTCGTTGTAAATAATGTTCAATTAATTATGTAATTCACTATGAAGTGTTGTGAATACATGATGTTTTTTTTCCATTTGTAGATGTACTTTAGCGGAATTACATATATATATAATGATGTATATATGTAGTCGCATAATGAGTTCAAAATATATTTTAGGTTTAAATTACTATTTTATTATTCAGAATTAAGTTAATGGTGTCTAAATTTACATTAACAAAGTTAAAACCGTATACGTACACATTTTAATTGCACAGATACAGGAATACATATAGTGTTCAAATTATTGCGACAAATCTTGAATACGATAAACACATATTACCTTTAATTGATTCAAACGCGTAAAATTGGTGTATCCAAGTAACTATTGAACGAAGCCGATGTATTACAATGTATGTACTCTTTGGACGATTTAGAAACGCCATTTCTCGAGACTCTATAACACAAATTCTCCAAGCTACTTTGGATATGGTGTAATAACTCTATATATTATTCAAACGAAATTAAGATATAACTGCAGTTCCCTTAATTACGATTATTCAGGGTTAACATTGTAAATAGCCCCTTAGTTTATGTGAATCCCCAAGTGAAAATGTAAATTATTTCTTTTTAGAAATGACTCATTTTTTTTAATCAAAGGTACGAATTGTTTCAAAATCTTAATTCTAAAAACATTAATCAAATATATTTAGAATTATTATTATCCGGTAATACTCAAGCTTTACATAACTTCATAAAGACTAACTAGCTTTTGCTGCCATTGTTCATGTCGATGTTATTTCCTTTATATTATAAATAGCATTTTATTCTGAATATTATATTACTATGAATATTATATTATTATGAATATTATGTTATTTTGAATATTATATTATTTTGAATATTATATTATTTAAAAAATTATTATGATTATTATATAATTATTGATATTATATAATTTGATTTGATTTGTGGAAAGGGCGTCAATAATGTTGTAACAAATTGTCCCCAATCCTCTTGTCATTTCTTGGCAATAAAGTATGTTTATACTAAACTAAACTGTAGCATATAAATATCACAGTAAAAAACATCTCGCACATAATGCTTCATATGTCTTTGAAACAGCATTTGCCGTAAAATATATTTGGAATCTTTTTGAGGTCAATACTTTATTTTACTAACATGATAAAATACAATAATGACCGAGGACATGACCAGTATCGTGAAAGAACTTTTGCCCCGTAATTTAGAATGTAATGTGTTCATCATCTGTCAGTATTGCTGACTGCACCTCCCTGTAGAGGGATATTATGGAAACGCAAGGAATGTCGTCTTCCAAATTATTCTAGTTCTGTAAATCTGACCCCGTAAGTTACCCACAGTTTCTTCCCGATACCTACAGCGGTCAGTGAGCGAAGAATTAAACTCCGGCAGCTGGTCGATTTTTCTTCATTGATTTCCAACCATTTGTTGGAGGAATGTTACACACTCCTCAAACGTTTGACGGACATTGACTTGAACAGTATTACACTGGAGCTGAACATGGACGTCAGCTAGCGCTTAGTCTAGGCTAAAGCTGGGACTAAAGCAAGCAACATTTGGTTTAGTTATTGTAGTTCTAACAAGAGCCTGCATATCAACTTTCCCCTTTTACTGAGTTCGAGGATGGTTGCGATACCAACACAGTTCTTTCTTGGCGGGTCTAAACTTGTGGCGTTTGATTGGGACTCAGTACATTGTATTTGTCGTAGGCATGTCTGACTGAATTGTCTGTTAAGGTGTTAGACAATCAAATATTTGAAATAAACAGAAAATGCATTAAACAGGTAAAGTATAACAAAGACGGCGGAATCAGGTGACAACTTACTCTAGAATACCTAGCTCATTTGCACATGAATATCAATCACAATTTCTAAAAAAAATTATTTAAAAACGGACCCCACAGGGACGAGCTCATTACACAACCAACCGCATGTCTGGACTCCTAACAAATAAAGTATGTTGCTTTTCGTCTCTAAATAATAGCAAAGTGAAACAAAATTTTCTTTCGTTTCAGGGAGTGTAGATCTTCTGTTCAATGTACTGGTACTTGTTGCCACTACGACCGGAAGCCTTGTTTCTGGCGCATGCGAATACACAGATGACGTGTGTGAGTTCAGCCTCGTTATCAAAAACGAGCTAACAATGATGCAAAAAAGGGACTTAGTGTATCCATACAACGGCAAACTCTACCGATATAACGAAACGGATCCCTCCACAGCCAACGATATACCAATGGAGGAAATCGTCACAGCGGATGGTTACGAAAACCCACGTGTGGTTACGTTAGCCAATGGAAGCTTGCCAGGCCCCCCATTGATTGTGTACGAGGGCCAAATGGTTGTCGTGAACGTTATAAATAAACTGTCGTCTGATGGCGTAACAATACACTGGCATGGTGTTCCCCAGCGCGATAGTCCTTGGATGGATGGTGTCGCATATATCACACAGTGTCCCATAATGCCCGGACAAAGTTTCCGGTATGAGTTCAAAGCGACACCTAGAGGTACATATTGGTATCATTCACATATTGGATCTCAGCGAAGTAATGGTCTTTACGGAGCGTTTGTAATCCGTCCACGGATACCGCTGGAAGTTCCAGAACATATTCTTACCATTGCAGATTGGAATCATGACGGAGATTCGGACTTAACCGAAATAAAACAGTTCCGTGGAACTTTCGAAAACCGAATACCTGTTCCATTCTCAAAATCAGCTGACGGATCACTCTTAGCTAAGTTACAGTTCCATTCTGGACTTATTAATGGCCGAGGACGTTTTTACGACCCTCTTACAGATGTCCACAACGCGGCGCCACTGTCGGTGTTCGGTGTTGAAGCAGGGAAAGTGTACAGGTTCCGGATAATCAACGCTGGCATGGTATACCCTTTCCAGTTTTCGGTCGACAACCACACCCTCGTTGCTGTAGCATCGGACGGCTATGATTTTGAACCCTTATCTGTTGACGCCTTAAACGTGTTTCCTGGTGAGCGATATGATGTCTTGTTGCAAACGTCAAATGTAATAGACAGTTATTGGATTCGCACTAAAACGTTGGAAGTAGAATTCAACCACAGAACAGAAGCGATATTACGATATGCTGGCGCCCCTGATGACGTGGAGCCAACAACTACAGCAAGAAACTGTTCTGACAGTAATCATTGTCGTGTTTTAAATTGTCCATCATCAAAAATGCCACCAAATCAGTACATCGATTGCCTAACAATGAATGACATCAAGTCGACTAATCCAAGTCCACTGATGAACATAACGGATTCGTTATCTAATCAAACTCAGAAATCAAATTCTACAGATGCAACCAATGACATTTTCAAAGAAGTTTTTCTCAATTTTGGTTTCCCAGGAACGTCTTCGAAACCGGGCTCTGTTAACGGGAGAGAGTTTGTATTCCCGAGCGTTTCCGGTCTGACACAAATGGATGAAATTGAACGGCAGAAGCTGTGTGAGAACGCCGATTGCGGCCCTGACAAGATTTGTACTTGTTTTCACTCTCTGACTCTGGACCAAGTCGACATTGTCCAAATGGTACTTCTAAATATGGGCAATGGACAAGGCTGGGGTCACCCAATACACATGCACGGGCATTCGTTTGAGGTTTTGAAAACTGGATATTCGATTCTTGACGAAAATGGACAGATATATGCTCCAAATCCTGATATAAGATGTCTTGGACAAACATTTGGTACTGACACTTTCTGTAATTCTGCAGAATGGACAAATTCGTCGTGGAAAAATGGTAACATCCCGGGCTTGGAACTTCAACGGCCTCCAATCAAAGACACTGTCATTTTGCCCTCTGGTGGTTATGTTGTAATACGAATAAAGGCAGACAACCCTGGTCTGTGGATAATGCATTGTCATGTTGAACTACATAGCATATATGGTATGGCACTTGTGATCAACGAATCTCACGCAAATGTTCCAAAAGCACCAGCTGGTTTCCCAGAATGCCGGAGTTTCCCGTCAACAGCAATGACTTCCGGTACACGTCACAAGAGGTCAGCTACATACATGGTTCCAGAAAACAGTCGTCTAGGAGGCCAGTCCGATTCCATTGCACGTAAGTGATTAATTGACAAAGATCACAGACTTCAGTATTCTTGTAGGTCGTAGCTATGGCGAGTTTTAACTTTGTAAAAATTAACTTGACAGTCTTTCTAATCTCGATAAATCTTCACTAGACAAGGGCCCATATTGTATATGAAAACCGAGTTTGTTTACGCATATGACCCCTGTGACCTTGTAAGTGGTAGCCTGTTCCATGATAATGATAATGTTATATACCTGTTTACGTCACAACTCATTTTTTCGTCACTCGAGTGAGCAAGTTACGTTTGCTGCAATTAGTATATCACGTCATACCTTTGTGTTACAGATGTTACGGACAGATGGGTGTTCACGTGGACAGTCACGTTTTTAGGAAGCATAATTTTTATCCAGACGTTCATCATAATGTTCGTGTGCGGGACGATGAAACTAAAAAAGGCGGGAAAATGGACATGATGTTTCCTCAGTATATTTGATCATTGTTATGTTGTTTTCTGTTTCTTTTCTTTCCTTTTTTAATATATATAATGCCTGTTTACATCTTGAGGTTAAAATAGTGTTGGTTTTAGATGTGCTAGTATATAGTCTCATGCATAATGGTTTTCTTAGTAAACTCGAGGTTATCGCCCTTTATTAATTTCTATACCCTCCGCCATGGCCTTTATGAAATACGGCTGACTGTCCCAAATTGAGTTTTTAACCATATAACGATTTTGGGTGTCCAATCCGCATTAATCAGTAATAATTATACTTTATTCAGAAAAACAATGAAACAAAATATAACCTTATCAATTACTTAACCAGGAACCAGATTAAATGTTGAAGGAAACAAGGTCTGGAAACCTCATTCACTCTACCGCTTTCAAATGTCCGATCGGGGAATCGCCTATAGACCGAATTTGAAGGCTGGTGCATAAGCCACAATGCCACTGGACGAACCGACATTATTGGTGTCTAGCTAGCCTCCCTTGTAAAATAATATACTAATTTAACATATAGGTCGATCGGTATGATTTGTATTCAATCTAAATTATCAGCGACTCATATGAAAACCATTATCAAAAAGTAAATCTTAGGTATATGTATGAATCATAACAAACTGAATCCTGGACAGAAAATCAATTTTTTAAAATTGAAAAAAAAAAAAAAAAATCAACTATCACCAGATTTGAACAAAAATAACCGACTTCCGGTTAAAGAATAGTTAGTAAGCAAGTAGTGTATGGCACGCGATCAGAAATTCTAAAAAAAAAGATATTTTCTTAGAAGGTAGGATTTTATATGCGATTGTCATTCTCAGATGGGTTAAGCCAGAGACATCTATATATGTTTCTGGTTTAGCTAATACATTATGCAGTTATTTAGTTTCACTTACTTTGATGCAGGCCGGGTCAATTGTTATAAAATGGACTCAAAAACAATTGCATTTTTAACAGTGCTGCATATAATTCACTACTAATCAGTATTTATAGATAGAAATAATTGTTTAATTTGTGTAATGATTAATCTTAAAGAGTATTTATATATTTGTGTTGTCTCACGGTGAATATGAATGATAATTACACTGTATATATAATATGCAAGATTTTCCGGATTAAAATCCTGATTAACTTATGAACCAGACTGTTTATCTGTGAAGCCTCAATCTCTACCAGAGGTTCCACTTTTAACATCTCGGCAGACTCCGTACCTAAATCAAACATTGATGAAGGGTACCGGAATCAGTCGAGGTTAGCCAAACTCCAGACAGTTATGGAGGGGACCGCACTGCACTCTGGGAGAGATTGACAATGGTTACGAAAGTCTTGTTCAACCAGACTCTTGTCTGTGCATGATTCCCCACAAAGAGAATGGTTAGTAGGTAAGCGTCTTGTTGACCAAGACTAAGATGACCTCTCCCATGGTTCCTTGGGAAATGGATGGGACGCAATGCACTCTGGGAGTGACTGAAGAACATCAACTTGAGTCATTTTAAGCATTCTACAATTCTTTAATGCTTACTTGACCACAGAAGACTCCTTATTTGATCACAGAAAATTCCTTATTTCACCTCAGATGGCTCCTTACTTGACCACAGCAGATTCATTATTGACCACAGAAGACTCCTTACTTGACCATAGATAAGTGTTTACTTGACCACAGAAAATTCTTTACTTTACCACAGAAATTTCCTTGCTTGACCACACATATGGCTTCACCACATTATTTGACCACAGAAGACTTTTTACTTTACCACAGAAGACTCCTTACTTGACCACAGCAGATTGATTATTGACCACAGGAGACTCCTTACTTGACCACAGCAGATTGATTATTGACCACAGGAGACTCCTTACTTGACCACAGCAGATTGATTATTGACCACAGGAGACTCTTTACTTGACCACAGCAGATTCATTATGAACCACTAAAGACTCCTTACTTGTGGACAGAAAATTTCTTACTTGCAGAAGACTCTTTACTTGACAATAGAAAATTCCTTACTTGACCACAGACGACTCCTTACTTGACCACAGACCACTCTTTACTTGATCACAAAAGATTCTATATTGACTACAGACGACTCCTTACTTGACTACAGACGACTCTTTACTTGACCACAAAAGATTCTATATTGACTACAGACGACTCCTTACTTGACTACAGACGACTCCTTACTTGATCACAGACTACTCCTTACTTGACCACAAAAGATTCTTTATTGACTACAGACGACTCCTTACTTGACCACGCATGATTTGACCACAGAAGATTCCTAATTTGACCACATGATTTGACCACAGTATAATCTTCACCACATTCTACTAACATAGAATGACATTCAAGACTCCATACTCATCAATCACAGGCCCTATTTGCCTCTTGACATTCCATATATATACAGATCCCTTTTTTTCCATTTCCTTGGTCAATCTATTGTCAAACATTGAAACATAAAACAATAAAGAAAACAAAAGAAATTTTGATTTGTTCCAATGGAATATTTTATTGCCGACCAGCAGCAATTAAACACACAATGACAATAATATCACAAGGTTAATCTCATTTCAAAATTACACAAGTTTTTAAGTATCAGAAAAAATATGGTGAAACATAACATAATCCTTTAATGATAAATAGTAAAATGATCAAAATTCAAGCTCAGCTTGTATAGTACGGTACACATAATAGAATTCACAATACTCAAACAAAGCAATAATGCTGATGTGGAGAAAATCTCATCAATAATCAATTATACATTGATTTTAAAAAAAAAATCACAAAAATGTTGGCCATCAAACTAGATTTTTCACTCTTTGGCCATGTGAAAAATAATTTAGGCTATATCAAACATCCCAAAACTACATAAACAAGATTATTCCATGTAAAAGTGAATTGGTTTCATACATTCCTGATGAAACCTCGAGCTATATGGAATGTGTACGTGATCATTGACAAATCTAAACCATCAGACTCGACAAAAAAAATGTTCCTACCTTACTAAAATTATTTTTTGATAAGAGATTAATTTTCACTTAAAATGTGAAAAAACACATTCAACAATTAAAAAATCTTTCAAAATATTAATTTCACAATTTTTTTCACTTAATATGATTAGATCTGATCATAGCCTGTGATTTCACAGAGATTTATTGCTTTTAATGTTGAAATTGTATTCAATCAATTTTCAATTCAGGAATTCACAAATACTATCAACAGATTTAGCATGTGAAATAAAATACACAAAAAAACATGATATTCAATGTACATCAAAATGATGTTGTTTTGGGGTGAGCAATGTAATTATGAAAACAATATCAATACAACAGTAACTTTGATCTATTTAATTAATGAGTATAGAGGTAAACGTTTTAATGTTTAAACAATTTCACACCAGTTACACACCGAAATCTCAAACATACAAAGTATACTCAAAACTTTACCATGGCAAAGTGTACATCCAATTTTTAAAATGTATTTTATCAAATATTAAAGAAAATTATAAAATTTCTAAAAATCTATCAACCTTTTCCAAATTTTCCCTGACGAGTTTTCAGTGACATGAGAAAGTCACATGGAATGTGATCATAAATTGTTATAAAAAAATAAATGATAACGTCATAATAAAAAATGTTCAGAAATACGAAACTGCTATATATAATAACGAAGATTTTGATGCTACAATATCTAAATTGACTTTAATACGGTGTAGCCATTTAAATATCATTCTATAGTTCTGAGGCTCCAGGAACGGAATCTCAGGATGGCAAGTTGTTTATTTTATTTTTGTAAATTACAATGAATGCATAGTCATAAAAATATTAGGATATTATTACAATGTAATAGCATTACAATATAACTCAATTTCAATAAATTTAAACTATAAAATGCAACTTGAAACTCTATTTAATGAAAATTTATCACAAAAATAATTTTCTTCAAATGATATTAAATGTTAAATATTATGAATGTTTTAATTACTTCCAAAAAGAACACACTTTCAATTATACCTTCTGAGATTTCTGAATGAGTTATTTCCCTTGAGGATCAAGCATCCATTTAAGGTTGTATGCTACCTTTCAAATTATACCTGTGTCGTTGTGATATGTATTAGAGTTATCTTCCTCAAATTTATGTAATTTTTTTATTTATTTCAATAATAGTTATTTCTTTTTAGAAGATTATAGCTTTACTTGCACACACCTAAATTTCATAATAATAATTATGTCCCTTTATTTTCCAAGTCACAATGAGAGTTATCTCCCTTACTTTGAACTGCTTTATCACACGTACAGCACATCAACCTTTACGAGACAGTACCTGACCAGCAGGAACATTTGCAAAAAAGGTATTCTTATTGTGCGTACATATTAGTCTTACAACTTTTAACTCTTTAATGCATTAAAGCTTTCTAATTGAAGAAGAGAAATTAAGATTGCTCTTCAATACTGCATGTCTATCTTACAACAAATTTCTATCTACATTTTCTATACTGGCTGGCCCGTCATAAAAGTTCAGACTATCTACTGATCGAAAAATAATCAAAAAATTAAAAAAAAACATTTACAACTTAACTAAAAACAAGCATACAGCTGACTAGTCTGTGATAAGCACTAATAAATATACTACATCCCGAAATGAAGTATTTTTTTCCTAGGCCATTTGGTTTGTTTTTGTTTATCGTCCTATTAACAGCCAGGGTCATTTAAGGACGTGCCAGGTTTTGGAGGTGGAGGAAAGCCGGAGTACCCGGAGAAACACCACTTGCCTATATCTAGCTATGGTCAGTACCTGGCATCTGCCCCACATAGGTTTCGAACTCGCAACCCAGAGGTGGAGGGCTCGTGATAAAGTGTCGGGACACCTTAACCACTCGGCCACCGCTGCCCCCTCCTGGGCCAAACAATCTCCATAACTATTATGTGCCAAATTATTGGGTATATATAAGCTAGTACTAATATAGCCAATTATCAGTACTTGTATTAATGCATAGAAAGAATCACCATACATCAATATGGAAAAATAAGAAAATATCTTTATAATTTTAAACCTATCCCCCACAAATCAAAACAGTAAGATAAAGTAATTGATTCCAATGTTTTGTGTTCTGTTAATTTTTTCATTATTTTTTTTATTATTATTATTTTTTTTCAATTATACCTGTACCTTTTAAATTTGACTTTTTTCTTCTCAAACATTTTCTGTGCGGCAAGTTGCTGATCTCCCTTTCTTCAATAGCACTCTCATGTTATGTTTAAACATTTTTTTTAACAAATTGACAAAGGGATAAGTCGGTAAACCTCTTTCCTGCTCTCACTGAATCACTGCTAAGCTAATTAGTGTAGAAATAATCCTAAAATTACAGGAAGTTGTGAAATACAAATTTCTCTGTCAAACAGTCCTTTGAGTATTTTACCAGAAGCCATTTCTAAATTCATTATGAGTAAAAAATTAAAATACCAGTACATTTTGTATTTGATTTTGGAAAACTCGATGATTACTACCCATACTCTTACACAAAGGGACAAATCATCTTGCATTTTATGTAATATATAATATCACTTTTTTTCAAATGCCACAAGGAATGTTACACATGTGGTCATTCCAAGGAAATATCCACAAAAGGTGCTAATGGACATGATATAATTAAATGTATGATTACAAAAAATTAATCTTGTTCTCATTTGTAACTTCATGAAACTACAAATTAAATTTTGCAAAAATAATATTGAGTTTTCTTTTTTTTTCTACATTAGTAGAAAAGGTTTTTTTCTTTTCCACAAGTTCATATTCATGTTCTAGAGACCGAATCCATAAGTTTTTACATGCTTCTGAAAAATTCTTCTGACATGGAATTTTTCACAAATTTTGTGTAAATATCCTGGTTCAAGAAACCACAATGCCTTACCAAAATAAGTTAAAGGCCATATTTATCCTGTAATGCATGAGACCAGGGGGTCAACAACTCAACTATGACTCAAAGATATGAAACAGCATTTGTTGGTATTTTTACTGAACTATAATAGTTATAGACAGCCTAATCACCAGGCATGGACTTATGGCTGGGTAAATCAGGTATATTCTAAAATTTACTTTTCTATGTTTATATGGGACTAAAGAGGAGCCTATTTTACACATAACTCTTGAGTAGTGTAACCTAATACGGACGTTAAACCTTTTCTTGCAAAGAGCGTTCAAAGTATTTGGTTGACTTTTTTAATTTTGTCCATCGTTCCGGGTTTCGTTTAAAGTATATGACCACGCCTACTATGAGGATGACAAGGGCTACACAGGCCACCACAATACCAATGATTGGTCCATAGTTACTATGGGAACGAACTACATATACACCACCTCGGTTTGACTTCAGGGTCAATTTTGCACCCTCCACGTTGGCATCCACCTTGACCCATGTACCGAGAGTGTCCTGAGATGACCGATAGGCCTCAGGGCTATATGCGTCTTCATCAATCTGCATGGTGATGGAAATTTTCTGGGCGTCGTCTGTTAGCTGAGATTCTGGAGACAACACTAGAAAATCGCTGGCATATTCGTCACCATACTGAAAAAGAATATTCCGATAAGTTTCTGTACACATTTTAGGATTTTTCTCTGACAAAAATAGTCCTAATGAATATCAGCATAGACATTTAATCTGTCAAAAGCAAGACTATTCAGTTTTGATGAATTGTTTTAATACTGAACAACACATTAATTTCCTTTATTTTATTCATTTCATAAAATTTTACCCCGCTAGTCTCCTTTCAACATCAAAGAATCTTGTATATTTAAAACCGAAATGACATGGCATGACTAGTAACTCAACTGAGTATTCTAACAACTGTCTTAGCTGGCTACTAAGTATTCCAAAATCCATATCTGATGTATATTTCAGCAATCTGTCTAATTCGACTCTGAGAAATTTAATTTGCTGTCTTATCTGATCCCTGAGTATTCTGACATCCTGCCTTATCTAACTCCAGTATATTCCAAATTCCCTCTAATCTGACTCCAAGAAATTTAATGACCTGTCTTATCTGATCCCTGCATATTCCAACATCTTATCTTATCTAACTCTCGTAAAGTCCCATTCCTCTTATATCTGACTCTGGAGAAAGTTTAATTTTTTGTCAAAATCTGGTCAGAAATACAGCAAAATAACCAATATATCTATCTTTGCTTCGGTTGGAAAAATCGGGAAGTTTCAATGAGGTGAAGACAAAGATTCACTCTGATTGGTCAAAAACGAAAATCTTATATTTTCACTGCAAGTTCTTATATTTTCACTGCTCACCACTGCAATGAAAATATAAGTTTTATCAGTATAAAAAATTTCGATATTTCACTGACAAAAATGCAATAAAACTGCTGTTATCGGTCAATCTAACATAACCAATCACCTGTCCCCCCAGGTAATCAGATTAGGCAGTTTTCCCACTGTAGCTATATAACCCCTAACTTACCTGCATATTACGACCCAGACTGCTGAGCCTACTGTCGCCCTGGGTCCTCGTCCACTCGGCCAGCGTCAGCTTCTGTAACCCCGTAAAAGCTCCCTGTTCTACATTGACTGAAGCTTTCCTGTAAATCACAAACAAAGAGATGCCTTAACACAAAGTTAATATCACGGATGTCTTGGGAGTTAGAAGATCCTGCAGCACTATGAATTTCCTTGGCCTCTTTTAAACAGGGTGAGGTTTAGGTAGTAGTATGCTTTATGCCATTTGATCGAAATTCACGGAAAACAAATCTAAATGACAATGACACCACTGACATCAAAAAGTCCTTAGTTACTAGTTTACGGTACCGCCTACATAACTCTGCCTATTGCTAAATTTCATCTCACTGGCTATAGTCAGAGTTTTGTTAGCTTTAGTTAGTTACTGGTTTATCACCTACGTGACTCCGCCTATTGCTAGGTTTAGTCTCACAGACTATAGTCAGTATTCTGTCAGCTTTAGTTAGTTACTGGTTTACCACCTACATGACACCGCCTATTGCTAGATTTCATCTCATTGACTACAGTCAGTGTTCTCTCGGCATTAGTCTAGTTAGTAACTGGTTTAATTACCACCTACATGACTCCGCCTATTGCTAGATTTCGTCACACCAACTATAGTCAGTGTTCTTTCGGCTTAAGTTAGGCACTGGTTTAACACCTACATGACTCTGCCTATTGCTAAGCTTTGTCTCGCTGACCACAGCCACATGTCCAGGACTTTTCTATTTAACATATAACTCAAGAGTCATAGAGGCAGTGTTTAACTACTATGACAATGTATAAGAAACCTTACCCAGTGGGAAGTGCGATCTGTCCCCCTGTCCAGCCGATAGAGGTGAATCGCTGTGGGAAGGGGTAGACTGTAACCCTCCCCTTCTGGTCACGGTTGGAGAAGTCGTTATTTCTCGTACACATGTAATGGTATGTGCCCGTTTTACTGACTTTCCTGAGGCCCAAATCAAAATACGGACTGGCATCATCCAGCTGGGACAACTCCCCTCCAAACTGACCTATCAAAATAAATATCAAATATGCATAGAAAATCATACAAACAAATAAATATATACATTGTATACTACACTTAATTATTATCAACGAAAAGACTGTTTCAAATCCTACAATACAATTCTTTCTTTTTCTTTTACGTTTCACTGTTTTTTATAAAATGTATCCTAGTACAGTCAAACCTGCCCTAAAGACCACCCCTATATAACAAAACCTGTCTTTGAAGACCACCACTATATACCAAATTAAAACCTGTCTATAAATGACATCTCTATATACCAAAACCTGCCTTAAAGGCCATCTCTATAACAAACCTGTTTATAAAGGCCACCTCTATATAACAAAACCTGTCTTTGAAGACCACCACTATATACCATAACCTGTCTATAAATGACATCTCTATATACTAAAACCTGCCGATAAATGACATCTCTATAACAAACCTGTTTATAAAGGTCGCATATATTTCACAAACCCCTGTCTATAAAGACCACCCCTATATAACAAAAACCTGTATATAAAGGCCACATTGAGTCCCAATATAACACAATAGTACTTTAATCTCTTTAAAAAGATTACCTGCCTAAAGTTACCACATTCTCTGTTCTCTTGAGTGGCCTTTATAGACAGTTAGACTATGTCTAAATACATCAACTTAAATAGAGAATACATGGTTAGTATCTTACAATACAAGGTTTATTTTGGCGAGGGTTAGGAAAGACGAGATGGCGAGCCTTTGGCGAGCCATCTCGTCTTTCCGTTCCGAGCCAAAATAAACCTTGTATTGTAAGATACTTACCATGTATTCTGTTTATCCTGCAACTATTTCACAGTAGCTGACATTCAAGTTAAATGGAAAAAACGTCATTTGTTTACCTTTTTGAACTGAAGCGATGCGTCCGCATTGTGGCGCAGGAATATTTCCATTCATAAGAACTATATTTACTTCCGCCTGTAATGTCACTGCGCTGTTACAATATAGTTCCGATCATTTTTGCTACCTCAAAGTGTAATTTCACACATATGTGTATGAAAATATCACGCAAATACATTTTATTTCTGATAACGAATTGTTTAATACCTTTATAATGACATAATTCATTCAAGTTAAAGTTTTACAATTCGCACTAGAAAATGTTAAGCTTAGTCAGTAAGCTAACAGGGTACGTACCATGTACACACGTGTGTCACTGTTGTAATCGTTACATAACATTGGATTTTACGGAAACATGCATCGACATCAAGGCTATAGCCTTACATTGGATTACTGGTATAGATATTTAGGTTGTTGATATGAAGTGTTGCACCATAAAATATGGAGTTTAATTGAGAATTCGCCTGTGTAATAGAGCTAGTGCTGCTGGCATTGTGCACGGATGGAACATGTGTAAAATTCATTTCGCTGGACGGATTTAAATTAACGGGATTTCCTGTTTCACGGTGAGTGGCTAACATGTTTGAGTAACTTCTTTGTTGTGTTTCGGAAATGGAACTATAATTGATAATTGACTGTACGTTTTTATGTCCACTAATTTGCATAATATCGGTTGGGTGTACATTGGCATCACGTAGTTTCTGAACCAGGTGTTTCCTCGCGCTATGATTAGTAAGTTTTTTGTCCTTGTCCAAGTTTCCTTTTTGTGCCATTGTTTTCATCAGGGATCCAAGTTTTTTTTCTCCGATTCGTTGTTTGATAAACCATTTGTCACTCTTTGTGTTGCTTAGTGGAATTGTCCTTGAAAGTAGTTCCGTCAGAGTTGGAAAAAGTTCACGTGAATCCTATTGACGGATAAAGCACTTCGTATTGACGGATAAAGCACAAGTTTATCCGACAGTAGTTATCGGTCAGTGAGTGTGGCAGTTGCAGGATAAATTTTATTACAAGCTTCTGTAACTCTTAAATGTACATACTTCTGCAGATGAAACAGTCTTGACACAAATGTGATATCCACAAATTTGAATTCTATCAAGCTTAAGACTTTTCTTTTTCTAAATTAAATGCATATGCAGGCATCCACCTCAAAATGTAGCACAAAAAATCTTACAAATCTTCATGCTTCAATGCAACAAATGCCCTACCTGGTGAGTTTATAGCAAGATGGCCTAGGTCTGTTCTGGACATTCCAAGAAAATTGGAGCTTGAGAGATGCTCAGGGTAATTGTTGCCATAGTGACCATACACCCTGCCAGGACCAAACTGTACCCCATTGCCTTCTGGGAAATTTCTGGGCCGGAGCTCAAGAATGTTGTTTCTGTCTGTACGTGCAAGGCCATTTCCTTCATTGTTTGGGTTGTTTGTGTTTGAGCCTGTCCACCTGAAATAGATATCAGAGCATTGAACATCAATTAAAACAGGTTTATACACATGTTTGTAAGCTTTCATCATTCTTATTTCCATATCAAACACTCACTAGAACTTGAAAAGTCAACTTTTCACTTCGTTATTTTTTTTTTTTTTTATCTGCAATCCATTTAACAATCACAACAAGGGCAAAGTCTCCTTGAGGTAGCTGTTGGCTATTTCCTTGAACATATTTTAAGCTCATTGAATATGTACAGTGTCCCCAAACAGAGGTCAAGGTCATTGCATACAGTAGTATATACTTTATGTATTTGTACAGCATCCCATGGAGAAGATGTCAAGGTCCTTGGGAAGTGTATACACTTACTGTACAAATATGTACAGCGTCTCTAGAAAGGAGGTCAAGGTCGTTAAATAGTGTATACCTACAATGTATGTACAGCGTCTCTAGAGAAGAGGTCAAGGTCTTTGGATAGTGTATACTTACAGTGTATGTACAACGTCCCTAGACAAAAGGTCAAGGTCGTGGGATAGTGTATACTTACTGTATAAATATGTACATCATCCCAAAAGAAGAGGTCAAGGTCGTTGGGTAGTATATACTTACCAGTACTGTCTATGTACAGCTTTCATAGAGAAAAGGTCAAGGTCATTGTACAGTGTGTACTTACTGTATATGTACAGCGTCCCCAGAAGAAACCTGAAGGTTGTTTGGTACAAAGTCATACTCCACAGAGGGGTACACCTGTACAATGTTTCCCCTTTTGCCCCTCACATTCAGGTTGTATATCTGCGTACTTTCGTATCCAGCTGGTCTCTTTCGGATGGCAAAAGAATGGGATCTGAAACAGAGAAGATTACCTCCCCTTAGTGAATACATGTCTCACCAGGTTTTTATTTCAGAAACAGATATTTGACCCCCTTAACCTTCAAAACTCCAGCTTGAAGAGATCATTCTAGAAATACAATGCAAATTACAATTTTCAAAACTAAAATGATTTGGAGAGTACTTGGACTTTTAAGCTTCATATTGTGAACTTTTTTTTGAAATCAGAATGGCCAGTGCCACCAACCAGCACTAATCATATATCTGGGTATGGTCTCAAAATCAAGGGCGAAAATGTGTCAAAGGAAAAGGGTCAACAAGCGAAAGTCCAAAAAATTAGTTTTGTTATAAAAGATAATAGTATGTATTTAGGTTGTTCCTGTGCTATATATAAACATTAATTTGTTAACACTGTATACCACAATGGTACACAACAATTCAGACATCAGAAAATGTTTTTAACCTGAGTATTGGACCTATTTCTGCAAACATCTGCAAAGCTATCAATTTGACTTATATTATCTACCTTTGAAAAATTTAATCATGACTTGACCTACTTTAACGCAGTGACCTTTAGTTTGACTTACATATATCTGACCTTGACATGACCTTGATATGACCTACCTGTCCTGGAAAGTCCTTCCATACTGTGCAGTGTTGATCGCCAACTCCAAGGTAAATTCTGCATCATCAAAAACCTTAACATCAGGATATTCCTCAAAAACATATCCTCTAGTTTCTGCTGCTGTCCGACTAGCGAAACCATACTTTGGGGCAAGATTAGGAGAATTGTTGGCCGAGGTTGTGTTCCACGGGTCGTAATCATTGGTAGAAATATTATACCTGTGGGTCAAAGGTCATAGCTATAGTACATGAACATCAGCCACACAAACCTTTACATACAACTTCATAGACTAATGCATTCATACTGAAAGTTTTAACATAGGCACATTTGCATCCAAATTAAATGAGTCACAGACTTGTGGAACATAGTCACTACCCCGGTAGTTTTATAGGAACCTGTTTCACTTTCCGAACTGATATTTGGAAATGCAAAATCAGTTGATTATAAATTATAATCAATTTTCTAAGAATTGCCCTTTTGTAGAAAATGTATAAACATCTCAAGTACATTTCACATGTCTTAGCCTTTATTATCAATATCTTTAATACAGAACACAAACAAAGTATTTGATGGTTGTGAATATATATAAATCTCCTTAATCACTTATAAATGACCAATGAATATATTAATCCAAATGTGTTTTCAGTGTCATGAAAATATTTTCTATTCTACAATCAAAAGCTTGTGCATTTCAAAGCAATATCTCAGAAACGGTGACATTACGTCTCAATATGATGACATACTACAAATACATGTACTTCAATCAATTCAGATCCCAATATTCACTAACGGTATCACAAAGTAATTTGATAAATTCTTGTTTTTAGTTACCATTTTTTGTATGATGATTATTAATGATAAATTCCTTGTACATTATTTCTAATTCTGACAGTGGAATTGCAAAAATTCACATGAACCTTCCATTAAATGAAAAGTAATGCGAAAATTTTGCACTAAAGTTGGAAATTGCTTGTGTTTTCCTGAATATCATGTCAGTTGAACACAAGTATTTCTACTTAAATCTTACCTCATTCTCAATACACAATTTTCGTGGCTGATATCTGGAATTGTCCAGTTATAAACATTTGGGTGTCCTCCCAGGCCGTTACCAAGGTGATTGTCACGAGAGAATTCGGTCTCGCGGCAGTCAGGGGGAGACAATCCATGAGATGGAAACTCTTTCCAAACTCCTCTCGCGGCATCAGGGTCACTAATAGGATACGTAAAAGCCTATAAAAAAATGAAGAATGAAAAAGAAGGTAAGATATTGATTAACTAAATAAATTGTTTCCAGTAACAATATTATTTAAGAATAAATGAATTGTAATTACAAAATGTAATGTTAATTTTATAACAGAATGCTAAACTCTCGTATGAAAATTACAATTTTCATTGAAAAAAAAAATGATAAATTCTCTTGTTTATCTTTCACCATGAAAATTTTTAAATAAATATGCGAATAATTAAACAAATGGCATCTCTTTAGCCGGTGAATCAAGTATCTAATTTTTTAGCCTTTTATAAGAATAAATGAATTATAATTATATAATGTAATTAGATTTACATTGACAACATATTTACCTTCTATATAAATGTATTGGAGGGGAACTCCAAAATTTACATATAAAATATCAATAAACATCTTAACTAATCATTACACATGTATTTATTCTGAAATAAGACCCCTCCCCTTGTACAAAATTTCAGTTCTGATGTTTGAGGAAGGTTTATTTGTGAACCATACTTTGGTTTTCAAGCTGAAGATTCTGTCAATTAGAGAATCGGCATATTTTTGGGTAAATATGTCACACAACGAATTTGTATCTTATTTGGAAAAATTGGCAAGTGGGTCACAGCATGAACAAGAATTACCAAATAATCAGTGATTTATATCATGGATGGTATACTGCCAAATGATATACCATAATTAATTAGCTATAAGCCCTCTCCTGGTAATATGCCCATTCATACAGTTTACAGTTCAATTAAGGTTCATTAGCCACCCCTACTTTGAGTTGACCCCCCCCCCCCCCCCCCTTCCCCCTAGTGGTACTGCCCCCTCCCTTCTGCTTATTACAGGATAAATACGGAATGTTACTTACCTCACAGTCTTGTTTGTTGTTGGGAATGACGAAGGATTTGTAGTTTTTGAGTACCAGCTCCTTAGGGAGATAGCACGCCCACCGGGACTTCACATTCTCACTCTCCCGCTGATAGTACACACATCGATTCACATCGTTAGTCATCACCACGATATCCTAAAAATAGATCATATAGTCATTTACAATATATACATCACCACGATATCCTAAAAATAGATCATAGTCACATACAATATATACATCACCACGATATCCTAAAAATAGATCATAGTCACATACAATATATACATCACCACAATGTCCTTAATAATATAGATCATAGTCAAAATTTGACATAATGTTAATTCTTTATCCATAAAAAATTAACAGAAGTTATTCTTGTAATATATGTCTTCGAATGTTCATATCCTAATTTTTGATATTTACTATTGTATATTTCTACTTGCTGAAAAATTAAAGGTTCAAATAAAAAATGAGAAAGACTTGAAAATAAATGTTAGAAATCATAATAGGCTCATATTATGAGACAAATCAAGTCTTCAATGTCGTGTCTCGTAACAACTGGACCAGATGTTTCTGGGTTATTGTTTAATTATCCTCAATCAAAAAAAGGTAGAAATAGAATTTAGCAAACGAAAACAAAAATCTAATGAAAAATAATATAGATACAAATAATCTTCAAGCTCAAATACAAAGCCATTAAATTTGTATTTCTTTACCTTCCAAGGTGACGGATGCCAGTATGGGTAATAGTCGCGTTCTTCAGGACACTCGTAACCATGGCGATTACCATTGGGATTCTGACGTGTATTTACTGCATACTGTCTATTACGATTCTTCAAGTTCTGAAATAAAACAAAGAAAATACATTTAGCTTGATTAATTACATTTCAAAAGACTTTAAAAAAAAAAATTTTGGACCTTCCTGTACCTGTTCAGCAATCTACTGTTTTATTTATATTTCTAATTTTGGCATCTTTTTTTGTTTCAGTTCATTTTTTACTACAGTTTTGGATTATTTTTCATAGTTAGTCAATTCAGAAAATACAAAAGGTATAATTGTAAGATGCCTAACTCACGGCTATCAATTAATTTTATCAGTCACAGAAATATTGGCCAAATATTTTATCATAACACAAACAAAACAGTTACCATGGCTATAAAATTACATGTACATTACTTTTTATCTAATATCATTACAACCTTAAAGAAAAGTTAATCAACATAATAAGTTAAATGTATGTCAAAGTCACGGTCAAGGTCAGCTGGATCACAAATGTAGTACCAATGGAAAAGTCTTGTCACAAAAAACACACATGTCAAGTACCTAAGATGTATCCTCATTAGTATTGACACAATACTGTATAAAAATATAAAAACATAAATCTAGCTGTCTACAGACGCCGCCAACAAAGCCAGCGCTGGGGTACAGCAATATATAGCTCACGTAAACTTCATCCCGGTGTCATATAAAATATTGACCCGGAAATACCGACCCAGGTCAGTATTTCATAGGGATCAGAATTTTATAGGACACCGGCAACCTAAAAATAGTAATTTCCAAAACAGCTGGTTACCTGGTCAGCAGTGAAGAGTCCCTGGTTACGTTTCCTCATACGACAGTTGCTATAGTGATGGATATCCTCGTTCATCCCATACTCCTTATCTGTGTTACAGTCAAAGTTCTCACACTCGTTTTGGTTGCTTGCCTCAGGGATGGTCCTTCAGACAAACAACAAGTAGTCTGTTTGATTTTTCTAACATCTAACTTCAGAAGATAATATTGCAACTTAGGTTGATTTGTTTGCAACTACCTTTAACTTTTTATTTGTTGTTTTTTTCTGATTTAATCTATCTCTTCTCCCAATTTGAAAAACAACATTCAATAGAGGCCAAGTTGATTAGTGACGATGATTGAAATTACAAAACTACACAAAAATGCTTATTGTAGTCAATGTTTGGTAAATTGTAAAAGGGACATAACTCCTGCCAACAATGGGAAAGTTTGGCAAAGGATACACCTCGCTCTATACCCACTTTGAAGTGGTACTGTCCCATACCTGACACCCCTACACTCACTTTGTAGTATGTGGTACTGTCCCCTACCTGACACCGCTATACTCACTTTTTAGTGGTCTGTTCCCTACCTGACACCCCTATACTCACTTTGTAGTGGTACTGTAGACTATTCTACCTGATTGCCCTATACTCACTTGTACTGTCCCCTACCTGACACCCCTATACTAACTTTATTGTGGTACTGTCCCCGACCCTATACTCAGTTTGTAGCCGACATCCATCTAGACACCCCTATACTCATTTAATGGTATAGTCTCCATACTACCTCACCCCTATACTCACTTTGTGGTAGCTCCGTCCCTGACGAGGTTGTGACACATGTATTGTATCACTAATTCACAGTGACAGTTAGGGTTGGCACAGGAATGCTGGTTTGTCCTAAATTAAGTGATATTTTCAATTATTTATCCAATATTTTTTTTTAATATTGTATCATATATAATTTCAATATAATTTTCTCCCTTTCAGTAAATAATCAGATTATATATATATGCATCTTTATTTCTGTTAACTTTTTTCACAATTATTTCCATTGTATGACAAAATCTTATACATCTTACTGATGTTGTTTCCTCTTTATTCACATTATATTAAAATATCTAAGAATTATACTGCATAGTGTAAAAAAACCAACAGCCAATAACTCACCACTCGATCTGTAGGGTAGACCCTGCGTAGTAGTACAGGGACCCTACATTGTAACCACCTCGGTTGTTGTTTTGAGAATCAAACATTCTATAAGAAGAAAAAAAATATAAATTTAAATGCATAGGATCTAAGATAAATCTTTAGAAAAACATAGTTCATTTTAATTGATATTACTTTACAACGTGTAATACGAAAATGAATGAAACTTGATTTAGCCTCAAATGTTAAATAAAAAATGTGAATTTCCTCTGTTAAACATTGTAGGTATTTATTGCTGGTACATAATAAATCGAATAACTCTCTGTCCACATTCATGTGAACTTGAACTTACCCTATTGGTGCACATGTGCACCTGGTAAGCAAGGGGCTAGATGTCAATTCAGATATGAGCAAACACTGTACCGAATGTATTTGTCAGATGAGATTTTAGAAGATTATATAGGGATTGACAGTGTTTTTATTGTGTTTACGGTGGTATGAACACAATGGCGATACAGACATATTCTATATAGTGTGTTAAACCTAACCACAGTAAACTTTGTTACACTCCCCATCAAATGTGAAATTATCTGCCAAGTTGGGACAGACTTTGTTATTTGTCATTTAATGTCAAATATAGGTCACAGTGACCTACTTTTGGTACATTATATACACGCCTCATGTATTTATATTAAACTGTTAAACATTCTTTTATTAATCAGAAAACGTGATAATGACTTCAAAATTCTTAACATATTCAAACTCTAGTTTTAGTAAAGTAAAGGTCTGAGAATAATTTGGATAATACAAATGTACTATTTCATGCATTGAAGGCCAGGAAAGTCCTAGCTTTAGGCAACTCCCTATATTTAACTTGAAATAAAATAACCTTATTTCAAATAGATCATTAGAAATATTTACCGACCGTGAGAATTCAAAATTAATTGTTTCTCTCTGACAATTCAATAAGAACGTGAGAAATGTTCACAAATGATATTACAGATATTTTTTGTATACTTTTGCTTTCTGTGATTCATTATCATGAAAATGACGTATCAAAATTGATGATTTCCCTAAACAACTAAAACCCTCTCATGTGCATCAACCTGTAAAACATTAACACTGCAGACGAGGACATTAATTATGTTTTGTTTTTTGCCTAACTGTTGACAAGCTTTTTGTTTTTGCCTAACTGTTGACGAGCATCCTTAACAGCTTAACATCCAGGGGTCAATCCTAGCCCTAATATCTTTACCATTTATGGATGAATTTCCCCAGATGAATTGATTTCCCCTGGCCTTAAAAATTCCCCTAAATGCTAGTTAAATTGCCCAAATGAATGGTTAATTTCCTTATTTCTCCCATGTTCTTTTCTAACAATTATTTTGCAATTATCTTAAATAGTTAGGCCTGATCATGACAAATTCATTTACATTATTTTTATTCAACCAGATTAAATAAATACCAAATCATCTATATCCTTTGCTTATAATGTAGAAAATTAGCATGTAAAACCTATTCTGTTAAACTATATATAAAATATCCCTTCCAACCTTGGAAAAAATACTAACTACATTTAACCCTTATATTGCGTATATATATATAGATAGCTCCATCCTTATACATAAATATTAGTGTCAACATGAACAATGAGTCATGGTTTACTGAATTTGTGAATATCATAAATTTACACAATTTTCATTGCAGCTTGATATTAACATCTGTATATTCACCATCCTTTCATCCAAAACAGATATAGAAGTGTACAGGAATGCTAACTACAGAAAACGACAAAATTAATGTTAAAATTAACGTTTTTTACAAAGGTATAAATCGTAACTGACCTGAGGAGCGTACGTCAAGCAACTCCATTTCAATTCATTTTTTTCATTTTCTTCGCTAATAAATTTAAAGCCACGAATAATTAAAGATGTAAATTATGTTTTCTCATATGTCATGATAACCTTATAATGCTGACTAGCCTCAGGCTAAATAGCTTGAGAGAAAACAAAACAAAATTTTCCACTGAAGGCCCGATGATGTTTTTTGTTAAATATCTCTTCGTAATAATACCTGTTATTGTTGGCTCTGTTCCTCGTTTCTTCATCAAGTCGATTATTACTTCCCCTGAAAAATACAAAAATAAACAAATCTATTGAGAATACCCAGAGTAAATGCAAACTTTATTTATTTTACAACAATTGTGAAACAAGTTATATCAACTTATATTAATCACGCTTGTTGACCCAGAGTACTTTAACAGGGGGAAAAAATTGACTCCTACACCAGGGAAAACCCACATGGTCGGGCAGGTGACTCAATACCTTTTCACGTCGGATCTGGGAATCGACCCCCGGCGGCCTAGGTGAAAGGCAAATGTGTTACCAAGTTCAAGTTCAATTTATTCCAAGGACCTCTCGGCCCATAATACCACTTTGCCACCTGACCCCCCCCAAAACATCCAGAGTTAACCCAACATCGACACATCCATGAAGAACCCCTCTAAAAGGAATATATGTGTTTATATGTATATAATAGATTATTGGTCAAAATAATTCTTTGTTGAACTAATTAATGCATAATATTCACCTTTCAAGACTCAAGATTTCTTAATGGAAAGAGAAATTTAACTCACTTGTCATAAGCTTATTATTAGTCAAACCACATTTAATAATTTTAACCTCCTTGATCATCGATCCCTCATTTCCATGACTTTGATCTGGGAATCAAGTCAAAGATGATAAAGTGGAGAGGTTTTTTTATTTTATTTAACCATTCCTGACACTATATGATAAAGAATAAGTAAATTCAGATTAGAAATTAACAAAATAAAGCTAGCCAGTTTATGATTTAATTACTACTGATCCCTCCTAATTATATACAGTGTGCCGATATATATTTCTCTCGGTACAACTACGACAGGAAATTCAAATCTATATCTTCGGATCACCAACACATAGTGTATATGATACATTGTGCTAATAAATAGATATATAACTTAGCAACACAAATGGCGAAGGAAGACAACTTTTTGACTCGTGCCCTGACCGGCCTCGAACTCGTATACATTTTGTACTTATATAAGTCTTTAAGTGTATCATGAGCAGTACACTAGTACTAGTAGTAGTTGAGGAAGCTGGAAGTCCTCTTAGTAAGATTTTACAGATGAGGACACTGAAGACTTCCTGTATATGTATATAGTCTATATACAAGGTCAAAATCTGGGTCAAAGCCAATACACAATTAATCTATTTTCTAAGAACCCTAATATTTACTGGCTTGGCTGACAGTTCATTTAAGTGATGACCATGATGTCAGAAACAGGTCATGAATGATTGCACAGTGAATTAAGACAGTATCATATTAATTTTTCCACTGAAACCTCTAACTTGTCAATTAAATCAGACCAAAACTGTATAGCCTGTCTAATCCGACACTTGAAACAATTGTAAAACTGCCTAACCTGTCTAATCTGACACTCAATACATTGTACACCTGTATGACCTCTCCAATCTGACACAGGGATCATTCTAAAACAGTTTCACCTCTCTAGTCTGACAATTGAGATTAACTTAAGCTATCTAACCTCTCTTATCTGACCCTTGAGACTTTTCTGAAATCGTCGAACCTCTCTAATTACCCTTGTGAGATGTTCTTGAAATATCTTACCTCTCTAATCCGACACTTAAAGTTATTCTAAAACTCCATAATCTTTCTAATCTGACCTTTGGAGTATTCTTAAACTGTGTAACCCCTCTAATCTGACACTCGAGACATTCCTTAACTATCTAACCTCTATAATCTGATACCTGAGACATTCTGAAGCCATCTAACCTCTCTTATCAGACACTTGGTACATTCTGAAATGGTCTAACCTCTCTAATCTGACACCTGAGATATTCTGAAACATCCAACCACTCTTATCTGAACCTTGATAAATTCTCAAATGGTCGAACCTTTCTAATCTGACACCTGAGATATTGTGAAACCGGCTAACCTCTCGTATCCTACACTGTACACCCAATACATTCTGAAATGGTTAACCTCTCTAATCTGACCCCTGATATATTCTTATCTCTTTAATCCGATACTAGTCATTCTAAAACTTCTGAAGCTCTCTAATCTGACATTTGAGACACTCTAAAACTAACCTCTCTAATCTGACATTTGAGACACTCTAAAACTAACCTCTCTAATCTGACATTTGAGACACTCTGAAACTGTTTAACCTCTCTAATCTGACATTTGAGACACTCTGAAACTAACCTCTCTAATCTGACATTTGAGACACTCTGAACCTAACCTCTCTAATCTGACATTTGAGACACTCTGAAACTGTTTAACCTCTCTAATCTGACATTTGAGACACTCTGAAACTGTTTAACCTCTCTAATCTGACATTTGAGACACTCTAAAACTAACCTCTCTAATCTGACATTTGAGACACTCTGAAACTGTTTAACCTCTCTAATCTGACATTTGAGACACTCTAAAACTAACCTCTCTAATCTGACATTTGAGACACTCTAAAACTAACCTCTCTAATCTGACATTTGAGACACTCTGAAACTGTTTAACCTCTCTAATCTGACATTTGAGACACTCTGAAACTAACCTCTCTAATCTGACATTTGAGACACTCTGAAACTGTTTAACCTCTCTAATCTGACATTTGAGACACTCTGAAACTGTTTAACCTCTCTAATCTGACATTTGAGACACTCTAAAACTAACCTCTCTAATCTGACATTTGAGACACTCTGAAACTAACCTCTCTAATCTGACATTTGAGACATTCCAAAACTAACCTCTCTAATCTGACATTTGAGACATTCTAAAACTAACCTCTCTAATCTGACATTTGAGACACTAAAACTAACCTCTCTAATATGACATTTGAGACACTCTAAAACTAACCTCTCTAATCTGACATTTGAGACACTCTAAAACTAACCTCTCTAATCTGACATCTGAGACACTCTAAAACTAACCTCTCTAATCTGACATTTGAGACACTCTGAAACTAACCTCTCTAATCTGACATTTGAGACATTCTAAAACTAACCTCTCTAATCTGACATTTGAGACATTCTAAAACTAACCTCTCTAATCTGACATTTGAGACACTCTAAAACTAACCTCTCTAATATGACATTTGAGACACTCTAAAACTAACCTCTTTAATCTGACATTTGAGACACTCTAAAACTAACCTCTCTAATCTGACATTTGAGACACTCTAAAACTAACCTCTCTAATCTGACATTTGAGACACTCTAAAACTAACCTCTCTAATCTGACATCTGAGACACTCTAAAACTAACCTCTCTAATCTGACATTTGAGACACTCTAAAACTAACCTCTCTAATCTGACATTTGAGACATTCTAAAACTAACCTCTCTAATCTGACATTTGAGACACTCTAAAACTAACCTCTCTAATCTGACATTTGAAACACTCTGAAACTGTTTAACCTCTATAAGCTGACATTTGAGACATTCTTAAAACGTTTAATAAGTTTATTATCCACCATTAAAGTAGAATACCATAACCTATCAATTGACCAGTCAAATCTTAATGCAAATGCCACCTGTGTTATGACAGAGAGATCTGAAAACAAAGGAGGGGGACATTTTGAATGGGTTTCATCATATATAACTCAACTTATACAACAAGGATTTTTCTACTTCACAAACAAGATCACTTTTCAAAGTGACACCAGCAATAGCAAATCATATCAAGGAAAGTTAATGATATACATACTGGTAATTCATACCAATATTATTGTGGAAGGATTTTATTTCATTTCTGAGGACTGACCTACATCATGTACATCATATAAATAAATACCTACAATGTATATCACAGAACATTTCTTAGGACTGACCTACATCATATAAATAATTACTTATATCACAGAACATTTGTGTGAGAAAACTGTAACAAGGCCATGCTACTTCTTCTCCAGTTTCCACAATACAATACAAATCGTGCTTCGTCATGACTACACACACCCTTTAATTACAGGTAAAAATATATACGAACAGGTTAAATTACCTGTAAATAAGACACGAACGAGTTATTCACAGTCGAGTCAAGTTTCTTTGACAATAGAAAGCATGATAAATAAACTACCCGAGACACATATATATAAATATTATGTATATACTGTATAAATATTCTACCTAACAAGTGAAATGTACACTTACAAAACACAGATAGCTCTAGTAAAACCATGTAGAGGGAAATCTGGGTGAATTTTTTTATTTTATTGTAGGCATCTTGTGGTTTTTGTTTTATGTACAAAAAAGAAGCTTAAGTCTTTTGCAAAACTGAAAATTATACCAACAGATTAGAGAGGTGAACTTTAATGTTTCAATTAGCTCACCCAATCATTACAGCTCACTCAATCCTTATAGCTCACCCAATCCTTATAGCTCACCCCATCATTATAACTCACTCAATCCTTATAGTCCACCCAATCACTAGCCCACCCCATCCTCTTTTCCTGAAAAAAGCAAGAGTGTGCTTATTTGATATTTGATAAGTATGACAAAAATTCAGTATTTTTCACAGACAGGAAGTACAAGTGAAAACATCCACATAAGTTGTCAACAATTCTCCAATTTATCTACGTTACCTACTCCAACCAGTACGTGTATCAATGTTATTTGACCATTTAATAGATATACCTGTCTCGGTCACTATCAATGTCAGGGGCCGGTGAAGCATTAGTATGTCCACTTCCTTAATTACTGACTCCACATTAAGTGGTCATTTCCTCCCCGACATAAATAGAGTGATACATTTCAGCTTGACTCATATGACTTTAGACAAACACTCCCAATATCAGTTGCCTCTAAGGTGACACCATTTTAATTTTCAACAAACATGAAAATAGTCTTAATCCAATATAATGATAATTTTCATACAATTGTAAAGCTTTTTTTATATGTTGTCCTGCTTTTACAATATCTCATGATTTAAAGCATCTTTTTCATTTTTTTTTTTTTTTGTATCACCACAAACCATTATAACATTGATCAGTCACTTTGCCAGACAATTTATCTACACACCCCTATATAGCGTCATCACTTAATTATAACCAGACAATACATCACCACATCCCTTTATACTGTCACAAGAGAATACATCACACCCCTTTATACTGTCACAAGACAATACATCACACCCCTTTATACTGTCACCAGACAATACATCACCACATCCCTTTATACTGTCACCAGACAATACATCACCACACCCCTTTATACTGTCACTAGACAATACATCACCACATCCCTTTATACTGTCACCAGACAATACATCACCACACCCCTTTATACTGTCACCAGACAATACATCACACCCCTTTATACTGTCACCAGACCATACATCACCACACCCCTATATACTGTCACCAGACAATACATCACACCCCTTTATACTGTCACAAGAGAATACATCATCACACCCCTTTATACTGTCACCAGACAATACATCATTATACCCCTTTATACTGTCACCAGACAATACATCACCACACCCCTTTATACTGTCACCAGACAATACATCACACCCCTTTATACTGTCACCAGACAATACATCACCACATCCCTTTATACTGTCACAAGACAATACATCACACCCCTTTATACTGTCACCAGACAATACATCACCACACCCCTATATACTATCACCAGACAATACATCACACCCCTTTATATTGTCACCAGACAATACATCACCACACCCCTATATACTGTCACCACATTACCAAACAATTGTTGGCAGTATAAGAAAATGAAAGGTGATTGATGGGTTCAGGAGCTGATGAACAGACAGTGGTGACAGGCATTACCAACATGATTGTGCTATTCAACAAACTTTATACACAGTGATGGTGAATTTCCATGTATACTGTTAAATAAGGATGAACCAAATCTGAGTTTTTCCTCTCGCATGTGATTTTATAGACACTTAATTTATTCCATGGAGAAGTAAGTGTGTATGGTGCTGGCACATGTACCTCTGATCCTCATTCCACGTGTACAATGAATGAACAAGGGAAGAATATTATGATAGGACAATGAACTGCATATATTTGGCATTCACATGTAAACTGAACACAAACCAGAAAATTTAAAACTCAATGAAGGGTGTCGTATAACATATCTTTATAATTCAGTTTAAAAGTCTTGGGTTACATATTGATAGACCTGGCTCTATTTCCCCCTATAGAGAGAATACTCAGAGAATACAAGTATGATGAGGCACCAGACCAGATTATTATATTTAGTTCACAACAACATCTAATGTACATGTACTCTGTACTACTCACTGTCACGATTTGGTAATTTTACCACAGATATATCCATATTCTTTCATATATTTTTGTTACTCTTTCGAGGCAACAAGCCTTATTGTTTACACTGTTTGAATTACTTCTTTGCCCCATATATATATATATATATATATCCTATATCTGGTCAAATGATGTCTGGAAATAAAGGCCATAAATCTGTTACATATACATGCATATATAGGTAAATATATATGTGCCAAAAAAAGCCCATATCTTATATATCTATCCTCAAATAAGTCCCGTTCTCTAGTGTAAAATTTATTACCATATCTATCCTCAAATAAGCCCTGTCCCCTAGCATAAAATTTTAGTATTAAGACTAGGGAGGGCTTATTTTTGAACCATTTATGCTGGTTATTTTAAAATTATGATCTTGCACAATTGGAGAAAGAGCTTATTTTTAGGCAAAGGCTGCATGATTTGTGGATAAATATATACATGTAGTATACATGCATGTACATGTATAATATTTAACAGAAGAGGAAGAATGCACCCACCAAATAGGGACTTGAACCTGACACCTTCGAACTCTAGAGAGAAACTCTAACCATTTGAGCTACACCTTGTCACCGGCGCTCAGCCCAGTCCAGCTCCATTACATTCCTCCATCCTTCAATAAAGACTTGACCCAGAAAACACACACCGCCCTTTACCACCTCAGCGGGTATTTGTTTGGGCACCAAATGTAACAGCTGGCAGAGCAAAAATGCAACAAGGCTGGGACTCGAACTTGGAACCTCCAAACTCCAGACGGATGCTCAAACGTTTTGGACAACCAGCTAGACACCATTGCTAAGCCTAGTCAAGTTCTGCTACATATATATTCATCTATCACTAAACAAGAGCCTGTCAAGAGGTGTATTTCTTTGATACAAAATTTGGAATTAAATTGTTGACATGAATGCATTTGCAATCCTTGTATGAATTTGATTTTTTAATGACATACATTGTAGATTGTTAGGTAATTAATAGAATTAGACTGTATATTCCCATCTACTATAATTAAACCAAATAAGTAATATTGACTTCATCAAATGCAATCAGACTAGGGCTCATTCGATAATGAAAACAGACACATTTGACCTGTCTATGGCCACTCAAGGGCTCAAATTTATTTTTCTTTATCATAGAACTAATATATTGTTTATAACCATACTGTACTGTTTATACCTATAAACATACATCTACCGAGCCCAGCTTGTATTATATCATATGATATATTATATATAGGTTTAGTTTAGTTTATTTTTGTTTAATTTCCTATAACAGCCAGGGTTATTTGAGGACGTGCCAGGTTATGGATGTGGAGGAAAACCATGGTACGTATACCTGGAGGAAAACAACCGGCCTACCGTCAGTACCAGGCAACTGCCCCACGTGGGTTTCGAACTCACAACCCAGAGGTAGAGGGCTAATACAATTTAAGTTATAAAATGTCGGGACACCTTAAGTTACATCTCGTCCACCGTTCCCCCTATATATTTTATATATGGAAAGAATGACCTAACTGTACATGTTATTGTGTAGATAATATATACTATAACTGTAACACTGCTGGAGATTTTATTAGTGTAACAACTGTAAAAGTCAGAGACATCCGCTCGGCCTTAAATCGCTATCGATTTTATCATAAACCACTGGGCTGGATTACAGCTGTGCATACCTGGTCAATAAATTACCTGGTGTAGCTTCTTATGAAGCTTATGACTCAGTATGTTGACAAGTAGCTGAATCCATCATTCATTTATTTGTTATCAACAGTGATAACATACATGTATATATAATTTTGTATGTATGTATACATGTCAAAAGCAGTTTTACCTACCTTGGATTGTGTAAATATATATCACAGCTCACAGCAGCCACAAATGATATAAGGAGAGTCCAAACGCCGGCAGACATCTTTACAAAATGACACCTTCTAGTAAATATTCAAACCGGACACTACGTACGTAAACACTACTGTTCCCAAATATGGTAATAACACAACAATAGGTTGAGATAACTTAACCCGATGATTCGCCTCAAGCACATGATCATGACCTGCTTCCTTATGACGACAAATACCTGTGTGTAACTCCGCGATGAAAATATAGTTCGATACTATTTGATCGTAAATGACTGTACGGTACCGTAAAATCTGTACAATGTACATCAGTTTATTTCCGTCACATGTACATGTAGATCTAAATCATAGATTTTGATTTACATTCAGTTAAATTTCAAATTAAAATATAACTTGTATACAAGGCCATGTAGGTGTAGTGATACGTGGGATATCGTTATGGAGGTCATAGGTCATGTAAACAAAGTCTACTTTCACTTTATCAAAAGCGTATTTTTCGTGCAAATCATTCGCGAGTAATCAGGTTTGAAAAGAAATGATTTAATTGATTTAAGACTGTGGTGTTTACCAGTGTTTTCCACAGTATGAACAAAGTAACAGCATAACAAAATAATTATGAGGACCCCTTGCACTTTCGCAATCTTTATGACTCAACGATGCGTCAGAAATTTGCTTATCAATGAGCTTACAAAAATGTATGTCGTATCACGGCGTCCAGCGTCCGTTCGGCGTCAACTTTTATCAATAACCAAAAGGTCAATGGTATATATCTATCAATATTCGACCCGTACGTCTAAATGCAAATATATAGGTTATAATTATACAAACTAATTTTGTTGAAATAAATGACATTGACCTACTCTCAATATCACATGGGTAGCCTGGGTGATTTTTTAATTACTTATTATCACTAACTAAAATCATCTAAATATTGTCATTTGGAATAAGTAGCATATGCCTGGATCAAGACCAGCTTGCAATTGGCTACCAAACTTGTTCAAATGAACGACCTTAACCTACTTTTAAGGTCAGATGAGTCAGATTGGAACGATGACATCATGAGATCACTTTTAGTCGAAACTATTCTTCACCTCACACAGTCAGGATGGCCGAGCGGTCTAAGGCGCTGCGTTCAGGTCGCAGTCTGGTTCTCCAGGCGTGGGTTCGAATCCCACTTCTGACACTTATATTTTTCTTATATGTAAATGACATATAGACAAAGGGCCTGTTTCCAGTAATGTTAATTATCCATAGGAGCCTGCCCCCGTATAATTTCTTATCTAGCTCAACTACAATTTTTTTTTCTTTTCCGAAGAATAATTTTACACCTTTCCGACACCCAGATTTCATAATGTCAGTGAAAATGAATTTTTATAAAGTTGTCATTTTGAGCATCAAAGACATAAGGTCGTAAATAAAAGAAGGTTATCTCGAAATTGTAATTCGCAACATAGTATAAATTTCTTTTGATAAATATTTCCAAAACATCGTGTTTATTCATAAAACATAAAACAAAAATATTCTCGGATGAAAATGCACTTGCAGAGACACAATTATGAAGAAAAATGCCATAAAATTGCAATTTTCTCCCGTTATATAGTTTTGGATGCAAATTTCCATCACAAAATCGGATAGAGCTTTACTGGTTTCATATGTGTACCAAAAATCAGCTAATTCCATGTGGTGGGACGTTCTCATATCGCCGCCTGAATGTGGTTGTAAATTGAAAGAAAAGGGGGAATGAGTAACAACCTTGTCTGAAACCCTGTTATATAGCTTATTATATACAAAATTTTATATTGAATATCAAAGCGGATATTTTCATGACAGTTTTATGATATCTAACGACTAAATAAACAGTATCGATATAAAGATTTACACTGAGGACACCCTGATACATGAATACTGTTCTATCTCAAGTTGTCCTCTTTTGAATTTTCTGATCGTGTGGCCTTGTACATTTTTCCGTATCTTCTTGTCTTTGTCTATACGTTTACGGAATCATTGACTCCACGCTAGCTATTCTTGTCTCACTTTCCTTGTTTTATTATCCCATCTCCAAAGCGTTGTGGCTCTGTCAGGGTTGGGACCCTGACTTGTCTCACTTTCTTTGTGCCTGCCGACCACGCCACATCGAATAGATAGATTATCCATATAAAATACTTTATTTGGTTCTAAGTAATCAATCAATTCTGCGCTTCTTGGAGGTATTGAATGTGATTTATTTTATTGTCTTGTTATTTTGTGTAATTAGTTGTTCGTTATTTATCACACATTTTCGCATAATTGTACCAAACTACTAAGTATTAGCTGTTTACAGCAATCATCGATGGCTTGCTATTTTGTTACTTTATCGAAGCTTCATAAACCAATCGTTATTGTTTCAAGATGGAGGGTAAATGTGTTGGAGAAGGCTGTCAACTATACTTCAAGAAACGTAGTGGCAATAAGAACAGAAGTGCACGCAATGTAAATAGTCCACAATATAAATGGCTCCTAGATATGCTGGTGCAACAAGGATTGATGTCAACAAAGGAACAAGCACTTATTTGCCAGAAGTGCTACATGAAGTATCTTCGGAACAAACATCAGCCTGAACCTGAACCCGAGCAGAACCAGGAAATAAAGGAAGAAGACGACTCCCCGTCCCATATCCTGCCGTTGCTGACCCCTCATGATCTTTTGAATGGATCATCTTCAGACACAAAAAAAATCATACCAAGGGGGTTACAGAGAAATCACACCCTAAGAGGGTCACAGAGAAATCACATTCTAGGGGTTGACAGATAAATCACATCCTAGGGAGTGACAGAGAAATCACACCCTTGGGGGTCACAGAAAAATCACACACAATGGAATCAAAGAAAAATCACACCCTAAGAGGGTCACAGATTAATCACATTCTAGGGGTTGACAGATAGATCACATCCTAGGGAGTGACAGAGAAATTACACCCTAAGGGGTCACATAGAAATCACACCCTAAGGGGTCACATTGAAATAACACCCTAAGGAGTCGCAGAAAAATCACACTCCAGGGAATCAAACAGAAATCACGACTCAGGGTGTCACAGAGAAATCATACCCTAAGAGATCACAGAGAAATCACATTCTAGGGGGTCACCGAGAAATCACATACCAGGGGTCACAAAAAATTCGGACCCAGGGAGCCACAGGGAAATCACACCATAGTGGGTCACGGAGAAATGACATTCTAGGGGGTCACATAAAAATCACACCCTAAGTGTCGCAGAGAAATCACACCATGAGGGGCATAGATAATTCACACCCAAGGGGGTCACAGAGAAATCACATGAACGTTGGGAGAAAGTTCATCTTAGATTTTGATTTTTTTATTCACATCATTGACTCGTAGTTGGATTTTTTTATTCACATCATTGACTCGTAGTTAATCAGATGATCTTATTTTGATTAGATTGATTCATTATATAATTAGTTTCAAATGATAATTTTGATTATATTTGAATTCACAATTTATCAATATATCAATTTAACAATGGTTAAAAACAAACATATCAAAACAACAGAGAATACCGGCATAATAACGAGACTGTACTTTTTAATTCATACATGTAATTAAAAAAAAACTACGAGGACAATGATACCAGGTGTTTCGGAAGGAAGAGCGTCTTCTGTATGACAATCTCCATGCAAATATAGGTAAAATTCTAGTTTAACATTAGTTATAACAGCACATACTGAACATGTCTGACTTCATATTACACAAATAATAGTGTAGTGTGGAAGAAAATATATTTGAAAATATTGAAAACCGACACAGACACAAATTAGCGCTTTCGCTCCATCACGGGAGCTCTTCAGACTGTTGAATTTTATTTAAAAACTTATATTACGACAAAATTAGTATGACGTCAAAACAACAATGATGTCATAAAAAAGACCGACAACTTACAACTACATAAGATGGATGCATACAAAAGTAGAATGTATGAATTGTTATTCAAATTCGGTTTTAACATTTTTATTAATTCAGATTCTTTTGTTTGTTTTTGATTTGATCAGAAGTGTCCATTTGATACAAAGGAAAACTCTAAAATTATCGTTTCTATAATTATGAACATGTTTGCTAACATTTAGAAATCTAAGGCTATCAGAATGTTACGTTTCGAATCTCAGTTCATTTCCAGTGTGTCCAATATACGAATCATTACACTGACAACACACAATGGCATAGATAGTATTACGGGTCTTACAATCCATGTTTCTTTTGACGTTGAAATTAAAACCGTTTTTAAAAGTGAATGTACTACCTTCCAACATAAGTTTACATGTTCCACAGCGTGGCGTTGGCAGAAGGCTGAGGTCTGCTTCGAGAACTCAGAGGACATATAACAGTCTTGTACCATCTCGCTGCTGAATGTAGAAGGAATTTTTTTTTTTTCAGTTTTAGCAAGGAGGTTGATAGCATATATGACAAATAACCAGTATGTTGATATATCGGTACAAAAAGGAGGAATACCCGGATTCTCAGGATGCATAGAACATACTAGCATCGTAACTCAACTCATCAGGGAAGCCAAGGTCAACAAGAATGACCTCACACTAGTATGGCTGGGTCTTGCAAATGCATATGGAACCATCCCACATACGCTCATACAAGAGGCTTTGGCACATTATCGTATACCAGATCACTTATGAAGAATGATCCATAGATACTTCAGCGGGATACATCTGCACTTTACAACCAATACTTTTACAACATCTTAGTAAGAATTGCAGAAGGGTATTGTGACCGGATGTGCCAACTCAGTTATCCTCTTTGTAATGGGTATGAATATGATCATCAAAGCAGGAGAAAGAGAGACAAAAGGCCCAAATACATCCAGCAACACCATGCAGCCACGAAATAGAGGCTTTATGGATAATCTGACCATCACTACAGATACACATATTCAGGAAAGGTGGATACAGACAGCCCTAGAGGAAATAGCAACCTGGGCAAGAATGACCTTCAAACCCAAAAAGTAAAGATCCGTGATTAAGGAAAGGCAGAGCCATACAACAATTCCAACTAAAGATACAGAGGGAGGTTATACCATCCATCATTGGAAACCCAATTAAATGCCTGGAAAAGTGGTTGACGAATCACTCGGAGATAAGGTCAACATCCAAAGAGTAGAACAACAGGTCAGTAAATGAATGAGGAATACAGACAAAACATGTCTTCCGAGGCAACTCAAAGCTTGGATGAATCAGCATGGACTCCTTCCACGCTTAGACTGGCCCTTGTTGCTCTATGAGATCCCTAGTTTAACTGTAGAGAAAATGGAGCGCATAATCAGCAGACACCTCCGGAAGTGGTTGGGAGTTCCCCCAAGCTTCACCACAGTAGGCCTATACAGCAAAACTCCAGCTTTCTCTCTCGTCACTAGTTGAAGAGTTCAAGACAGGCAAGGCAAGGATCAGCATGCCCTTGAAAGAATCAAAGGATGACAAGGTTCGGCTAGCCGGCGTGGAAGTACGAACTGGTAAAAAGCGGACAGCATTAAGAGCAGGTGATGAGGCTGAGAGCAAGCTGCGACACAAAGACATCGTCGGAACAATTGCAGTAGAAAGATAGGATTAGGAACATCTAAAATCACCTTCTCGGGAAAAGCTGCTGCAGAAGAAAGGTTTAGGATGGTCCAGAAGGATATATGAAGTAATGAGGAAGAATGAAGGCAGACCAAAGTAATTGAACTTGGAGTTCAGGGAGCATGGACTAGGTGAAACCCATAACCGCGTGGACTATCCTGGTCGGAAATCTGGAAGTGCCCTCAATTCCAACTGCAGTTTCTTCTTCGGTCTGTGTATGACGTGCTACTAACACCAGAAAATCTCTATAATTGGGACCTTGTAGAAACACCACACTGTCCCTGTGTTTACAGAGAGGAACCCTACAGCACATACTTATCTCTTGTCGCGTTGCTTTAACACAGGGGAGATACACATGGCACCACAACCAAGTCTTAAAGAAGCTGACAGACATTATGAAAAAAGAACGGAAAAGCAAGGTCAGCCAACCAAGGTCTAAACATACACAGATCAGGTTGGTGAAGGAAAGTGCTAAATCAACACCAAGCTCAGAGAAAACTTCCGGAATCCTCATTCAGGCAGGACACTGATAGCTGACCATAGATTAACTTTTCCGAAAATCGTACCAACCAACCTCAGACAGGATATGGTTCTTTGGTCACCAACGACAAAGAAGATCATTGTCATAGAGCTAACAATGCCATGGGAGGAAAAGTGCAGCGAAGCCCACGAAAGGAAGAGAGCAAAGTACGAAGTATTGCTGGTGGAGTGCAGGGAGAGAGGGTGGCAGACGTGGAGCTACCTATTGGGGGTTGGAATTAGAGGCTGCTCCGCACAGTCTGTGAGGACGTCGGCGGTGCAGCAGCATTATCATCATTGCTGTATATAGGTAAAATAATTTAGAAACCTTTGCGCATTTAGTATGCCCGTTGAACTTGGAACTTATCAAAATGCGTCCGAGATTTTTAGGTTGTCTTTTAATATTGATTAAAGTAGGCTTGAGAATTACCCATTGTATCATTAAATTGTTTTTAGCTGTTCGCATTCACTGCGAATAATCGGATATATTTCAAAATTACGAGGATTGAAGGTAGATACAAAAGGTAGTAATAATTTCGTGTCACCAAATTGCAGAATTGCGGGACGTAAAGGGTCCCTTTTAATTGCCAGTTTTTTTATCGCTTCTTTCGGATAGCCTTAATTTTTCAAAAATGCTGTAAGTTCATCTAGTCTTTTCCACATCGTTTCGTTTTCACTTACAATAGACACAATGTGTGTCGCTAGATATACATATACGTTATATTGACAACGGTTTTATATATATTCTTTCATATCGCCAATTTTCAATAATATTACAAAGTGTACATAGAATCAATATAAGCTTTGGAAACACTTATTAATTATTTATAGGTTTAATTAGCACGTGGCAATCTCTCTAACTATCTTATCACCCTGGAAAAAACGAATGGTCTCTAGGACTGATCATTAAAACCTTCCGAGTGACTCCGGAATCGCTTGAGACAAAAATTATATCTACCCGTGTATGTAAATGTTTGTTTTTATCAATATCAATATTTCACCACTATAAAGAAAAAAAAATTGTGCAAAAATAAGAAAAAAAAAGTTTTGGACAAAAATGAGAATATATTGTATTGTGCTTGTTTTTTGCTATTTTTTACGTCGGACATCTGCTGGAAATAACGGGACAGCGTTTTTATCTGCAAAGTGTATGTCAGTGTCAAGTGTGACGTCAAATTTAACAGCTGTAACGCTTTCACAATGTGCCGCTTGGTGCCAAATTAAAGGCCAAGAAGCGTTCTTCTACGACTTTAAAAACGGCGAGTGTCAAGTTATTGTTGAAGACCTCAACGTGTCACCAACTTGTCCTGTATCAAGCGATCACCGGTATTTCAAAATTAAAAGTAAGTAATAAACAAAGAATTTCTACATTTTTTAAACATTTGGGTAGGTAGATATTTGGGTCGGTAATGATGGTAATATTTGGGTCGGTAATGATGGTAATATTTGGGTCGGTAATGATGATAATATTTGGGTCGGTGATGATGGAAATATTAGGGTCGGTAATAATGGTTATATTTTGGTCGGCAATGATGATAATATTTGGGTCGGTAATTATGCTAATATTTGGATCGGTAATGATGATGATATTTGGGTCGGCAATGCTGATAATATTCGGGTCGATATACAACTAACATTGTGCTTTATCTACGACTGACATTGGAACTTTATGTAACTGGGTGTCAGAATGCTTAGTAACACCGTTTCCGATTCTCCGATAGGAAAGGTATGGGATCACCAGCCTTATCATGGGGGTGTTCTCCGGGTAGCATTTACTCTACATTTAAGGGTGTCTACTATAGAGAGCAATTTAAGAACTCTATTAAGATTTAATGCTAGGGGTGGCATGTAAGGAAATGGGCATTGACCTTTGTCAGGGATAGGAATTTACCTTCTGTCATCATTTCTACGAGTAGTGATACCTAGATATAAGAACGCTTACTTTTAATACATGAAAATCATTTTTTTTTTTTTTGGTTCTTCATCAAATCCGTGTGCCTGGCAATTGATGTTCAACCAAATGTTACATACATCTACCAGAGCATAGAGCCTTGGGTTTCCGGCTGACTGCCTTGCCACGGCTTCCACATTCCCACCCGTGTGTTCAAAAATAGATAAAGGTACATGTATGTGAAAAAGTGCTTGGCATTGTCAATTTATTGTCTTGTTAACTTCGCTGGGGATCGAACCCATGACCCCTGGCTTAATAGTATTGAGCTCAACCGATCGAGATAAAGAGAAGTCCCCCTTTGCTAATCGGTTATTGCGGTTAGAATCCCCTCCAGGAAAGAACTCGTCCATGAGTTTCCGGGGGTCATATCGATGCTTGTGAAAGTAATACTGAATATAATGGTCTTTGCCTTTTGTATCAATTAAGTTATCATATGTCGAACATGAATAAAAATGTTGAATAAAAAAATTCCTACTCCTTACATGGGCCCCAAAGTGGACTAGAGTACTTTTGTCAGTTCTACTCAAGGAAAAACCCAAAGCAGATATTCATTCTTGGCCTTTTTATATAAATTTTATCTCAAACTTGGAATACTTAAAATGTCAATAAATTTATTGACGCGAACGTTATAAATGAACGCAAATGACCTTGACAAAAGACAATTAAATCGGTATTCACACTGATAAGTACAGATGCACTAAAATCAATTAACAGGCTTTCGAAGGCTATTGAATTTTAACAAATATGTCGTTTATCAATATTAATAGATATTTTTGATTTGATGATAACCAAGAATAATAAAATCTACAGCATGAACAACTATTTAGATAAATGTTACCAGTAGAAACAATAACCCATTTGGCTCTTATCAAATATAAGATAATTAGATTCTGTCTGCTCTAAAATCTAACATTAACTAATAAAAGTTTACTAGTTTAGTCAGTATAAGTCATCTAAAGACAATCCCCTTACCTACAAGGAGAATTGAAATTTGAATTGAACCCGTCATCGAAGAAAACCTCTTGGGAAGATCATATAATTATTTTCTTTTTCATAACTATAAAATTGAAAAAATATCTATTAATATTTATAAACCGTATTTACTTGATACTGGTAATTTCTTTAACTGGTAATTGCTTTCGGTTATAACCTGCTTCAGCTACCAAAATGCTAATTAACTTTTATGACGTCAAGCGACACCTAGCAACCGGACGATAAATATATATTTTACACTGCCCAACTTGCCTCCTGAAAACAGGGCGAAAAGAAAGATCCAATAATATCAGTATTTATAAGTCTAAATCTGATTAAAAAAACGGTGTGTACTCCTAGTTTAGGTACATGTCCAATTTCAATTCTTCAATCAGTAGTTCACACAAAATTGATAATTGCTTTCAACTTATCCGCCACTTCAGAATAGGGATTTTAAATATGGCGGTATTAATTGTTAAAAATGCGGAATGTGTGTATTAAGCGGAACAAATATGTAGAACGAAGAGAATAACATCCCGCTTGCTTTGTTCCTGTATTCCATTTTTTGTATTTACCAGGCAGTTACATTCAGTTTCATGTTTTACCAGATTTAGAGACTTTTGAGCTAAGGCAACTTGTACATGCATTACTCTTCATTTGTTCACCAAGTAGATTCAATATTTATTGAACATCAGTCGGTCGGTCGGCAAGGCCTTTCACCTATGCTTTGCAAATATCTGGAAATAACAGTTTAAAGGAAAGCCCTAAACATCCAAAACAATATATCACTTGAAGTTTTTGATTGAAAACATTAAAAACAAAATTATTCGAATATCATCCTGACCAGCAAAAGTATTTGAGTCTAAGCACAAGACATGTATTTGAACATCAGTAAGGTTTCCTGCATACGGGCACTGGTATTAAGGAATGGGTGGGTGGGGGGTCTTATACTTCTTGGTTAAATCCGGATTAAGTAACATTCTCGGAAAGATAGCTATAGCAGTAATTAAGGAACCACAGAATACATTATCCAACGTGCATGAAGCAGGTCTGACTTTATAAGGAAATAAAAAATGTTCGTATGAGATCGCGATATTCAAGGACTCCCATTGTAACAGATGAGGAAAACTATCGGACAAACTAACAATACAATGTTTAAAATAGGTACAGGTTGGTGAGGGCTTAGGGAAAGTTATACCGCCATTATCTCAATGGAATATTTTTTTTCATTTTTGTACCATTTAAGTGAGACGCGTTCAGTTCCTTGTTGTATTGTTTTCATCACCCTTGTTCTCATTTTGGGAACGTCACTTCACCCCGATTTACCCACGTTTTATCGATTTTGAGCTTTAATTAGGACTTGTTATAACTCGAGGATCCCCATTTATTATGCATCAATGTTCCCACGAAAATAACAGTGTTGTGAGGAGTACAACACGGAAAACTCGATAACCATAAAGTAAACTGTAGTGTGACAAAGGTACTTACTAATGTAGAAGACATAAGAATTCATAGACAAGTACCCATAAAAATGAAAATGAAAAATTGCTTATTTCACTTTACTTTCCTACTTATTTGATAATTTATAAACTTTTGCATATGAAAAGAAGGTTTCTCTTAATTGTTATGATTCTCGCTTTTGAGAACACAACCAATTTCTTGCTTGTGATAATTGGAAACATTGAGAACACTTTCTATTTCTTATTTGTAATTAATCTAGCCAATAAGAACACTATACATTTTTATTTGTAATTAATCCATCCAATGAGAACACTATCTATTTTTACTTGTAGTGATCCTAGCCAATGAGAATGAATCTAGACAATGAGAAGAATATCGATTCTTACTTGTAATGAATCTAGCCGATTAGAACACACACTATCAATTTCTTATTTTGTATTTTTATGTTCCAGAATCGAGCACGGTAAAGATTGGTAAGTGAAACTGTAGCACACTTGACGGAACATAATCTTTATTGCTTTGAAGATGGTAGTTATCTACGACCCACATAACTTTTATCTACGACCCACATAACTTTTATCTACGACCCACATTGTATTTATTCTACTCAAATCACATTTCTCTACGTCTCCATCGCTTTTATTTAATTTACAATATATTTCTCTGCTATTCAAACAACATTAATCTACGGCTCAAATGACATTTTACTTAAAATGAATACAGCCAATAAAAATGAAACCAGTCAATGAGAACACAATCGATTCTTTTTTGTAATGAATCTAGCCAATTAGAACACTATCATTTTCTTATATTGTATTTCTCTGTTGCAGAATCGACAACGGTACCGATTGGTCCAGGTAAGTGAAAGCTGTTGCACACTTGACGGAACATAATCTTTATTGCTTTGAAGATGGTAGTTATCTACAATTCACGTAACTTTCATCTACGACCCACATTACATTTATTCTATTCAAAAACATTTATCTACGTCTCACATCGCATTTATTTAATTTCAAACTACGTCTCACATTATATTTTACTTAAAATGAATACATCTTATAATAATGAAACCAGACAATGAGAACAGCATCGATTACTATTTGTAATGAATCTAGCCAATTAGAACACTATCAGTTTCTTATATTGTATTTCTATGTTGCAGAATCGACAACGGTTCAGATTGGTCCAGGTAAGTGAAAACTGTTGCACACTTGACGGAACATTATCTTAATTGCTTTGAAGATGGTAGTTATTTACACATTTCTATTGAATACTAGAACAGTTAAATATATTGAAAAACACGTAATTATCAACATACCCATTCATATCTTCATCAGACCTCACCAAGTACTTGATATACCATCAATCCTTGTTGCACCGCTGAACAGCGAGTTAAATCTAAAACGAGTTTTAAAAGTTTAAATTTATATCCAACATAATCACAGTGATTCACATTTCAGCCCAATAATAATTTTTATAATTTGCAGATGAATGTCCAGTTCCTATTCCGCCGGGGTACGGCTTGGAATACCCGGTAAACGGCGATACTACTCTAGCCAAATTTATTTGCATTACCTTCACAGATGACCCGCCATTCGACAGCTGCCCTGTGGTGAAATGCGCGGGCCCTTATGACTACTCTGACAAACCTGTATCATGCTCAGGTAACATATTTAGACTCCACTTGAATATCACCATATCATTAATCCAGTCAGTATTTGAACGTTACTATGTTATTTTTACAAAAAAAGAAAACTCTTGTTTGACAACTTTGAAAGCTGCATATAATCATATAACAATATAACCTCTATGAAAACATAATTCATTATACAAAATGTATATGAAAATGAAACGTAGATATATTTTTAGAACCTTTCTGGAAATCGTTATCATTGTGAATGGAATAAAGATTAAAGTGAAGTGGTTCGCGAACCAAAAAGACAGTACATCCCGTCCTGCATTTAAATCCCTTTACACTATATCAAATAATAGGAAGTGGCGAATTATGCTATATGAGTTATTCAAATCGTTGCTTGTAACATCTAATAATGGTACTTCATACATACTCCACATAATAAACAAAACAAGAGGTAGAATCGGAAAAAGAATTAATACATGATGGAAAACTATTATAGAAATATCATAAGAATACCATGATAATACTATCATAAGATGGCAAGAATAAAAAAAAAACATCATAAAAATATATAACCTCATAGCATCAGGAAAAGGGCGTCATAATTTCATGAAATAATCCTGAACAAATAGCCTTTAGTATAATCCAAAGGTGGGAATTCCTAATAATTAGTGAAACCCAAATATATCTAAGGGTGGCATGGTGGGTGATTTTAAACTATAAATGCGGAAGGACTTAATCCACCAATCAGAGAGCGATAAAGGCGCATCAGCCAATGAAAAACATTGAGCCTCTCAGAGGCTTCCAAAAGTGGACAGAGGCCCCAAAAGGGGATCCAAATTACCACAAATAAATACTTAAATATCAATCAAAACTATTTGTGAACCAATACCATTATCAGATAGTCTTATTAACTTATTCAAAGGAGGTGGTGCATAGGAGGGGTAAATCGGCCCACGGCGATTTTTTTCCCGGAAACATATTTTTGTCAAAAGCATAATATCCCCGATTATGTGGGAGGAATTAATTTCCATTCCTCAATGTATATATTCTTTTTTTTGGTGATTTCATTATTTCCCCATCAAACTGTATAAGAAGCTAATGTTTTGACCACTAATTATTATAGAACACATTTTTATTTCCTATTTGTGAAACAAATTCACCCCATTTGTTTAAGGTTTAATTTTGTATATGAATTATCACGCTCCGTGACACTAAAATTAAATTTCAGCCTGATTTGATGTCTTCTTTGTGAAAATCATTGTTTTTAACTTTTCATTTAAAGTCTAATACCACAAAGTTATTAATGGAGTACTATCAAAATTTCCGGTTAGAAATAATCTATGGATATTCATAAACATTTAATGAAACAAATTTATTTTGTGAATTACTGGATATGCCAAGATTTTATTGTGTTAAATGCATACACCCCACATTTTGGACAACATATCAAAGTACCGAAGGTACTGAAAAATAGAGGCAAATGCTACAAAAGGTACATCAAAACGTTCGATTAAACATTATTTTATTACTTTACTGCTTGTGTCAGACAGGGTGCTCCTTTTTAACCCTTGGTTTTTTAATAAAATTTACTTCATGACCTTTCTTTGTATGCAAAAATCTTTTGTTATCCAGTAGTTTTTGATGATTTTTTTTGGTTGTGTATTAAGATTGATATGCAAAGATGTTTTTTAAAAGCAAAATTTGATAGTACTCCAACGATTATTACATTTTATCTACTTAACAAATAAAAGAAAATTTCAAGAAGGTAATTTTTTTACTGATAATTTTGTTAAAAAAGCTGTAATTTCACTTTCTATTATACAAATTCATACTAAACACACATGTTTTTATAAAATATAACATCACATGAGACTATCAATGCAATATAAAATTTATCAAGTACTTTTGTGCGAGAAATATATTGAATTTAAAAGGGAGGGTACACATTTTTTACAGAAATCATGTTAGGTGGCGCTGCGTATACAGCATTTGCCAATTTTTGTTTTAGTGTCTAAAATGACATGTATTTGGTAAAAGTCTATCATAATATCATGCATGAAATAAGATTCGGCCGTGGGCCGCCATGCACCACCTCCTTTTAAAGTGATTCGCAGCATAAGTAATGAAATGAAAATAGTTCTTGTCTTGTGTAATTCCATCAACAGAATTGAAAGAATACGTTTTTATATAGACTATTTATAGTCTAGTCTATATAGTTTTTCATCAATATCGAGCTGTTGATACGCTGGAACCCATCTCTTTGTTGTTATAGCACGTGCCGCGACAATCAATTGTCTAAATCTTTTGTTGTCACAGTGAAAGACGTGTTCAATAACAGCGCCGTGGGTATCGGTGACTACGAATATGAAGGTGGTGTAACCTGTACTGTACAAGGTGTTGTTTGTCAGAGGTGGGATACTGATAACCCTCATGGTCATGACATATATGATGACCGGTCTGATTTTGGAAACAGATGTAAATATGCAGATGAGCATCGCCCTTGGTGTTACACAATTGATCCAAAGGTCAGGTATGACTTTTGCCCAGTGGAGGAGCTAAACTGTGGAGACCCGCCCAACCCGCCATCCCCACCCGGCGCTGTAGGAAGATCACCAACAACCGAATGGCCACATCTTTTTTCTAGAGGACTGGTTTGGTACCAGTGCGCATCCTTTATGGGAAATAATCCCGTGCAGCATTGCCCAGTGGCAATTTGTCGAGGAGACCTCAGTTGGTCGGAGGCAACCATTTCCTGTTCAGGTAAATCTTAAATAATCTTAATAAACCTCGATATTCTAGAGGACATGAAATTTTGTCGAGCCATAGACAATTTGTATTAGTTGAAAATCATAATGGCTGTATAAACCGCTTCTTACCATCATATATGTTGGTGAGGGTTTGCTCCAAAAATGCTATTTCATGGGGAGATGGATTCGTAAATAAAGAATATCTTCATGCATGTACTGTACTTTGAACCTCCTAGTGATTTGTGCATATTTCGTTCCTCAAGTGTACCCAAGAAATAAAAGAAAAAATAATCTCGAATTTTAATGACATTACCAATGCCCAAAACATCTTGCCTCAGATTGTCTGAATTAATTATGCTACTTAAAAGTGGAGATCATCTACAAACATCAACAAGCCATTCAAATGAAAACAAAAAATCCTGTTTTTTCTCTTCCTTTATACCTGCAGCTGACGACTGTTACAATAGTAACAGCTACACTGGCCGAGTGTCCTGTACAGAGACGGGCAACACGTGTCAAAGATGGGACAGCGATTACCCAAATTCCCACTCGATTCTAAGTGGACGCAGTGACCTTGAAAACTGGTGTCAAATTGACGGAGAGTCGAGGCCCTGGTGTTACACTACCTCACTTCATGTGCGATGGGATTTCTGCTCAGTAAAAAAGTGTTAATAGCTACACCGTCGATAGTCTACGTTGTGGGGAAGTGCAAGAAATGTCGTCTGTAAGCTCTTAGCGCCAAAATGGCAGCTCCGACTGTGCGCTCCCCTGGGATATGCGCTAAAGCCCTAATAACCACGGATAACTAGTGATCCGATTTGAGACGGTTATTATTATTATAGTATTAGAATCCTAGTATTGTTTTCAGTCCATTTTAATTCCTCGTATCGGCGATGAAGAATCCATCACTGGCTACAGAAGCAGAATTTGTATCATTAGGGAGCAGTAGAGAGCGAATGATCACGTAATGCGATGGCCGCTATCATTTATTATGACGTTGGTAGATACATTCAAACGTACAATGTCATTTTTGGGAGAAGGCGTTTCTTAGTTGTGAAACTGATACATGATCCATATACTCAAATCTTTTGGGGTTTTTTTATTCAAAAAAAGCTTGCTTTCCCGAATTGGTCGCAAGTGTTGTTAACTACTAGAGTCATAAGTACACAAGTTATTGCTAGATTAAAGTTCTAGATGATAAAACTATCTTCTAAATCAAGATCTTACATTAAATACTTCTTTATTATTATTATTATAATTAAAAATTTGCGTTATTGGTGCAAGAATAAATCTTTTATTTAAATATAGTCCATACAAAAAAGTATTTAGTAAGTATAGATTCGGTAGAGATATTCAGTACATTTGCAATTATTCATTTAGATGATATTCACTTGAGACAATGTTCTGGCACAATTTTCTTTTCTTTTCTTTTTTTAAATGTAGGTGATAAAAGAGTGAGAGAGTGTAACAATATCCTTGTACCTTTGTATCTGAAATAATCAGAATTGTTTATGTGTTGAACTTTTATGAAGTGCTGAGTTATTCTTTCACATAATTGGCTGATACGACGATGTGTTTGCTTTTGCAAATTTTGTTGTGTAACAAAAGTTATCAACTTTTTCGTTAATATCACAACCAGAAAATGAAGAACGTTGTCTACAACATAGACGCTCAAAAGTGCGATCAAACTGAATCGACAAGAAAAGGGGAAAACCTGGAAGCAGCCCTACCACAAATAATGCGGATACCGTCATTACTTGAGATATATTATATCATCTTAGATCAAGATTACTTTTCTTGACAGGATTAAACAAAAACAAAAACAATACCAACATAATTACGAAACCATAATTTAAACCCTAAATCGATTAAACGAGAGCAAAATATAAACAAAAATATAAACCTGCAAGAAAACTCCTTTAAAAAGTTCCAGGAGAGTAAGACCAGGTGATCTCAGTGAATAAGCGTCTTCTGCTTCATCGACAACAACCGCCATACAATTCTAAGTAATATCCCGGTTAAGTGATAATCTCAAATGAGAGTTAGGGTGGTGACAACGAAGCCACTAGGCTGAACAAGCATCAAACACGTCTGGCTTCATACAGCAGAAATATAATATTTCCAAATGAAATCATGATGTCGATCATCAAACTATTTCGTCATCTTCGTCAATCTTCATCTCTTGAAACCTTGATTGTTTACCGCCAATTATCAACATCTGTCCGATCGACATAGTCAATAACGTGTTGTTCAAATCTTATTTATATATATTTACATTTGCTCCGCATTTCCCCATTGATACAATGCTAAGAGGCAGTTGCCACCATACGCCTATAACACCCGGTGCATCAGGCTATAACACCTAGTGGGTCATGTGACGTTAAAAAAGGCAGGATTTTTTGGTGTTGGTTTAGTTTTTTCCATGTTGATGAAAATGGTAAAACAATGTAAATATAAGTATTGAACAGTGGTTTTAATGTTGTTAGAGTCGATATGGCAGCAAGATGTATGGTTGGCATAACGGGTTCCCTGCCATTTGCCCACCATACATCTTGCTGCCATATCGACTATAACAACTTTAAAATCACTGTCCATTGCTTAAAAAGGTCAAAGTTGAGTTAAGAGAGATTCTTAAAAACAACAAAGAATACCGAGAATCTAGAACGTAAATGAAATAAAATAAAATAATTAAAAAGTATAGAAAAAATAACAGTTTGAACAAATTATCAGAAGATTTATTTAGCATAGCAATGTCGTAATTTATAACAAGATATGACTATTTAAAATAGTTTGCAGTAAACATTAACATGACAAGCAAATGGCGCATGAATCACATGAATCGTAGAAGACAAAAACATCTTTCAGCTGAAAAACCAAGATATAGATAATAATCCTTAATTCAATCCTACTGGATGAAATATAACTGTTATGCGTCAAGAAATATGGTATATTCTATTTATAACTTATTTTCTCACATAAACTTTTGTCAGTTCAAAGCTGCCGCTCTGTCTATATGCTTGTCATGTTATTATTACTCCGCTGAATAATATAGCTCCAAATATGAGACACAATGTTCGAAGAAAATTAGCATAAAGTAAATGAACAACATGTGCAATGATCCAGCAATTTAATTCAAATATTATATGTTATGTATCCGTCATTCTTATCCTGAAATTAGTAAGTTCCTAACAGAACCGCGTGATTCCTGTTGATGTACTGCGCATGTTTGTAGTGTTGTGAAGCGCCGTGTACCAAGCGGTGGTATGCTGTCTTGGTAGGTAAACAATAGGTAAAGAACACAACATTCTATAATCAAAATATTATTATCATACCACTGAGGAATAATTAAAACGATTCTCGTAATAACACCACCGGTAGGACAGCTGTCATGATATGGAGAGGTGATATGGTTTTGGCTGTGGGTATTGAAGTGGTTTGCGAACGGAGACGGAAGATGAATATCAACAAAACTTGTCTGAAAAGATCAATGTCCTGTATTATATTCAACCACTGTCACTTTCAAGTAATAACGTATTGCGCTTGTTATGCTTTCAAAATATAGACGGACATCAATCGTGAAAATAAAATATCTTTAGATTTAAAAACCTTGATATCAATAGGAACGAAGAAATGTCTAGAAAACGTGTTATGCATTCTCTTTAATATCCAACTCATTTTGCTTGTATGTAAAAGTGTCAGGCATGATGGAAACATATCGCAATCCCTTCCACCTCCGCACACATCCGGGGACTATTGGGTCATAAACGTCTAATCCTTCTGAATACTCAATTTCATCTTTCATTATGACGTCACTCCGATCGTCACTTTTGCCACACGTCACCTCTGTCCAAGCAGTCAAGCCTCGTTCAGTAGGAGTTCCTAAAAAAGAAGTCAATTCTACTAAAACTTTTTTATTTCCTGTTTTTATTTAAAACGTTGCCCCTTGTTACGTTTATATTGAATGGCTAAGCAGAGAAGCGTAGTAATTTCTCAAATGAAATAGTCCGTTAAAGAGAGAAAAAAATAGTATTTCGTTTTCTGGTCTTAAATTATCGGTATTAACCTTTATCATTTTTACGCTATTTGACAATAACAAATCTCTTAAAAACGATAACGATGATATAGTTTACATATTTACATCTTAATACTTGAGGCAAAGCAAAAAATTACATTTGACAAAGTAAGAAAACCGTGAATAAAACGATTTTCATTTTAAAAATATCAACCGTTTAACACTTTTGATCACTTTCAGATTATATATACACACTTATTTATCAAATTGATTCATTGTCAAAAAGAAATTATCAAATCGAGAATTCTCTCCAGAAAGTCATACCGGCGATAGTGTTGTCTAGTACACATGCCAACAGAGTACCAGCAATGGTCGCATTTCCGAACACCATGATGAAGATTTTATCTAATGTTTCGCTTCCTAAAGATAACAAATAAACACATTATAAGTTAAACTCCATCAAGTTAACTAAATGCTACTGTTGTCGGTTTAAATAGGTTATATATATCGAAATTGGTTTGATACCGAGATCATGACATCGATTGAATGAATCATATTTTTACTTAAAGCGGTTTTAGCTAATTTTATAAAAGAATATCATGCCACTAAGATTTTACGAAAATTAACAAACAACATGACTGAATTCGGCTTTCTCCATGTATCAAACTGTACAGACATTAACCGAGGTAAATTGTTTTAAAACTCATTTACATAAGAATTAACTTTGTTTACGGTATGTGTTCTGGCATCACTATATCTTAAACCAGTAATACTTTTCATAGAAAGACATCGCCATTTAATCAGTATGAAATCTACAGTTACAGTCGCTTTAAACTTTATTATTGCCTGACAATCATGTAAAATATCCGGACTTCGACTGAAGGACTTTCAAGTCTATACTAATATTACATTTATAAATCAAGCTGAAATATATTTGAATGGGTAAATTCAGAAAAAATATAAAATCATTTTGCTCTTTAGCAGGTTGCATTTTTTAAAGGAAAGAACATGTCCTCAAATCTTGAAATGAATTTATCTGGAAAATAAAGTTAAACTTAGAAATAAACTCTCTGCAAATTAAGCTAATCTTAGAAATAAATCCCCCTCGAAAATATTCTTATCTTAGAAATGAATCTCTCTCTCAAAAAAGTTATCTCAGCAATCAATCTCTCTCAAAAATAAGGCATCATGAAAGTAAGCCGGATTCAATACATAAAATGCATGTATACATTTACCTGAAACAAGTAACGACAGTGGCAAAATCAATCAATTTAATTGCTAATAAATGTCCTTGCAATCATTTCCAATCGTTCCAATCTAATAGTTAGCAAGAAAACCAAATATAATGAAAAATGTATTGGAAATTGCTTACCCGTTTTTAGGCGATCCCGGCTTTGCTCTATCCAGTACGGCACTATGGTACCAACAGTAAAAGCCATCCCCATAATGGCCAGATTCCGGTTGGATCTGAGATCCACGTGATGGAGGTTTGCGATGACCACCCCCATGAACATACTGATCATAATTAGCGTAATTCCCCCTAATACGGGGTAGGGTATGGTGATAAATACAGCACACAGCTTACCAATGATCCCAAACAACATGTATATGCACCCAAGCACCACAAACACACGTCTGCTGGCTACCTGACAAAAAAATAAGACACATAGCTGAATAACGAGAGATACCCAAAAGCGATCAAGGAGACACCAACAGCTAGGGTCATATGAGGACAGGTGTCAAGGAAACACTTGGACTAAGAACAAATAGCACAGAAAGATAGGTCATTAAGAAAAAGGAAAAAAGATCCAAAGTGTTGCAATTGGGGCAGAAGATCGATTTGGAGTTTATTCCCCTCCGATCTCCGATCTCCGATCTCCGATTCTTCAGCGGGCAAATTCTATTCGCCTTCTAAGATAAGCATGCCTTTGTATGGCAAGCTGTCAAAATATGTATTCCTTAATCATACAGGTTTTTTAGATATAGAATTAATCCCTTTCTACCTTTGTGATACGTATTGCGCCGATGTTTCCGCCATATGACCCCGTTGCATGTCCACACCCTAATGTCCCTGATAGGAAAGAGCAAAATCCTTCCACGGCAATTCCCCTGTTGACTGCATGAGCAGGAGGGGGTGGAACATTGCAGGCTATCGCGCATGCGTAGTAATCAGCAATCGAGTCCAGAATTGAAACCATGGTTGCAATAAGAAATCCAATCAAAGCGTCTCCCCTAATTAATGGCAGACCGAACTGGCCTAAATAAGAACAATAACATCATTTCAAAAAGATACTGATTTATAGATTTAATTGATATAATTAAGATAAAAGTTTACATTTCTATATCTGAAAGTACATGTATATCAATCGAGGATTCAGATTTCACAAAAATCCTATCTTTGCTTGAAAAAATGTACTTATATAATACTAGTAATAGGTTAATAAAAAGTTTGCCGCTGCACCATGGACAAGAGGTATATATCATCTATCTTGTAAGAGTTTGGCTAGCCCGTTGATGGAAAACATCTTCCATTCGAGTTGAGATATGCGTGTCCCGGTACAGGACAATGTAAGATTCTATTTTCACTACCTTCTCGATTTTTACGAAGATATTAATTCACCAAGATATGATATGGCATTGGCAAAAATCCACTCATATAAGTACATCGACGCAGTGAATGTATTCTATGATTTCCGGAAAAATAAAAATTGATATGATACCTGGTGTTTATAGATGAGATTTTGAACACACCAATTCAACAAAAAACAGGATCTTCCTTCTTAAGGAGGTAAAGATGAGTAATTGACATTTACCTGGATAGGGGAAGTAAATCCAGCTAGCGTTCTGTATAATCCCAGGCATTATGTCCGTTCTTGCGAAGTATTCGGGCTCCTTAGGGATCGTCGGAGAAGCCACCAGATTTCGTGATTATGGCGCACAGCGCCCATCCAGACAGAAGCGCTATCAGTACCTTATTAAATATTTACAACCTTTTCCATAAAATAATCATAATAGCACACTTTGAATATGAACATTATAAATGTTCCATCTGTTAATGTAATGAATACTTTTAATAATAATATTTATTACATTTTTACCAGTGAAATATCAAAAATTATTCATTCTATAAAAGTGATACTTTTCACTAGTGAAAAATATCATATTTATCACTAGTGAAAAATATCACTTTTGCTGATTTGACCAATCAAATTAATGATTAGAAAATACCAAAATAATTGACCAATCAGAAAGCCCGACATATATCTCTGCACCTGGACAGGGGGAACTACATTTTTTGTTTACTAATTATAGCTGTAGGCCTAGTTAGCATACGGGGTAGGTTTTTCGTTGATAAAATATGTAATAAACAGAATATCTAACAGTGTCTTCAGTAATACCAAATATATTTCACTCGTGTGGCGAATATTTAGATATTTTTCACTCGTGCTGCGCACTCGTGAAAAATATCAAAATATTAGCCCCACTCGTGAAACATATTTGGTATTACTTAAAACACTGTTAGATATCCTCTATATATTTAATACATAACTGGTCATTTCTTCAATGTAATACAGCCAGGTTATAAATAGGCACACGTGTGTAACAACATGACGTCACGGGATTGTCTCTATAGAGAAAACATACCACCTAAGATGAAAGTCGTGAGTTGAATAAAAAAAAAAAGCAAAAAAGAAAAAAAATCACTTTTGTTCTTATGGATATACATAATCTTACAATCGTGACTAGGTAATATGGATTTTATTAACTAGCTCAAATTGTTTTTTAAAAATCCATACGGCATAGCCTCCTTTGTATGATCAAAATGATCATCCGCACATCATATTTCTTACACTAGCATTAACATGAACATGGAACAATGGGTAAATATACACATAACAAGTTAAGTATACATGTTATTCACCATTGTTATTTGTACCAGTGACCTTTATTTCATTTTATTGGCAATAATTTGAAAATAATTTATTTTAATAATGTGTAACTGACTAACAGCACAGACAGCTCTATGCGGTATTGAAGTTTTTTATGTCCAGTTACTGTATAGTTACTCAAATCCACGGTGCCCCATTTCGTAGTTGTCCTAATGGGAACGTGTTATCAAACTCCTTCCTCTGCCACTTTTAAGCATTATATAACTTCTACTGGGCATTTATTGGCTATTGACTAATGACTGCAAATATAGCGAAATTAAATCCAACGAACATTACCAACTATATGGAATTAGCATTCGGATGAATCATGGCGTATTACGAAATATCGTAAATAGTAGGTATTAAGAAGTCTCTAAAGCACACAAAAAATTCACAAATAAGGCCTGTGATTGTTTTTGAAATATACCACAGCTTTAGTCACACAGTTGAAATACATTTGCTATCATTTATTATTGAAAGCAATCTTATTGTTAGGTTAGTCAATCTTTTATAAAAACATATCTATATAACATCATTGAAGAACGAGCGAGTCTTACCCCAGCAGTTTGATGGAAATTTGAACGAATTAAGTGAAATCCTTTCGTCTTAGACCAAAATGGCAAAGGCATCTTCCAGTTACCCAAAACTAACGACAGGATTATAGAAATGGCAGCTGTCCTGAAAGAAGAAATGGTCGGTATAGCCCCACACCACGGTAAGTGAGTATTGTTCTTATATTTTGTAAATATTGCTTCTGATTCCAATCCATATATATATATGCACTGTACTGATGAAGCAGATGGTTCAAAGTAATAAATAACATGAACATGAACATACGAGTCTTTTTTTACCCAATACTATATTCCCTTAGTTTAGGACATGTTGTTCATAATCAAAGCAAATATTCAACTTCGTAGCAATAAAAACAAACTGGTTGAAATACATTTAGCCTATTATTTTGTCTTCGATTTGGATAGATTACACCAGAATAAAATGTACATCACGTATTCAGTTGGTTTTTCTTTCTTTATTCTTTTTTTATATTTTGTAAAAAATAGTTGATGTCGGTATCGATGAAATGGATAATATACATAAATATATTCATTTTAATTTGAAATAAGCAAAAAAAAATCTCTAAGGAAATATGCACAATATTTTCATTTGCTTATTAGCATTGTGCATATACAACATAATATTACCTTGTTTATTACCTACCGCAACTGTGGAGGATAAGATAACATCAGATTGGAACCTAATTTACAAAAACTCATGAAAGCAATCACATGAAATTAAAACCATTGGGGTTAAAGGTCATCAGTCAGAAGCAGCAAGTGTTTCCTGTGAATTAAATGTCTTTACAATATAGGCAATAACATAGAACACCTCAACAACATTGAATAACTTAAATAACATTGAACACTACAATAACATTGAACACCTCAATTAACACTGAACACCTTATATCAATTCTTCTTCATTATCAATATAAATGTACAACAAAAGGCCCAAAGGGCCTGCATCGCTCATCTAGATATTTCGGGAATAATTGCAAAAAAAGTCAAATGCAAGTTCATTTTAACTTCATAGCAAAACAATGGTTCAATCTACAGGTGCACCAAATCCTGTCATTTCTTGAAAAAGAAAAAAATGATATTATAGTTGTTCTCCTTTGCCCAACAATGCTCAAGACTAAATTCGTCAAAATTCATTCAGTCGTTCAGGACCAGTAAGGATTTAAAGGAAATGTTGACAATCGACGGACGCTGTACCATGCCATCAGCTCACTGGTCCTTCGGGCTGGGCGAGCTAATAAAATGGTCATTCTTTTCTTTCAAAAAATGAGTGGGAAACCTTTTGAACTTTAACGTCTATCATCAAAGACGAATTTACCCGGTATAAGGGTTTTTATCCGCATTAATGAGATGAAAAGCGCTTGTTATACGTATGTAGTATTTAGCTAGATATTCTAGTTAATAAGCCAGTACAACTAATATACATAGTTTTGCTACCGATTGAAATTGGTGTAAATAAGAAGATTGAAACAGAACGTGGTCACTTACATAATCCCTACTCCCCATTGAATAGATATGAATTTGGCGGTCATCCTCGCCATCCACAAACCAAGGAGTAAAAGCGTCGGTACGACCGTGATTGGGCCGATGAATCTGAGCAAGATTCCAACAAGTCCAGTCAGTCCAATCATACTGTGAATACATCCTATTACCATCAGGCTCCCCATCATCTGTAACGATAGTCGGCTATATAAATGTTTATAAGCATTACATGTAATTATAAAATATGGCCAACGTAAAAGGCACATTTAAATATGGAAAGTAATATAGCTAGTTAAAGTTTACATTAATGATGTTATGCATCCCTTCTGCACAGATGACATGGTGATTGCAACTAACCCCTCGCAATTTTTGAAAATCGACGCCCTGGTGGTCTAGAAGGATGTCTGTACCCGCCATGTTTGTGATATTCATTTGATAAGCAGTGTCGTTGGAGTAAAACAATGGGCTTCCTGTGTAGTTACTCGTAGTGTTCGTGCTTGTAGTACCTAGACATAATCATCAAAACCATATTTTTACATCTACCAAGACAAACATAAAATATAAACAACAATATGAAATATTATTGTAAAATCATATTTTTTCACTCCCTGACTGGCTAAATTAGTATAGTGACTCTCGATAAAAAAACATAATGACAGGCCATGCAAAAGAAGTTAAATGCTGGTTGACTGGATTAATGGATTAATTATAAATTATATCTTGCAGATTTTGCAACATTGGATCACTAAGAATATTAAATCATTACAAGAATTCAATGCATTTTAATGGATGCATTATAATGTAACAGTTTACGTTTGATTGTGTAGTGCTTAAAAGATATAATGAATTATTTTCAATTGCTTCACTAATCAGTCTCCATCCTAACATAAATCAGTGTAACTTGCAGTTATTACATGATTACTTAAAATCAAAGTCATTTTATAATAAAACTATCATAGCCTGTTGATTTCGGTCAATACATGGTTGTATTAACCTGAAAAAAAATCAATCTCGGTCGAATCCCTGAAATACATATCATATCTATGATTGACTGTGTGTTATGAAGGGATTAACGTCAGATTATCATCTGTTGTTTCCAAGAATGCTGACGTACCGGTGATGGCGTTGCCTTTCTGTTTTTGGACATCATCTTGTAAAACTAACAGTGGTATGATATACTCCGCCGCTCCACCTTGGAATATGGGCAACCTACAAAAAAAGGCCAAACTGTTGAACTTCGTTAAGCCTAGGAATTTTTGAAATTAGACTCATTTATCAACTTGCGGCATAATTTCAATCTTTGGATTTAAAGAAACCACGAAATAACCGAAAATTAATACCTAACAAGGTAATTCTGGCGCTTTATGTGCTAAAAATACTTATACAACTTCTTTCAGAGTAGTCGTGGTAATGCATGAATTAGAGCACATTCTTCTCCACCTATCCCCAGGTTAGGCAAAAGCTTTTGTGTCATGTATATATGTTAATAGCTTTGATGAGAGTTTAAAAGGTGATCTATACAACCAAAGTGTTGAGTAAAAGCTTTATTTTATTTCTATATAGATAAATGAAATCTTTTAAATATGTACAAATATAAAATACAAAAATAAAGTAATTCGCTGGTGACACCATTCTTTATGTCACTTTTGATATTCCTAGAGTAGCAGTGTACAGTAAAAGTGCTCAATTCTGAAAAATAAGGCATGTGTTTATGATATGTGAACATAGCCAGTTAACCCTACATATTACCTATAATAAAGTATATATATTTGTAATCTACATAACATTTGCAACTGTAGTATAGTACTTAAGTATGAGTTGGCTTATATTTTCGTGGTATTTCACGCCTGTGAAAACCATGGTAACTGCAAGAAAAAAACCTAAAAAATGCAAAATATTATTATATTTGACCCCAAATTACAAAAATCTCTACACAGTTTTTTTTTCTGCAACCTATTTTAAATAAAACATCTTTATCCCAAAGGCAGGGTTAATCTTCTTTTCATATATGTTGTAAATTAAGTTTTCTCGGTAGCTCACCTTCTGTCCAGCCCTCCATTTTTTCCACAAATGTGAAGGCTGTATAGACAACTTCATAATGAATACACCAATTCTGGGATACAATTTTTTAAATGTTTTAATACAGGGGTTACCTGCTTAACAAAAAAACTGTAGTGTGCTAACTAGGGTCAGCGCAGAACTTCTGAATAATTACCCAAATCATCTACCCGCTTTTAATAATTTTACGCTTGTTTGGGAACGACGAGATTTCAAATGATGAAAATGCTTTAATTTTTTCAACTGTACAGAATTTCATGATTAACGCCGACAGATTTGAATCGCCACTTTTCATCGAACAATGATCCTCTGATTTCGTATTTCTTCTATTCTCATTGGCACGGGCAACTTCAACAGTTCATGGTATTGATTTGGTAATTATGTCTATGTTGTCCTTGTGTACCAATAAAGTGTTTGGTTTTCTGACAACGGTTATTTTAAGGTTATATAAATACATATATAAACAACTCAGCTGGTTTAGATTCATTGACGACGTCGAGATTAGAGGATTATCGTCCTTAGACTGAGTGATCAGTTAATTCCGGAATTCATTTGTGTGCCGTTTTGGTTACTAGGAGATATCAGATAACATCTGGCTTATTCATGAAGGCCTCAGACCACAATTAATTTTCCTCTTTATTCTACCAAAGGAAAATCGAAATTAAAATATTTCAGAATTTTGCAAAAAAATCTGGTTTTTCCATCACAGTGTATAACTATTCAACTCGTGCTGTTATTTTGCTAAACCTTTAAGTTATATTATTTATTTATTTATCTATCTACTTTTACCATATGTCCACCACCTAAGATGTTTACTAAATAATTGTCGACCCCGAGGGGATCGTTTTCACAAACATAACGATATTTTTCGTTGTTTACCTACTAAATTTGTGTAACTGTTCCATGTTCTATGTCTTTATGTGATCGTTTGTAATTAACTTTGAAAATTCGACAATTTATTTATCGGTACTGTCGTTATTACTACTTGACATTTATTTATTTCTAGTAATACGCATCCAACGAACATCTGTTTGTTAGGATCCACTACCTATATTGGACCATACCGTCGTTATTACGTACTAGACCCTCCTTTATACAAATATACCATGGGTGTCTATGCAATAGTCCAGAATATTTGACCCTCGGCCTTCGCCCTCGTGTAATAGAACATCGGTCGATTACCAGTACCTCGAGAACAGACATCCATGATATACTAGTTTTATTACATAATCACTAAAACACAGTTAGAATCACTGACATCTCGACTTTTCTGTAGGCCTAGAAGTCACCATGACTGTCGTCGGCAGTGTTGACATTTGAGTGACTAAGACGCTTGAAAGGATAGGCCGACATTCCGAAACGTCACAGGCGTTCATATAGTTCGCACATGATCAAATTCCAAAGCGTGTTCTATAGGTCTCACGTAACAGTGCAATAGTTATTTTAGCTTTGCAATATTTCAAAATACACTTTATATTTATATTTAGGGAAAATCAAACGCATTATGTAATAAATACATATATATATGACCCTAACAAACAGATGTTCGCTGGATGCGTAACACTAGAAACAGATAATTTGTATATATATATATATATGTTGTGGAAGATTTAAGAGTTTACGCATGACTTACCTGGTGCCAAATAGGGACATGATCATGGTTGTAAAACCACACATAAACATTGTAGAACTGAGCAAGCTGCCACGGAGCTCAGGATCATGTTCGCCATTGACAGCCTGTGCCACAAGTAGGGAAATGACCAACTGGACCGCGAACGCCAAGAGTGCTTGCTGGAATAAAACTCATAATATCTATATCCATTTTCGTGTACTACAGTTTCTTTTGTCAATGTAAAAATTCAGAATCTTTTAACAGGGGCACAAGATCTACCCTATATATCTAAAACGGCTGTTATTTCGATAAGAGTTCCGATAAAAGAACTCCTGTTTTGGGAGGGTTGTTTCTTAGACACCAGATTAAATTCACCATTCACTTTCAGTTTGGGGAATTGACGCTATGGTCTCTTTTGTTAATGAGGGATGGTTATGGTACTAACACTGACTGTAATGTTTGTGGTGCTCACACTGACTGTAATGTTTGTGGTGCTCACATTGACTGTAATGTTTGTGGTCCTCACACTGACTGTAATGTTTGTGGTGCTCACACTGACAGTAATGTTTGTGGTCCTCACACTGACTGTAATGTTTGTGGTGTCCACACTGACTGTAATGTTTGTGGTGCTCACACTGTAATGTTTGTGGTCCCCACACTGACTGTAATGTTTGTGGTGTCCACACTGACTGTAATATTTGCGGTCCTCACACTGTCAGTAATGTTTGTGGTTCTCACACTGGCTGTAATGTTTGTGGTCCTCACACTGGCTGTAATGTTTGTGGTGCTGTCACTGACAGTAATGTTTGTGGTGCTCACACTGGCTGTAATGTTTGTGGTGCTCACACTGACTGTAATGTTTGTGGTCCTCACACTGGCTGTAATGTTTGTGGTCCTCACACTGGCTGTAATGTTTGTGGTGCTCACACTGACTGTAATGTTTGTGGTCCTCACACTGGCTGTAATGTTTGTGGTGCTCACACTGACTGTAATGTTTGTGGTGCTCACACTGACTGTAATGTTTGTGGTGTCCACACTGACTGTAATATTTGCGGTCCTCACACTGTCAGTAATGTTTGTGGTTCTCACACTGGCTGTAATGTTTGTGGTCCTCACACTGGCTGTAATGTTTGTGGTGCTGTCACTGACTGTAATGTTTGTGGTGCTCACACTGGCTGTAATGTTTGTGGTGCTCACACTGACTGTAATGTTTGTGGTCCTCACACTGGCTGTAATGTTTGTGGTCCTCACACTGGCTGTAATGTTTGTGGTGCTAACACTGACTGTAATGTTTGTGGTCCTCACACTGGCTGTAATGTTTGTGGTGCTCACACTGACTGTAATGTTTGTGGTGCTCACACTGACTGTAATGTTTGTGGTGCTCACATTGACAGTTATGTTTGTGGTGCTCACACTGACTGTAATGTTTGTGGTGCTGTCCCTGACAGTAATGTTTGTGGTGCTCACATTGACTGTAATGTTTGTGGTGCACACACTGACTGTAATGTTTGTGGTGCTCACACTGACTGTAATGTTTGTGGTGCTCACATTGCCTGTAATGTTTGTGGTGCTGTCCCTGACTGTAATGTTTTTGGTGCTCAAACTGACTATAATGTTTGTGGTGCTCACACTGACTGTAATGTTTGTGGTGTTCACATTGCCTGTAATGTTTGTGGTGCTCACACTGACTGTTATGTTTGTGGTGCTCACATTGCCTGTAATGTTTGTGGTGCTGTCCCTGACTGTAATGTTTGTGGTGCTCAAACTGACTATAATGTTTGTGGTACTAACACTGACTGTAATGTTTGTGGTGCTCACACTGACTGTAATGTTTGTGGTGCTGTCCCTGACTGTAATGTTTGTGGTGCTGTCCCTGACTGTAATGTTTGTGGTCCTCACACTGACTGTAATGTTTGTGGTCCTCACACTGACTGTAATGTTTGTGGTCCTCACACTGACTGTAATGTTTGTGGTCCTCACACTGACTGTAATGTTTGTGGTCCTCACACTGACTGTAATGTTTGTGGTCCTCACACTGACTGTAATGTTTGTGGTCCTCACACTGACTGTAATGTTTGTGGTGCTCACACTAACTGTAATGTTTGTGGTCCTCACACTGACTGTAATGTTTGTGGTGCTGTCCCTGACTGTAATGTTTGTGGTGCTCACACTGACTGTAATGTTTGTGATGCTGTCCCTGACTGTAATGTTTGTGATGCTGTCCCTGACTGTAATGTTTGTGGTGCTCACACTGACAGTAATGTTTGTGGTGCACACACTGACTGTAATGTTTGTGGTGCTCACTCTGACAGTAATGTTTGTGGTGCTCACACTGACTGTAATGTTTGTGGTGCTCACACTGACAGTAATGTTTGTGGTGCTCACACTGACTGTAATGTTTGTGGTGCTCACACTGTAATATTTGTTGTGCACACACTGACTGTAATGTTTGTGGTGCTCACATTGACTGTAATGTTTGTGGTGCTCACATTGACTGTAATGTTTGTGGTGCTGTCCCTGAGTGTAATGTTGGTGGTGCTGACATTGCCTGTAATGTTTGTGGTACTAACACTGACTGTAATGTTTGTGGTGCTCACACTGACTGTAATGTTTGTGGTGCTGTCCCTGACTGTAATGTTTGTGGTGCTGTCCCTGACTGTAATGTTTGTGGTGCTGTCCCTGACTGTAATGTTGGTGGTGCTGACATTGCCTGTAATGTTTGTGGTACTAACACTGACTGTAATGTTTGTGGTGCACACACTGACTGTAATGTTTGTAGTCCTCACATTACCTGTAATGTTTGTGATGCTGTCCCTGACTGTAATGTTTGTGATGCTGTCCCTGACTGTAATGTTTGTGATGCTGTCCCTGACTGTAATGTTTGTGGTGCTGTCCCTGACTGTAATGTTTGTGGTGCTGTTACTGACTGTAATGTTTGTGGTGCTGTTACTGACTGTAATGTTTGTGGTGCTGTTACTGACTGTAATATTTGTGATGCTAATGTTGCTGTTGTTCAGTTATTTATATCATATTGAAAGGTGACACTTATCCCAAGGGCGAAAACGACACTAAGTTTTTTTGGTTGGTTCTTTCTTTATGTGAATACAGGTAGATTTTAAGGATGCGAAACTAAACTGGTAGCTAATATTGACGGTAATAATAGGGAGAGTTTAATACGGACAGCATCGTTTTACAACCATTGCAAAACATGTCACGTTTTGTGTTGACAAGACAGAAGTGTCGTATTATGGGAGAAAACCGGAATAACCAGTAAAAAATGAGAAAGTTTTGGGCTCACACACCTGATTTTTTGTGATTTTTGACAGTATCCCGGTGTCCACTAACAGTAAAAACTTGGATTAAATACTGACCTGGAATGCAAATACGATGGTTAGATGAATTGGAGGGTTGTCACTGATCTTGTAGACAAGGGATGAGGTCGGGTTCACCAACGAGTCGCTGCTTTGGGTCCTTGGACTAGATTCGTCGGTCGACTCACCTTTATCCCGTACCGGCGGGCCAACTTCCACAGCGGATACATCAGGGTAGGAATTACGGAAGTTTTCCGTAGTATCCGTGACGTCGTTGAACGTTGGATCGGGTTTTAACCGGACATCCTCCATCTTAAGAGGGATGCGTTCCATTAAATCCATCTCGCCTCCTGACTGATTTCCGCTGTACCTACTAATCCCATTCATGGTCGCACAATGAAGTTAATTTTTTTGTAAACGTAATGAATTCTTCAAATCCTTGCGTTATTGCCTGACCACTGTCTATCTGATGTTTGTCACTTCGGCAAATGGCCGTTAACAAGTAGGTGCAATCACGTATCGTATGTCCACTAAACTTGTGTTGGTCAGTGAGTGATCAACGCTTCGTGGTTTACGTAAAATCCCTTATAATATCCGAGCAAGCATACGGTATGATTCGGGTAACACTGAACTGGTTATATAAGCGATGCCCTTACAGTTTCCAGGTGAGTCAACCATGCATGCAGTTTATTTAGCGTACCTGTACAGGCCCCAGATCACAATTATACATCCGAGTCTTTGTACACGACTGTAGTTTTTTTTTTCTGAGACAGCTGTTCCATATTATTTATGTGCTTAATTTTATCAGATTTAGAGTGCAATATTTATTCTAGTGATATAATTTTGTTTCGACACCATATCCATGGTTGTTTGTGTGGCAGGACACAGAGGGAAATTAATTGTGGTCTGAGGGCCTATTGGCATATTGTAGTGAAAATCGGGGAATCATCTCCCCTAACTGTAGCTCGCTTCCGAGCAAGGTCTAAACATCGCTCTTAAATTTCAACCCCCGAACCGTACAGACGTCCGTCGTCTTTCCGGGGTATCGTGGAACTGATATTGGAACCTTCTGAAGGGCTACAATCCTAGTTTGTTTAAATGAATGACCTTGAACTTCTTTCAACGTCACATTGGAATAATGCTGCCCATACAAAGTAAAATGCAGTTATCGCAATGTAAATGCAATTCCTTTCAGGTACACAAAATAAGAACCAATGATGACTTGTTAACTTTGTCGCATAATTATTAATATTGTTATTACTAAACCAACAAGACATGGAAATACAAGACGTGGTTTTGTGGATCCGATTTCATTAAGTGATGTAATGATTCACATATTACTGAGGTTGGGTGCCGTACCGCATGTGACAGGAGTTGTCAACCTTGTACTTTCCACAGTAGTTCAGGCTCAACAACTGCAGGTGTTTCACAGGGAAGTATGTTGGGACCACTTTTGTTTTTAATTTATATAATTATATTACTGATAATTACATTAGTATTGCACGTATATTTGCTGACGATGATATTTTGATGCATTCTTCATCATCTTATGTAGAAGAAATTCAAGGAACTTTAAAGAGTGACTTACAAAAACTTAACAAATGGTCCTAAAACAGATGCAAAGAGGTCTATACATGTATCAGAAATTCAAAAACAAAGTAGAAAAAAAACTTTAGTGGTGATTAACAGCATTCGCGTTACCTGTATTTGAGGTATGGGATGTTCTCTAGTAGACGTAAACAAGCTGAGCAAATTGAGGCAGCAAGAGCTATAACCGCAATACCTTCTTTTATAAGTAAAAGTCTTTGTATGGAGAATCACATTTTCAACATTATCAGAAAGAATGAAACCTCTTCCTCCAAGAATAGGAGAACGTAATATATACAATGTTTGAATTAATGAAAACTACACTGTTCTCTGAATGTTTCATTCCATTTTCTGTTAGATTATTGAATGATTTACGAGGGCTGATTGATATGTTGTGAGCCTCATATTGAAGGATTTGAATTTTGCAGGATATATTGTATTATTTTTCAACACAATCCCCTTTAGAATCGATACTCTTTTGCCAGCGGTGTTAAAGGGTCTCAATGCCACTTTTATAGAAAAGTCATCAACTGCTTGTATGACGTCATCATCGGACTGAAAGTGGGTGCCTGACATAGCTGTTTTCAGTTTTGGAAAAAGATGAAAGAATTCAGGTGAATAAGGCGGATGCTTAATCAATTTGAAGCCACAATCTTGTTGGTAACCATGCCAATGACAGACTTGTGAACAGAAGCATTGTCCAGATGAAATAGCACCTTTAGTGGGCTTTCCGCGTCACTTAAGTTTAATATTTTGCCGTAACTGCCTCAGAAGTGAAGCATAGTATGTGCCATTGATTGTTTGTACCTTTTGGATATAATCTATCAGCAGAATACGATCTGCATTCTGGAAAACTGCGGCCATAATCTTCCTAGCTGATGGAACAGTCTTTGCCTTCTTTGGCGTGTTTCCATTGTTTTGATTGATTATTGGCCTCTGGTGTAATGATGAACCCATGTTACATCCATAGTGACAAATCTCTTAAGAAAGTTGGCAGGATATTCAGCAAAAAGGTTAGGATTAGCAATGCGATGATTCGCCTGGTGTGCTTCTGATCAACTGACAGAAGTCGTGTTACCCATTAGGCCGAAAGCTTTCTCATTGCAAGATCCTTGGTCAGAATGGAATGTATTCTTTCAAATGAAATGCCAAATCTGCTGGCTATATATCTTTCTGGGACTCGTCTGTCAGTCATAGCAATACCATTTACTTTGTTGGCCATTTCTGGGGGTGCAACATTGACATGCCTTCCAGGACGGGGGGTCATCCTCAAGGCTCTGTCTGCCGTTTAAATCCCGCCACCCACTTTTTCACTGAAGCATATGAAGGGGCATCTTTCCCTAGTGTTGCTACCATATCATTATGGATATCCTTAGATATTAAACCTTTTGTATGCAAATATTGGTCACTGCTCTTTCACCCATTTTGCCATTTTGCAAAAGCCGCTTGTCTTGTTTAGTTTAGAGTGCTACCTCGTCGATATAAACCAGCCAAATAAGATCTTCTTTGTGCCTTTCCTGACTTTATTTATCCAGTTTCAAATCACTATTCTGTTATTTCCACTATTCTCTTTTTAAATATATACATGTTGAAAATATAATTTGTTGAAAACGTATAATATGACAGATATGTCTATAAAATGTACAATGTAATTTTTGGCAGAAGGCAATTCTCAGTTGCGATAACTTATGCGAAACCCCATTGTTAGATAGAACGAATATAATTTGTTGAACTCAAACCAAATAAAATAAAGGAAAACACCATTCAGTTTATTCATTAGAAGATGTTTGGTTACAACCTGGTAATGGTGAAACTGATTAATGGCCCATTTCCATAAATCTCTGAAGACGTGTTTGTTACTCCAGATATGTTGCAACTGTAATTAACTATTACAATCAGCAGTACAAAGAGTAAATTTCGTCGAAATGATACAAACTATTTTCTAGATCAAGGTGTTGCGTTATGACCTTTTTTATTTATGTTTTACTGCAAGTTAGCGATAATGTATATTTATGGTTACACGAATTAACATTTCTTTAAATTGCAATCCGTATACAAAAAATTTTTATTCAATATCGACTCGGTATAAATATCTAAATATATAGATTATTAAAAAGCTTGATAGGAGTTTACTATTTTTAAAGTAAACTCCTATCAAGCTTTTTAATAATCTTACAAAGTAGTACATTTGCAATTATTCGCTACCATTAAGATACTATTCACTTGTGACATTTTTTGTCACAACATTTGATATTCAAATAACCATGTATGTGATAATAGAAAGAGTGTGTGTAAAAATATCCTTGTATTGAGTATCTGAAATAACCAGAACTATTGATGAGTTGCAGTTTTGATTTGATTGGTTTCAACCTGGTTGAAAGGCTTTGCGTTTTTTTCACATAATTGTCTAACTCGACTTTTGTTTTTAGTTTTTAGTAATAAATTTTCCGTAATGTCACAACCAGAAAATGAATACCGACGAAACCATAAAACAGAAATATAAAACAGCATGGAAGCTCCAGAATAAAAGTACAAGGGGAATAAGATCATGCATTCCGGGAGGACAAGCGTCTTCTACTTCATCGACGACAGCAGTCATACAAATCTAGGTCATAACCGAGTAAAGTAAATCTCAAATGAGAGTTACGGTGGTGATAACGAAACAACTAGGCGTATCAGCAAATATCAAACAAGTCTGACTTCATACCTCATATAGAAAAAAAAGAATATTTTTTAATGAGGGCATGAAGCCAACCATAACATATTTTCATAGTCTTCAATACCCTTCATCTTCATGTTAATTTCTCAGCTAGTTGTCGACAACTGACAATATGATATTGCATATAATATAATCTATAAAATAATATGAATATAATCAAAAAAAAAATCTCAAATATAATTTAATTCATCATATGAAGACCGGCTTATTGATTTTGGGGCTAGTTTGATACCCATTTATAAAATCCCCGTTTCTGGTATGCACAGGAATTATACGACTACATGCGGTATTTCTCTATTCATTGCTTTGTGCTTTGTACCAAGTTACCTCCCCTAATATTGGAATTACCCCCCTTTTCACAGTATATCCGGTAGACATATTTGGAAAGCTACTGAGAAAGGCAAATCAATTAAAAGACATTAGTAGTGAAGAAATCTTATCTTTGTTTTTTTGTTGAGAGTGTCTTCTATCTGATAATGGCATATACATATATACAAGTTTAGTTCAAAGCCGAGCTAGGATAGCTTCTCAAAAACAACAAATTAATACCGAAAATCTTGAAACGCAAATGAAATTAAAACAAAACAAAAAAGAAATCGATCAGATTGGTTGCTGCCGCGAAGGTAAAGAAAATGATTGGGTAAAATCACACCAGCCAGCGTGTGTCTGTTAGACAAAAAAATGCAGATGGGTTAAACGTGAGATGCCACCATGAATTGACAGGGAATCTTCACGGCATTTCATTATTAAAAACAATCCCATGATTTTGTGTTTATCATCCGGGTATGTAACTCGGCACGCGCAGGTTTGGTTCACGTTCTATTTTTAGATCCCACAGGTGGATTATAAAGTTGAGGTTGATAACGTTGGATATTTATAAACAAAAACCGAAGAGGGGCTTAAACTCAGCAATGTTATATATTTTTTAACAAATTGTGCCTTTGATAAATGTACAGTCTAGTGAATGATTTCCTGTATATCAAAATAGTTTGTAGTCAACATTGCATGACAAGCATGAAGATCATAGAAATTAGAGACCAAGAAAAAGGCTAAAAGCTGAAGAAAATATAAAAGTACTTACACGAAAACATAAAAACAGCGACTGGTTAAATTATTTTCCAAACATTACATCAAAAAGAAAATGGACACTTGTGTATACGAATGCTAGAATTTACCGGATGCGTCTGAAAGATTTGATTGTACAATGGTGGACGTTCATTACTTAACAGGCAGATTGTATGAAAGATGTATTTTATAATTTATTATATGTTTTCTTTCTGTACAAATTTTTTTACATCGGATGGCGAAAGGTTAAAGCCATCCCAATATGGAAATCAAAATAGCTTAAGATTTCAAAACACAGAAGGGAAGAAAATAGCATAAAATTACTACTGTAAACTAATACGTTCTATGTAAGTTTCGTAATAAACAGGGAAAAAAATCCAGAGTTTTATAAAATGTCAGTGGTATCATTTATGAAATATCTGGAAAACATGTTATGCATTCTCTTTAATATCCAACTCCTTTTGTTTGTATGAAAACGTGTCAGGCATGATGGGAATATATCGTAATCCCTTCCACCCATGCACACATCCGGGGACTATTGGATCATAAACTTCTAATCCTTCTGAATACTCCATTTCATCTTTCATTATGACGTCACTCTTGCTAGACGCCACCTCTGTCCAAGCAGTCAGGCCTCGTTCAGCAGGAGTTCCTAGAAAATAGTTCAATCGAATTTAATTCTACTTAACAATTCCTGTTTTTATGCTACGGGGTGTAAAACATTGTCCCTTGTTACGTTGAGATTGATTGACTAAGCAGATTAGCGTAGTAATTTCTCAAGTGAAATAGTCCGTTAAAGAGAGGAAAACATTCTTTTGTCAGGTCTTAAATTATGACTATTAATAACCTCTAATATTTTCACGTTATTGGACAATAACACAATTATATCTTTTATAAACGATAACGATGATACAGTTTACATATTTACATATTAATATTTGAGGCAAAGCAAAATATCATATTTGACAGAGTAAGAAAACGGTGAATAAAACGAATTTCATTTTCAAAATATCAACCGTTTAACACGGTTTACTATATACTTATTGTTCAGTTTGATTCATTGTCAAAATGAAATTATCAAACATAGAATTTCAATTCTCTCGAAACAGTCATACCGGGCAAAGTGTTGTCTAGTACGCATGCCAACAGAGCACCAGCAATTGTCGCATTTCCGAATACCGTTTTGATGATTTGATCTAATGTTTCGTTTCCTAAAGATGCCAAAATAAACACACAATGAGTTAATTTTGACAAGCCAACTAAATTCTAATGTTATCTGTTTCAATGGATTATATATATCGAAACTCATAAACATAGATACATGTATAAAAACATTTTTACGATATAGGCTCAGGCATCACCATATATATTACCGTTTAATGAGTATGGAATCTACAGTTATAGTCACTTTAAACTTTATTATTGCCTGAAACTCATTTAAAGTGTCCAGACGTCCACTGAAGGACCTTCAAGTCTATAAATACATCAAGTTAGAATATATCCGAATTTGTAAATCAAGAACAATGGTAAAATGGTTTTGCTCTTTTTCTCAGCAGGGCACATTTTGAAGGGAAAGAACATGTCCTCAAATCTTGAAATGAATCTATCTGTAAAATAAGCTACTCTTATTAATTAATCTTTATCGAAAATAAGGCATTAGTTCTAAACTGGATTCAATATATAAAAACACCTTTATGAATTTAGCTTGAACAAGTAACATCAATCAATTAACTCGTAAGTAAATGTCTTAACAAGTATTTCCAATTGCTTAGTAAGGAACAAAACCAAATATAGTGAAGTCTTTACCAGAAGTTCCTTACCCGTATTTAGGCGATCCGGATTTTTCTCTATCCAGAACGGCACTATGGTTCCAACAGTAATGGCTATCCCCATAATGGCCAGATTCCGGTTGGATCTGAGATCCACGTGATGGAGGTTTGCGATGACCACCCCCAAGTACATACTGACCATAATCAGCATAGTTCCCCCCTAATACGGGGTAGGGTATGGTGATAAATACAGCACACAGCTTACCAATGATCCCAAACAACATGTATATGCACCCAAGCACCAGAAACACACGTCTGCTGGCTACCTGACAAAAACAATATGACACACATGTGAATAACGAGATATCCAAGGGGAATCAAGAGACACCATCGGCCAGGGTCATATGAGGGCATTGGATGATCTTTGTTTGTTCTATGTATGACCTTTTCTCTAATTTAATGATCTGATAATAAGGTAGCCTCCTTCAATTGCCAGCAAAATTGCTTCCTGGACCAAGGGAAACCAGACATGTGTGTTTTAGTGAACAAAAACATATGTCTCCCCGTGCGATTGAGCCGATCAAATAGCCTTTATTGAAACGAGGATTTTACACCGAGTTGACCGACGGATGATAAGTGCAGCGTTGCGTAGTACCATAATCACAGGATATACTATTATGCTTATAATGGACAATTCTATAGATAAGAGATTTATTTATATTTTTTCATTCTAACATCTATAGGCAATATTCCAGTAATCCTTGCAATACAAACCTTTGCAAGGCAAGCTACCAAAACCTGAATTCATTACTGTAAACGTTATTTTTTTTTTTTTTTTGGGGGGGGTGGGGGGGGGGGGGGTGATTTCGCGATTTCAATATGTAAACTATACGCGTGGGGGTAATTTTTGCGATCGATTCACTTTCGCTTGTAGTTCAAGAACACAAAATTCGATATCAAATAATACGCGTGGGGGAAATTTTCGCGAACAAAAGGAGTCCGCGTAATTAGCGTAAATTTCCTCTCTTGTAAATTCCAACGTTTACAGTATTCATATAGTCTTTTAAGATATTTACCTTTGTGATACGTATTGCGCCAATGTTTCCGCCATATGACCCCGTTGCATGGCCACACCCTAATGTCCCGGCCAGGAAAGAGCAAAATCCCTCTACGGCAATTCCCCTGTTGACTGCGTGAGCAGGAGGGGGCGGGACATTGCAGGCCATCGCACATGCGTAGTAATCAGCAATTGAGTCAAGGATGGAAATCATGGTTGCAATGAAGAATCCAAGCAAAGCGTCTCCCCTAATCAAAGGCGTGCCAAACTGCCCTAAATAAAAGCAATATCATGTTTTGCTATATTATTTCAAATTAGATACTGATTTGGATCAGCGATTTTTAGTTAAAATGAGATACCGGTATTCAAGTTTACATTTTATGTATAGGAAAAATTATTAACCGAGAATTTAGATTTCTCAAAAGTCATTTCGATGCTTAAAATAGCTATGCTTGAAATATAACATGGATCTTTGATAAGCTTGCCACTGTAGCCGGAAAGATTAATACACAAAAAAGATCGTAGAAAATTAATGCTATTCACTCTCAATTTTTTTATTTTGATATCAATGTGAAAGTGCAAAATGTTAAACATCAATCGAGAAATGTTATTGTTATTTCTCACATGCGTCACATGCTAGGGATGGGATAAATCGATGACACACGGGGTAAGGAAAGGAAGCTTGAACGCGCGATAACGCCACTTACAATAGCGTATAACGTCATCATTTTAGGTAGTTTAACCGCGTCACAAATTGATAACGTCATCAATTTTGACGCACATTGCATGGAATATTGTTGATGACGCGATGAAAATGTTTCACAGCACTTAACAATTTGTCACTTTTTAAGAATGAGAAAAAAAAAACCTGAACCGTGGGCTAGAGGTATCTCAACAAGCAAGCATCGTACCTACCAACCAAACTATTACACTCAGAATGAGATGTCCTTGTCCGTGGTAACGGCCCATATAAGATATCTACCTTTTCGATTTTTACGAAGATAGTAAGTCACCAAGATATGGTATGGCATTGGTAATGAGCCTATCATATAAGTATCTCGATCGCAGTGGAAATATATTTATGAATAATAATTACATAGATTAAACATAATATAAGTAAACGTTTAATCATCACATATTGTTCCACAACGTATCTTGTATTCATTAATGGGATTTTGAATACACAAACTCAACAAGCATGAGAATCCTCCTTTTTGAGGGGGTAGCAATGGTTATATCATTGATGATATTTCTCCTGCTAGCAGACTTGGTGTCTAAGAATGTGAGTTCCAGACCGCGATTATTTGGTGTTAATGTCCCAACTATGAATAGGCTGTGAGTCAGTCGAGACCAAGACCAGATAGAATCAGCTTTAAACTGTTAACTCTTATTAACTTAAATTAGAGTATTTCACGATTATTTGACAGGTTATCACAATGATGAATTGGTGACATAAAACTTATTATTACATTAAATATACAGAATTTTTTTTTGTTAACGGTCACCATTTACCACTGAAGTTTAAAAGTAAACATATTTATACCCGATAAAATACTATTACCTCTAAAATATGTCGGTTAACAGTAATACGTATCACAGTAAGAAGAAGTACCAAACATTTACCTGGATAGGGGAAGTAAATCCAGCTGGCGTTCTGTATAATTCCAGACATGGTGTCCGTCCTCGCGAAATACTCAGGCGCCTCCGGGTCGTCGGAGAAGCCATGGAATTCGGTGATTATGGCGCAGAGTGCCCATCCAAACAGAAGCGCTATCAGTACCTGATTAAAATTTTACAACTATTTCCACAAAATAATCATAATAGCACACTTTGAATATGAACGATATTATCATCTCAATGTGGTAAAGTAATGCATATGTTAATAATTTTGTTAACTACAATATATATTTAATACACAACTGGTCGATTATCCCACGTAATACGGCCAAATATTAAATATCGTAATACACACGTGTAACAACATGACGTCAAACGATTGTCTCTACAGTTCGTCAGGGTCAAAAGTTGGGGAATCCCTTTCATTCTAATGGATAAATATAATCTTACGTTCGTGAATATGTGACGTGAAGGTTGTTAACCTACTCTTTTAGCTCAATTTCTTGACACAGAGACTCATGTACGGTCACCTATGCCCATATTTAGATGGTTATCCACATAACATATTTCAAAAATATATGACCATGGAGCAAGAGGTAAATATACACATTCCGGTAACAAATAAAACATCGTTCCATCATTATCATTTTTACCAGTTAATTGTACTTCTATATTTTATTGCTACATCAAGAAAACTCGAATGGTTTATTTAAAACTGGTATCCACAAATAGAATTTGAAAATCCTTATTTCAAAAATGTGAAACTGACTAACAGCAAAGACAGACAGTTCTATCCTGTGGTTTTAACGCCTTATATGTTCAGTTACTGTAAAGATACTAAAATTCACGGTGTCAACATTTCGCGGTTGTCATAATCAGAACTTGTTTGCGGGTATTAAGCTTCTCAAAACCATCCTTTGTAAAATTAGTAAACACTTTCACTTAGTATTTGTCTTTTCTCTATATCTATTGACTGAGAATAAAGCGAAATCAAATCCCACCAGCATTACCAGCTACATGGAATTAGCATACTATGTGGCATATAAGGAAATATTGGAAATAGGAGGTATTTAGAAGTATCTAAAGCACCAAAAATATATTTCACGAGTGAGGCTTATACTTATTTTACAAAACAAATACCATAGCTTTTGTTACATAGGGGAAATATATGTATTATCATTTACTAATGAAAGCACTGTTAACACTTTCCGTTTATTCCATGCAAACTCCTGAAGATAACATCTTTGATAAGGAAAAAAATAGGGGTTAAACGTTCTCTCAACAGCCAGGGTGTCAAAGAGACGGCTATAGATAAAAATGAATCACAGAAAAAGCAGCTGTGAGGAAATAAGGGAAAGTTTTAATATCCCTAGTGTTGAAATGGGGGCAGAAGATATATTTAGGTATTTTCAATGTCCCCTAATTAGAGGACAATGAAGTAAATCACAGATTCTTCAGGGGGCCAATTTTAGTCACTTTCTTCGATCAAGGATACAGTGGGCCTTAACCTAGGGCCCTCAAATGTCACCAGAACAGAAGACATTAGAAACAAGAGGCCCAATGGGCCTGTATCGCTCACCAGGCTCTACAGCAACTTTGAAGTTGATTGAGGTCATTTCTACAGATACTATACTGATTACCTCTTTATTCAAATAATATCAGGTCTATGAGGCTCTTGGCTATCACAAAATTATTGTTTACAGATTTAAGCCGATTTTACCCCTGTGACCTTGAATGTAGGTCAAGGTCATTTATTTGAACAAAATTGGTAGCCCTTTACCCCAGCATGCAACAAGGCTAATATCAAGTCCCTGGGCCTCTTGCAGGGTGTCCTTCAATTAGTCGCCTTTAACGACATGCAGTAAGAAAGACATATTCTCTCCTCGCTTCTGCACGGATTTTTAACCAAAATTGATAATATGCTTATAGGACATAATTATGTACATCTATATCAAACCTTTTATATTAAGTTTTTTTTTTCATTGGTGTTTGACTGTGAAAGAGTTATAATCAGTAGAAGAAAATATTGGTTGGATATTACTCTATATTTCACTTGCAAATACGCGATGCAATATGAGTTCAGTATCGTGAAGCGACAAATTGCCTGTAATTTTAGTAATCATGTTGAGAGGTAAGTACATTTGTAAATCTTCTATAGAAACATCCGTTCGATAAAGTATCGATATCATTGAAGAACGAGCTATTCTTACCCCTGCAGTTTGATGGAAATTTGAACGTGTTAAGTGAAATCCTTTCGTCTTAGACCAAAACGGCAACGGCATCTTCCAGTTACCCAAAAATAACGACAGGATTAGAGAAATAGCAGCTGTCCTGAAAGAAGAAATAGTCGGTGTAGCCCCAACCACAGTGAGTGATTATTGTTCTTATATTTTGTAGATATTACTTCTTTCACTAATATAAATATAGAGAAATCATTTTTGACGAAATATTAAGTTGTCTATTTAGCTGTCTATGTGTTTTAGACAATCCTTGAATACTGATATCTTGAGGCAATACCTATTACTACATTTCTGAGTTCGTGTTGATCATAATCATAGCAAATATTTACCTTCATAACAGTAAAACTACAAACTACATTAAAAATACAGCTGAATGCGGAATAAAACATTCATCACGTATTAATTTTTTTTTTTTTTTTTTTTTTTTTTAAATAGAAGTTATTGTCTGTATAAATGCAAAATATACATAAATAAAATAAATTTGATTTAAAATTAACAAAAGATTATTTTATGATATATACACAATATTTTCCTCTGCATAATAGCAATGTCCATATATGCAACATAATGTTACCTTGTTAAATACCTACCGCAACTGTGTAGGATAAGACAACATCAGGTCGGTGCCTGATTTACATAAAACAACTCATGAAAGCAATCACAAGAAATTAAACCATGGGGTTAAAGGTCATCAGTCAGAAGCAGCAAGCGTTTCCTGTGAATTAAATGTCTTTATAGTAAAGGCAATAACATTGAACACCTCAATAACATTGAACACCACAAATCAATGTAAATGTACAATAAAATTTTATTTTTAAAAGTACAGCAAATCACGGGGCATATCAATTTGATACTTTAAAAGAAGCAAATCTATTCCTTTTTAAGTCTAATATTTTTGAACCTCAACTTCTTTCTAATTTAGCTTTATTTTGATAATCCTATTTCAAATTAGCCGCCCATTTCCATCAATTCCCTTGACAAGAAAGAATATTTTATGCTAGTTCGTAAAAGGTTCAGATTAGCCAAGAAGCTTGCAAATTGACTGGAATGTTCCTTTAACGTTTAAGATGTGTTTTAGATATTTATATAATGTACACTTCTGTCAGAGACAAAATCATACGTTCTTTTCTGTGTAAATGAGATGAAAAGCACTTGTTAGATATGGTATTTAGTTAGATATTCTGGTTAAAATGCCAGCACACCTTTAAATGAAAAAAAAAACATTTCAATTAATGAGAACAAATGTTTCTTAGTCAGTAGTACATTCGCAGTTCATGACCGGTATTTGAACGGATTTTTTTTTTTTTAACAATTCAAATAACCTCTGAGTATGATTTTTTTCAAGGCATATTATCTGATATACGTTATACTCATATGATATATACTTAATATATAGATATATAGGTTTGCTAATGATTGGAACTGGTATTGCTAAGTATGAAAAGATTGAAACATAACATTTTACTTACATAGCCCCTACTCCCCATTGTACAGATATTAATTTTGCGGTCATCTTCGCCACCCACAAACCAACTAGTAAAAGCGTCGGTACGACCGTGATTGGGCCGATGAATCTGAGCAAGATTCCCACAAACCCAGTCAGTCCGATCATACTGTGGATACATCCTATTATCATTAGACTCCCCATCATCTGTAACGATAGTCGCTATATAAATGTTCATAAGCAAATGCATATAAAAACTGAGATTTTCGGTGATCATTGATTTCATTGGAGGAATGACAATATCCATTTTTATGATTGTTACATATAACCAAATGTAAATTATGGAAAGTAATATAGCTATAAATAGTTTATGTTAATAATGCTACACCGGAAACAATGCTTCTCAAACAAAATGCATGAATTTTGCATTCGACTTAGACCACTGTCCCCACCAAAAATAATATTAATATATAGAGGATATCTAACAGTGTCTTCAGTAACACCAAATATATTTCACGAGTGGGGCTAATATTTTGATATTTTTCACGAGTGCGCAGCACGAGTGAAACATATCAAAATATTAGCCACACGAGTGAAATATATTTGGTACTACTGAAGACACTGTTAGATATTCTGTTTATTACATTTTTTATCAACGAAAAACCTACCCCGTATGCTAACTAGGCCTAATGTAAACAAAAATTAGTTTCCCCTGTCCAGGTGCTGACATATATGTCGGGCTTTCTGATTGGTCAATTATTTTGGTATTTTCTAATCATTAATTTGATTGGTCAAATCAGCAAAAGTGATATTTTTCTACGTCCTCAATTTACAATTTTATCAGGATGTAATTAATTACTTCTCACTTTAGATTAAAATGAAAAAATAGAAGCACAAACTTTCTGTGAGTGTTAACAGTGTATAACTTTTGGTATGGTATGGAAATGTACAACAACTTTCTTCTGTTTTCGTTCAGTCATCATTACTCCTTTGTTGGAGTTGTAGCATATTCAATTAATCTGAATCAGTCTTACTAGCTAAATTCTTACACGAGAGTTGTCCATGTTTAATTATTTTTCTCACACGTTTATAAAAGTGATAAATTTTACGGTGTTGTGAACCTTTTTCATCTCGCCATCATCAATGCCCCATGCAATGTGCCGATATTGATGACGTTATCAATTCGTGACCGTGTCACACAACACATAAAATGATGACGATACGCTATTGTCATTGATACCAGGGGCTTATCAATTCTGATGGGAAATTAAAATGTAGAAACACGTTAACTATTTTGGAAAAATTTGGATGCTTGATAATTCAAAATCAGAATAAAATATTCGAGTATATATTGTTATGGTGATTGTAACTAACCCCTCGTAGTTTTTGGAAATCGACGCCCTTGTGGCTTTGAAGGATGTCTGTACCCGCCATGGCTGTGACATTCATTTGATAATGAGTGTCGTTGGAGTAAAACAATGGGCTTCCTGTGTAGTTACTGGTATTGTTCGTGCCTGTAGTACCTAGACATAATCATCAAAATCATATTTTTAAATTTACCAAACAAATATAAAACATAAGCAGAAATAAGGACAATGCAATTTTGATATACTTTACTACAGTAAAGCTGATGATACCTGGAGAGAGAGTAAAAGAGGTGGAATTATACCAGCTCCTTAAACGTCCCTTTCCTAGCATTTTGCTAATTGATTACAAGTCAAATATTAATTAGATTGTATATATAATAAGCTGTGTAGGGACTGAGGTAAGATTATCATGTCTTATCTCCAGAATGGTTAGCATACCAATCATGGCGTCGCATTTCTGTTTTTGAGCTTCATCTTGTAAAACTAACAGTGGTATGATATACTCCGCCGCTCCACCTTGGAATATTGGCAACCTACATAACAAAGGACCAAACTGTTAAACTTCGATAAGGCTATGAATTTTAATAATTAGATTGATTTATAAACATGCGGCATAATTTTTACCGTTAAAGCACGAAATAATCGAAAATTAATACCTGGCGAGGTTAAAATCTGGAGCAGTATGTTCTAAAAATACCTATACTACTGCTGTCAAATTATTCATGTTAAATGTACTTTTAAAATCACATTGGACGCGTTCAAACCCAAGGTCGGGTAAAACCTTGTATATATGTTTTTAGCTTTGACTGCCGTTCTAAGGGAGATATCCAATATCACTTATAATAGCGCATGGAGTCTATAAATCAACAAGGAGTCCTTGTCTACCGACTACACGTTTTATTTAATCCATATATACATCCCCATAATGCTGTGTCAAATTTCCTTTCTCATTGCAGTAGGTTTATTCACCAGTTATTCGTTCATTTACATTGAAATGCTTACATCTATTCAATTATTCCTATAACTTTCTATATATATTTTTATATTTTTACGATATGTTTTTAAGAAATGTTGGCAACATGGATGGAATACAATAGTGCTAGGATTTAGGGTACAGGTTGACTATTTAAGTCTATAGCTGACATTACAGTGTCTAGTGAATTGGATGTCCTTAGGGATTTGACCTAGATTAAATAACGTGTTGATATTCTTTAAGCATTGAAATATTTTTACATGTTTTTTATATATATTATTTAAGGTATGCGGGTTAATTTTTTTTTTTTTTTTTCATTTTATTTTTGATAACGAATTTATTACACAGATGTCTTCTTGTTGTTTTTACGCGTGATAAGAGAAACATACCTATTCGCCAGAACTCTTGAGCATGAACAATCTATAACTGTGCGGCTGCATTAAATCCGTATTCCATAACAAAATTTAAAACGTGTAGAATCCCAGACATATCCTCACAAAAACATCGGCCCATGAAATAATCATTACAACTGAATAACAATCACTTTATACTCACGTGGAATTGAATACGTTTTGATTGGTTGAAAAGGTGAACTTTGACCGGGAATATTTTTAATCGCGAGGTTCAATACGTTTTGATTAGCTAATGCTTGAAGGTCGCTTTACCACGAGGTCCCAGAAATCATAACGCACAAGAAGCAGTTCACAATTGCTTATTGTCATATTCTCTTAAAACATTTCTAAAAATGTCCATCAATATATTTCTTTCAAAAAAAAACACTTGCTAATTATTTGTTATGAATTGTAATAGATTGTAAATTTCCACATATTTCCGAAATAGTCAGTTTATGTCAAATCCTAACACAAAACCTGATATTGTGAAAAGAATACATGTTGAAACAAAACAAGTAGGTTAATATAAAATGTGCCATAAAATACTGGTTATATAAAAATTGTCATACAAACATGTTTATATAAATTGTGTCATGCAAACATGTTTGTATAAATAATGTCAAATAAACATGTTTATATAAATTGTGTCATACAAACATGTTTATATAAATAATGTCATACAAACATGTTTATGTAAATAGTGTCATACAAATATGTTTATGTAAATAGTGTCATACAAATATGTTTATATAAACAGTGTCATACAAACATTTTTATACAAATAATGTAAAACAAACATGTTTATATAAATATTGTCATACAAATTATGTTTATAAAAATAGTGTCATACAAACATGTTTTTATAAATATTGTCAAACAAACATGTTTATATAAATAGTGACATACAAACAGGTTTATATAAATGTTGTCATACAAGCGTGTTCGGAGTGACTTTTCTGTTTTGAACATTTAGAACACCCTTAAATTGAATTATTTGAATGAGAATACGTATAACTTACCTAATGCCAAATAAGGACATGGTCATGGTTGTAAAGCCACACATGAACATTGTAGAACTGAGCAAGCTACCACGGAGCTCAGGATCATGTTCGCCATTGACAGCCTGTGCCACAAGTAGGGAAATGACCAACTGGGTCGCGAACGCTAGGAGTGCTTGCTGTAATAAAACTCATAATAATTTCATGTATACAATATGCGTTAATCAATGTAAAAATCCACGATATTTTCACAGAAGCAACGTGATCTGCGCTACAGACAACTTTTATTTTTCAATTAGGTTTTCCTATAAAATAGCTTTTGTTTTGGAAATGATGTGATCAAGATACTGGATTATATTCAAAATCTTTTTAATTTTGGGGAATTGACGCTTTGTTCATGAGTAATATTTGTGCTGCTGACACTGACTGTAATGTCTATGGTACTCACACTGTAATGTATGTGGTACTGACTCTGTAATGTTTGTGGAACTCACAATGTAATTTTTATAGTATTCACACTGTAATGTTGGTGGTACTCACACTGTAATGTCTGTAGTACTCACACTGTAATGTCTGTGGTACTCACACTGTGATGTCTGTGGTACTCACACTGTAATGTATGTGGTACTCACACTGTAATGTATGTGGTACTCACACTGTAATGTTTGTGGTACTCACACTGTAATGTCTGTGGTACTCACACTGTAATGTCTGTGGTACTCACACTGTAATGTTTGTGGTACTCACACGGTAATGTCTGTGGTACTCACACTGTAATGTTTGTGGTACTCACTCTGTAATGTTTGTGGTACTCACACTGTAATGTCTGTGGTACTCACACTGTAATGTCTGTGGTACTCACACTAATGTCTGTGGTACTCACACTGTAATGTCTGTGGTATTCACACTGTAATGTTTGTGGTACTCACACTGTAATGTCTGTGGTACTCACACTGTAATGTCTGTGGTACTCACACTGTAATGTCTGTGGTACTCACACTGTAATGTCTGTGGTACTCACACTGTAATGTCTGTGGTACTCACACTGTAATGTTTGTGGTACTCACACTGTAATGTCTGTGGTACTCACACTGTAATGTCTGTGGTACTCACACTGTAATGTCTGTGGTACTCACACTGTAACGTCTGTGGTACTCACACTGTAATGTTTGTGGTACTCACATTGTAATGTCTGTGGTACTCACACTGTAATGTCTGTGGTACTCACACTGTAATGTCTGTGGTACTCACACTGTAATGTCTGCGGTACTCACACTGTAATGTCTGTGGTACTCACACTGTAATGTTTGTGGTACTCACACTGTAATGTCTGTGGTACTCACACTGTAATGTGTGTGGTACTCACACTGTAATGTCTGTGGTACTCACACTTTAATGTCTGTGGTACTCACACTGTAATGTTTGTGGTAGTCACACTGTAATGTCTGTGGTACTCACACTGTAATGTCTGTGGCACTCACACTGTAATGTTTGTGGTACTCACACTGTAATGTCTGTGGTGCTCACACTGCAATGTCTGTGGTACTGACACTATAATGTGTGTGGTACTCACACTGTAACGTCTGTGGTACTCACACTGTAATGTATGTGGTACTCACACTGTAATGTATGTGGTACTCACTCTGTAATGTTTGTGGTACTCACACTGTAATGTATGTGGTACTCATTGTAATGTCTGTGGTATTCACACTGTAATGTCTGTGGTACTCACACTGTAATGTCTGTGGTACTCACACTGTAATGTTTGTGGTACTCACACTGTAATGTTTGTGGTACTCACACTGTTATGTTTGTGGTACTCACACTGTAATGTCTGTGGTACTCACACTGTAATGTCTGTGGTACTCACACTGTAATGTCTGTGGTACTCACACTGTAATGTCTGTGGTACTCACACTGTAATGTTTGTGGTACTCACACTGTAACGTCTGTAATACTGACACTGTAATGTCTGCGGTACTCACACTGTAATGTATGTGGTACTCACACTGTAATGTCTGTAGTACTAACATTGTAATGTCTGTGGTACTCACACTGTAATTTTTGTGGTACTCACACTGTAATGTATGATGTACTCACACTGTCATGTCTGTGGTACTCACTGTAATGTCTGTGGTACTCACACTGTAATGTTTGTGGTACTCACACTGTAATGTATGTGGTACTCACACTGTAATGTCTGTGGTACTCACACTGTAATGTTTGTGGTACTCACACGGTAATGTTTGTGGTACTCACACTGTAATGTTTGTGGTACTCACACGGTAATGTTTGTGGTACTCACACTGTAATGTTTGTGGTACTCACACTGTAATGTTTGTGGTACTCACACTGTAATGTATGTGGTACTCACACTGTAATGTCTGTGGTACTAACACTGTAGGGTTTGTGGTACTCACACTGTAATGTCTGTGGTACTCACACTGTAATGTCTGTGGTACTCACACTGTAATGTCTGTGGTACTCACACTGTAACGTCTGTGGTACTCACACTGTAATGTTTGTGGTACTCACATTGTAATGTCTGTGGTACTCACACTGTAATGTCTGTGGTACTCACACTGTAATGTTTGTGGTACTCACACTGTAATGTATGTGGTACTCACACGGTAATGTATGTGGTACTCACACCGTAATGTCTGTGGTACTCACACTGTAATGTTTGTGGTACTCACACTGTAATGTCTGTGGTACTCACACGGTAAAGTTTGTGGTACTCACACTGTAATGTTTGGGGTACTCACACTGTAATGTCTGTGGTACTCACACTGTAAAGTTTGTGGTACTCACACTGTAATGTTTGGGGTACTCACACTGTAATGTCTGTGGTACTCACACTGTAATGTTTGTGGTACTCACACTGTAACGTCTGTAATACTGACACTGTAATGTCTGCGGTACTCACACTGTAATGTATGTGGTACTCACACTGTAATGTATGTGGTACTCATACTGTAATGTCTGTGGTACTCACATTGTAATGTATGTGGTACTCACACTGTAATGTCTGTAGTACTAACATTGTAATGTCTGTGGTACTCACACTGTAATGTTTGTGGTACTCACACGGTAATGTTTGTGGTACTCACACTGTAATGTTTGTGGTACTCACACTGTAATGTCTGTGGTACTCACACTGTAATGTCTGTGGTACTCACACTGTAATGTCTGTGGTACTCACACGGTAGGGTTTGTGGTACTCACACTGTAATGTTTGTGGTACTCACACTGTAATGTCTGTGGTACTCACACTGTAATGTATGTGGTACTCACACTGTAATGTCTGTGGTACTAACACTGTAGGGTTTGTGGTACTCACACTGTAATGTCTGTGGTACTCACACTGTAATGTCTGTGGTACTCACACTGTAATGTCTGTGGTACTCACACTGTAATGTCTGTGGTACTCACACTGTAATGTTTGTGGTACTCACATTGTAATGTCTGTGGTACTCACACTGTAATGTCTGTGGAACTCACACTGTAATGTTTGTGGTACTCACACTGTAATGTATGTGGTACTCACACGGTAATGTATGTGGTACTCACACAGTAATGTCTGTGGTACTCACACTGTAATGTTTGTGGTACTCACACTGTAATGTCTGTGGTACTCACACGGTAAAGTTTGTGGTACTCACACCCGTAATGTTTGGGGTACTCACACTGTAATGTTTGTGGTACTCACACTGTAATGTATGTGGTACTCACACTGTAATGTCTGTGGTACTCACACTGTAATGTCTGTGGTACTCACACTGTAATGTCTGGTACTCACACTGTAATGTCTGTGGTACTCACACTGTAATGTCTGTGGTACTCACACTGTAATGTATGTGGTACTCACACTGTAACGTCTGTGGTACTCACACAGTAATGTCTGTGGTACTCACACTGTAGGGTTTGTGGTACTCACACTGTAATGTCTGTGGTACTCACACTGTAGGGTTTGTGGTACTCACACTGTAATGTTTGTGGTATTCACACTGTAATGTCTGCGGTACTCACATTGTAATGTCTGTGGTACTCACACTGTAATGTCTGTGGTACTCACACTGTAATGTGTGTGGTACTCACACTGTAATGTTTGTGGTATTCACACGGTAATGTGTGTGGTACTCACACTGTAATGTGTGTGGTACTCACACTGTAATTTTTGTGGTACTCACACTGTAATGTCTGGTACTCACACTGTAATGTCTGTGGTACTCACATTGTAATGTCTGTGGTACTCACACTGTAATGTCTGTAGTACTCACACTGTAATGTCTGTAGTACTCACACTGTAATGTCTGTGGTACTCACATTGTAATGTCTGTGGTACTCACACTGTAATGTTTGTGGTACTCACACTGTAATGTCTGTGGTACTGACACTGTAATGTCTGTGGTACTCACATTGTAATGTCTGTGGTACTCACACTGTAATGTGTGTGGTACTCACACTGTAATGTTTGTGGTATTCACACGGTAATGTATGTGGTACTCACACTGTAGGGTTTGTGGTACTCACACTGTAATGTATGTGGTACTCACACTGTAATGTCTGTGGTACTCACACTGTAATGTATGTGGTACTCACACTGTAACGTCTGTAGTACTAACATTGTAATGTCTGTGGTACTCACACTGTAATTTTTGTGGTACTCACACTGTAATGTATGTGGTACTCACACTGTAATGTCTGTGGTACTCACTGTAATGTCTGTGGTACTCACACTGTAATGTCTGTGGTACTCACACTGTAATGTATGTGGTACAGACAGTAATGTCTGTGGTACTCACACTGTAATTTTTGTGGTACTAACACTGTAATGTCTGTGGTACTCACACTGTAATGTGTGTGGTACTCACACTGTAATGTTTGTGGTATTCACACGGTAATGTGTGTGGTACTCACACTGTAATGTGTGTAGTACTGACACTGTAATGTCTGTGGTACTCACACTGTAATGTGTGTAGTACTGACACTGTAATGTTTGTGGTATTCACACTGTAATGTCTGTGGTACTCACACTGTAATGTCTGTAGTACTGACACTGTAATGTCTGTGGTGCTCACACTGTAATGTTTGTGGTACTCACACTGTAATGTCTGTGGTACTCACACTGTAATGTTTGTGGTACTCACACTGTAATGTTTGTGGTACTCACACGGTAATGTTTGTGGTACTCACACTGTAATGTCTGTGGTACTAACACTGTAGGGTTTGTGGTACTCACACTGTAATGTCTGTGGTACTCACACTGTAATGTCTGTGGTACTCAAACTGTAATGTCTGTGGTACTCACACTGTAATGTCTGTGGTACTCACACTGTAATGTTTGTGGTACTCACACGGTAATGTTTGTGGTACTCACACGGTAATGTTTGTGGTACTCACACTGTAATGTTTGTGGTACTCACACTGTAATGTCTGTGGTACTCACACTGTAATGTTTGTGGTACTTACACTGTAATGTATGTGGTACTCACACTGTAATGTCTGTGGTACTCACACTGTAATGTCTGTGGTACTCACTGTAATGTTTGTGGTACTCACACTGTTATGTCTGTGGTACTCACACTGTAATGTATGTGGTACTCACACTGTAATGTTTGTGGTACTCAAACTGTAATGTCTGTGGTACTCACACTGTAGGGTTTGTGGTACTCACACTGTAATGTCTGTGGTACTCACACTGTAGGGTTTGTGGTACTCACACTGTAATGTTTGTGGTATTCACACTGTAATGTCTGCGGTACTCACATTGTAATGTCTGTGGTACTGACACTGTAATGTCTGTGGTACTCACATTGTAATGTCTGTTGTACTCACACTGTAATGTCTGGTACTCACACTGTAATGTATGTGGTACTCATACTGTAATGTCTGTAGTACTCACACTGTAATGTCTGTAGTACTCACACTGTAATGTTTGTGGTATTCACACTGTAATGTCTGTTGTACTCACATTGTAATGTCTGTGGTACTGACACTGTAATGTCTGTGGTACTAACATTGTAATGTCTGTGGTACTCACACTGTAATGTGTGTGGTACTCACACTGTAATGTTTGTGGTACTCACACTGTAACGTCTGTAATACTGACACTGTAATGTCTGCGGTACTCACACTGTAATGTATGTGATACTAACACTGTAATGTATGTGGTACTCATACTGTAATGTCTGTGGTACTCACATTGTAATGTATGTGGTACTCACACTGTAATGTCTGTAGTACTAACATTGTAATGTCTGTGGTACTCACACTGTAATTTTTGTGGTACTCACACTGTAATGTATGATGTACTCACACTGTCATGTCTGTGGTACTCACTGTAATGTCTGTGGTACTCACACTGTAATGTTTGTGGTACTCACACTGTAATGTATGTGATACTCACACTGTAATGTCTGTGGTACTCACACTGTAATGTTTGTGGTACTCACACGGTAATGTTTGTGGTACTCACACTGTAATGTTTGTGGTACTCACACTGTAACGTCTGTGGTACTCACACTGTAATGTCTGTGGTACTCACACTGTAATGTTTGTGGTACTCACACGGTAATGTTTGTGGTACTCACACGGTAATGTTTGTGGTACTCACACTGTAATGTTTGTGGTACTCACACTGTAATGTATGTGGTACTCACACTGTAATGTCTGTGGTACTAACACTGTAGGGTTTGTGGTACTCACACTGTAATGTCTGTGGTACTCACACTGTAATGTCTGTGGTACTCAAACTGTAATGTCTGTGGTACTCACACTGTAATGTCTGTGGTACTCACACTGTAATGTTTGTGGTACTCACATTGTAATGTCTGTGGTACTCACACTGTAATGTCTGTGGTACTCACACTGTAATGTTTGTGGTACTCACACTGTAATGTATGTGGTACTCACACGGAAATACATGTGGTACTCACACAGTAATGTCTGTGGTACTCACACTGTAATGTTTGTGGTACTCACACTGTAATGTCTGTGGTACTCACACGGTAAAGTTTGTGGTACTCACACCCGTAATGTTTGTGGTACTCACACTGTAATGTTTGTGGTACTCACACTGTAATGTCTGTGGTACTCACACTGTAATGTTTGTGGTACTCACACTGTAATGTATGTGGTACTCACACTGTAATGTCTGTGGTACTCACACTGTAATGTCTGTGGTACTCACTGTAATGTTTGTGGTACTCAAACTGTAATGTCTGTGGTACTCACACTGTAATGTCTGTGGTACTCACACTGTAATGTTTGTGGTACTCACACGGTAATGTTTGTGGTACTCACACGGTAATGTTTGTGGTACTCACACTGTAATGTTTGTGGTACTCACACTGTAATGTCTGTGGTACTCACACTGTAATGTTTGTGGTACTTACACTGTAATGTATGTGGTACTCACACTGTAATGTCTGTGGTACTCACACTGTAATGTCTGTGGTACTCACTGTAATGTTTGTGGTACTCACACTGTTATGTCTGTGGTACTCACACTGTAATGTCTGTGGTACTCACACTGTAATGTTTGTGGTACTCACACTGTAATGTCTGTGGTACTCACACTGTAGGGTTTGTGGTACTCACACTGTAATGTCTGTGGTACTCACACTGTAGGGTTTGTGGTACTCACACTGTAATGTTTGTGGTATTCACACTGTAATGTCTGCGGTACTCACATTGTAATGTCTGTGGTACTGACACTGTAATGTCTGTGGTACTCACATTGTAATGTCTGTTGTACTCACACTGTAATGTCTGGTACTCACACTGTAATGTATGTGGTACTCATACTGTAATGTCTGTAGTACTCACACTGTAATGTCTGTAGTACTCACACTGTAATGTATGTGGTACTCACACGGTAATGTCTGTTGTACTCACATTGTAATGTCTGTGGTACTGACACTGTAATGTCTGTGGTACTAACATTGTAATGTCTGTGGTACTCACACTGTAATGTGTGTGGTACTCACACTGTAATGTTTGTGGTACTCACACTGTAACGTCTGTAATACTGACACTGTAATGTCTGCGGTACTCACACTGTAATGTATGTGATACTAACACTGTAATGTATGTGGTACTCATACTGTAATGTCTGTGGTACTCACATTGTAATGTATGTGGTACTCACACTGTAATGTCTGTAGTACTAACATTGTAATGTCTGTGGTACTCACACTGTAATTTTTGTGGTACTCACACTGTAATGTATGATGTACTCACACTGTCATGTCTGTGGTACTCACTGTAATGTCTGTGGTACTCACACTGTAATGTTTGTGGTACTCACACTGTAATGTATGTGATACTCACACTGTAATGTCTGTGGTACTCACACTGTAATGTTTGTGGTACTCACACGGTAATGTTTGTGGTACTCACACTGTAATGTTTGTGGTACTCACACTGTAACGTCTGTGGTACTCACACTGTAATGTCTGTGGTACTCACACTGTAATGTTTGAGGTACTCACACGGTAATGTTTGTGGTACTCACACGGTAATGTTTGTGGTACTCACACTGTAATGTTTGTGGTACTCACACTGTAATGTATGTGGTACTCACACTGTAATGTCTGTGGTACTAACACTGTAGGGTTTGTGGTACTCACACTGTAATGTCTGTGGTACTCACACTGTAATGTCTGTGGTACTCACACTGTAATGTCTGTGGTACTCACACTGTAATGTCTGTGGTACTCACACTGTAATGTTTGTGGTACTCACATTGTAATGTCTGTGGTACTCACACTGTAATGTCTGTGGTACTCACACTGTAATGTTTGTGGTACTCACACTGTAATGTATGTGGTACTCACACGGAAATACATGTGGTACTCACACAGTAATGTCTGTGGTACTCACACTGTAATGTTTGTGGTACTCACACTGTAATGTCTGTGGTACTCACACGGTAAAGTTTGTGGTACTCACACCCGTAATGTTTGTGGTACTCACACTGTAATGTTTGTGGTACTCACACTGTAATGTCTGTGGTACTCACACTGTAATGTTTGTGGTACTCACACTGTAATGTATGTGGTACTCACACTGTAATGTCTGTGGTACTCACACTGTAATGTCTGTGGTACTCACTGTAATGTTTGTGGTACTCACACTGTAATGTCTGTGGTACTCACACTGTAATGTCTGTGGTACTCACACTGTAATGTTTGTGGTACTCACACTGTAATGTTTGTGGTACTCACACTGTAATGTATGTGGTACTCACACTGTAATGTCTGTGGTACTCACACTGTAATGTTTGTGGTACTCACACTGTAATGTATGTGGTACTCACACTGTAATGTCTGTGGTACTCACACTGTAATGTCTGTGGTACTCACACTGTAATGTCTGTGGTACTCACATTGTAATGTATGTGGTACTCACACTGTAATGTCTGTGGTACTCACACTGTAATGTCTGTAGTACTCACACTGTAATGTCTGGTACTCACACTGTAATGTCTGTGGTACTCACACTGTAATGTCTGTGGTACTCACACTGTAATGTCTGTGGTACTCACACTGTAATGTATGTGGTACTCACACTGTAACGTCTGTGGTACTCACACTGTAATGTCTGTGGTACTCACACTGTAATGTTTGTGGTACTTACACTGTAATGTATGTGGTACTCACACTGTAATGTCTGTGGTACTCACACTGTAATGTCTGTGGTACTCACTGTAATGTTTGTGGTACTCACACTGTTATGTCTGTGGTACTCACACTGTAATGTCTGTGGTACTCACACTGTAATGTTTGTGGTACTCAAACTGTAATGTCTGTGGTACTCACACTGTAGGGTTTGTGGTACTCACACTGTAATGTCTGTGGTACTCACACTGTAGGGTTTGTGGTACTCACACTGTAATGTTTGTGGTATTCACACTGTAATGTCTGCGGTACTCACATTGTAATGTCTGTGGTACTCACACTGTAATGTCTGTGGTACTCACATTGTAATGTCTGTGGTACTCACACTGTAATGTGTGTGGTACTCACACTGTAATGTTTGTGGTACTCACACTGTAATGTATGTGGTACTCACACTGTAATGTATGTGGTACTCATAGTGTAATTTTTGTGGTACTCACACTGTAATGTCTGGTACTCACACTGTAATGTCTGTGGTACTCACATTGTAATGTCTGTAGTACTCACACTGCAATGTCTGTTGTACTCACACTGTAAAGTCTGGTACTCACACTGTAATGTCTGTGGTACTCACACTGTAATGTCTGTAGTACTCACACTGTAATGTTTGTGGTACTCACACTGTAATGTCTGTGGTTCTCACACAGTTATGTCTGTGGTACTCACACTGTAGGGTTTATGGTACTCACACTGTAATGTCTGTGGTACTCACACTGTAGGGTTTGTGGTACTCACACTGTAATGTTTGTGGTATTCACACTGTAATGTCTGCGGTAATCACATTGTAATGTCTGTGGTACTGACACTGTAATGTCTGTGGTACTCACATTGTAATGTCTGTGGTACTCACACTGTAATGTGTGTGGTACACACACTGTAATGTTTGTGGTACTCACACTGTAATGTATGTGGTACTCATACTGTAATTTTTGTGGTACTCACACTGTAATGTCTGGTACTCACACTGTAATGTCTGTGGTACTCACATTGTAATGTCTGTAGTACTCACACTGCAATGTCTGTTGTACTCACACTGTAATGTCTGGTACTCACACTGTAATGTCTGTGGTACTCACACTGTAATGTCTGTAGTACTCACACTGTAATGTTTGTGATACTCACACTGTAATGTATGTGGTACTCATACTGTAATTTTTGTGGTACTCACACTGTAATGTCTGGTACTCACACTGTAATGTCTGTGGTACTCACATTGTAATGTCTGTAGTACTCACACTGCAATGTCTGTTGTACTCACACTGTAATGTCTGGTACTCACACTGTAATGTATGTGGTACTCATACTGTAATGTCTGTAGTACTCACACTGTAATGTCTGTAGTACTCACACTGTAATGTTTGTGGTATTCACACTGTAATGTCTGTTGTACTCACATTGTAATGTCTGTGGTACTGACACTGTAATGTCTGTGGTACTAACATTGTAATGTCTGTGGTACTCACACTGTAATGTGTGTGGTACTCACACTGTAATGTTTGTGGTACTCACACTGTAACGTCTGTAATACTGACACTGTAATGTCTGCGGTACTCACACTGTAATGTATGTGATACTAACACTGTAATGTATGTGGTACTCATACTGTAATGTCTGTGGTACTCACATTGTAATGTATGTGGTACTCACACTGTAATGTCTGTAGTACTAACATTGTAATGTCTGTGGTACTCACACTGTAATTTTTGTGGTACTCACACTGTAATGTATGATGTACTCACACTGTAATGTTTGTGGTACTCACACTGTAATGTCTGTGGTACTCACACTGTAATGTTTGTGGTACTCACACTGTAATGTATGTGATACTCACACTGTAATGTCTGTGGTACTCACACTGTAATGTTTGTGGTACTCACACGGTAATGTTTGTGGTACTCACACTGTAATGTTTGTGGTACTCACACTGTAACGTCTGTGGTACTCACACTGTAATGTCTGTGGTACTCACACTGTAATGTTTGTGGTACTCACACGGTAATGTTTGTGGTACTCACACGGTAATGTTTGTGGTACTCACACTGTAATGTTTGTGGTACTCACACTGTAATGTATGTGGTACTCACACTGTAATGTCTGTGGTACTAACACTGTAGGGTTTGTGGTACTCACACTGTAATGTCTGTGGTACTCACACTGTAATGTCTGTGGTACTCAAACTGTAATGTCTGTGGTACTCACACTGTAATGTCTGTGGTACTCACACTGTAATGTTTGTGGTACTCACATTGTAATGTCTGTGGTACTCACACTGTAATGTCTGTGGTACTCACACTGTAATGTTTGTGGTACTCACACTGTAATGTATGTGGTACTCACACGGAAATACATGTGGTACTCACACAGTAATGTCTGTGGTACTCACACTGTAATGTTTGTGGTACTCACACTGTAATGTCTGTGGTACTCACACGGTAAAGTTTGTGGTACTCACACCCGTAATGTTTGTGGTACTCACACTGTAATGTTTGTGGTACTCACACTGTAATGTCTGTGGTACTCACACGGTAAAGTTTGTGGTACTCACACCTGTAATGTTTGTGGTACTCACACTGTAATGTTGTGGTACTCACACTGTAATGTCTGTGGTACTCACACTGTAATGTTTGTGGTACTCACACTGTAATGTATGTGGTACTCACACTGTAATGTCTGTGGTACTCACACTGTAATGTCTGTGGTACTCACACTGTAATGTCTGTGGTACTCACACTGTAATGTCTGTGGTACTCACTGTAATGTCTGTGGTACTCACACTGTAATGTCTGTGGTACTCACACAGTAATGTATGTGGTACTCACACTGTAATGTCTGTGGTACTCACACTGTAATGTCTGTGGTACTCACACTGTAATGTCTGTGGTACTCACACTGTAATGTCTGTGGTACTCACACTGTAATGTTTGTGGTACTCACACTGTAATGTCTGTGGTACTCACACTGTAATGTATGTGGTACTCACACTGTAATGTCTGTGGTACTCACACTGTAATGTTTGTGGTACTCACACTGTAATGTATGTGGTACTCACACTGTAATGTCTGTGGTACTCACACTGTAATGTCTGTGGTACTCACACTGTAATGTTTGTGGTACTCACACTGTAATGTTTGTGGTACTCACACTGTAATGTATGTGGTACTCACACTGTAATGTCTGTGGTACTCACACTGTAATGTATGTGGTACTCACACTGTAATGTCTGTGGTACTCACACTGTAATGTATGTGGTACTCACACTGTAATGTCTGTGGTACTCACACTGTAATGTCTGTCGTACTCACACTGTAATGTCTGTGGTACTCACACTGTAATGTCTGTGGTACTCACACTGTAATGTTTGTGGTACTCACACTGTAATGTCTGTGGTACTCACACTGTAGGGTTTGTGGTACTCACACTGTAATGTTTGTGGTATTCACACTGTAATGTCTGTGGTACTCACACTGTAATGTTTGTGGTATTCACACTGTAATGTCTGCGGTACTCACATTGTAATGTCTGTGGTACTGACACTGTAATGTCTGTGGTACTCACATTGTAATGTCTGTGGTACTCACACTGTAATGTGTGTGGTACTCACACTGTAATGTCTGTGGTACTCACACTGTAATGTGTGTGGTACTCACACTGTAATGTTTGTGGTACTCACACTGTAATGTCTGTGGTACTCACACTGTAATGTTTGTGGTACTCACACTGTAATGTCTGTGGTACTCACACTGTAATGTTTGTGGTACTCACATTGTAATGTCTGTGGTACTCACACTGTAATGTCTGTAGTACTCACACTGTAATGTCTGTAGTACTCACACTGTAATGTCTGTGGTACTCACATTGTAATGTCTGTGGTACTCACACTGTAATGTTTGTGGTACTCACACTGTAATGTCTGTGGTACTGACACTGTAATGTCTGTGGTACTCACATTGTAATGTGTGTGGTACTCACACTGTAATGTGTGTGGTACTCACACTGTAATGTTTGTGGTATTCACACGGTAATGTATGTGGTACTCACACTGTAGGGTTTGTGGTACTCACACTGTAATGTATGTGGTACTCACACTGTAACGTCTGTAGTACTAACATTGTAATGTCTGTGGTACTCACACTGTAATTTTTGTGGTACTCACACTGTAATGTATGTGGTACTCACACTGTAATGTCTGTGGTACTCACTGTAATGTCTGTGGTACTCACACTGTAATGTCTGTGGTACTCACACTGTAATGTATGTGGTACAGACAGTAATGTCTGTGGTACTCACACTGTAATTTTTGTGGTACTAACACTGTAATGTCTGTGGTACAGACAGTAATGTCTGTGGTACTCACACTGTAATGTATGTGGCACTCACACCGTAATGTCTGTGGTACTCACACTGTAATGTCTGTGGTACTCACACTAATGTTTGTGGTACTCACACTGTAACGTCTGTGGTACTCACACTGTAATGTCTGTGGTACTCACACTGTAGGGTTTGTGGTACTCACACTGTAATGTTTGTGGTACTCACACTGTAATGCCTGTGGTACTCACACTGTAATGTATGTGGTACTCACACTGTAATATATGTGGTACTCACACTGTAATGTTTATGCTGTGGTATATATTGTTTGAATGCCTTTGTTAGTTTAGGATAGAGATTGAAAATGAATCTTAGGTGTTAGGTTAATATTGTATTGATGTGAACACGGGTAGATATTGTAGGGGCGGAAGTGAACTGGAAGGCAAAATGACGCTTTAGGTTCGCTATGCGCGATCTTTTACTATAGGGGAAAGAAGTTGATATGGACAACATTGATTTCCACAGGCTGCGAATCATGTTCTGTCATATTTTACAATGATATCAGTGGGGGAAACACGTGACCTGTAACAGATATATAGGAACACTAAAAGTGCGATAATGGCGGACGAAGTTGCCAGCTCCCTGTACGTTTGATGCTTCAAACTCATATACTGTATCGATATCAATAATTTAATAAGTGCACGGGATCTGTAACGCTTAATAGTTAATAAATAAACACAAAAGACATCACTATATGCTGTAGTTATTGCAAGCACTTCTACACCATTTCTTGCGTATTCAAGTGAGAAATGGTGTAGAAGTGTTTACAATACCTACAGCAAATAGAGATGTCTTTTGTGTATAGGTCCCGTGCACTAATTAAATTGTTGATATTGATACAGTAAATGAGTTTAAAAGCATCAAACTTTCCGCGAGCTGGCACCTTCGGCCGCCATTATCGGACTTTAGTATCTGCTACAGGTCACGTGTTACCCCCACTGTATATGTTGGTAAGGATTGAAGTGTCGTATAATGGGAAGAAACTGGAGTCCTCGCGTGGAGGAACATGGAGTATCCACGTGGTGACCCAAATACCTTTTTGTGTCAAGGTTTTTTTCACGTATACCTTTCCTATTGTTATTTTTGTCAGTAATCTAGTTTCCTCTCACAGTTAAAATTATCAAATCGGCGAAGGATGAAATACTGACCTGGAATGCAAATACGACGGTAAGATGAATTGGAGGGTTATCACTGATCTTGTAGACAAGTGATGAGGTCGGCTTCACCAACGAGTCACTGCTTTGGCTCCTCGGACTAGATTCGTCGGTCGACTCACCTGTATCCTGTAACGGCGGGCCGATTTCCGCAGGATACTTATCATGGTGGATACTGAGGAGGTTTTCCGTAGTATCGGACGTCACGACATCGGTGTACGTAGGAGGGGGGATTAAGCGGACACCCTCCATCTTAAGAGGGGTGCGTTCCATTAAATCTATCTCGTCTCCAGACTGATTTCCGCTGTACCCACTAATCCCCTCCATAGTCGCACAATGAAGTTTAAATTATTGCAAACGTAATGAATCCTTCAAATCCTTGCGTTAATGCTTGATCTCTGTCTAAATGCTGTTTGCCACTTCGGAAGACGGCCGCTAACAAGTAGGTGCAACCACGTACCGAATGTACACTAAACTTCTGTTGGTCAGTGAGTGGTCAACGCTTTGTGTCTTACGTAAAACGCTTTACACCATAACCGCGCAAACATATGGTCTGACCCAGGTAACGCTGAAAGAAGTAGTCGCCGCTCTCACGGTTTCCAGATCAATCACCTATGCATACAGTTTGTACAGCTTTCGTTCCACTTACCTGTGGTACATTGGTATATCCATGCATGCAATATTTCACTCTTTAATCAATTGCATATTAAAAGAACATAATGATTTTGCTGTATCTCATATCCTTGCCATTTTATCGGAGGAACATATAGTTATGTCCGTCCGTCCGTCCGTCTGTTCGTACTCAGTTAACATCCTTATGGGATGCATTCACCGATTCATTGCATCAAAATATCTTCGTCGCCTATAGGAGACGAATTTTAAAGTATTTTTCTTTTTTTTACCCATAAATCAACATTAAATCTCACTGCGCATGTGCTTCTTTTAACGACAGAATGAACGGAAATAAAAAAAAAATTGAAATCCTGATCGACTTGTACCGTGCACCCCACAAGTTCACAGACAAAACACTGCACTCCACTATAGTCGACCTTGGCGGTTCGTCCGTCTGTCCACTCAACAGATTTGGTTTGCGTTTCCGATACAAAGTACCCGATCAGCAACTTCTACCACCGATCAGAGGTCAAGAGTAATATTAAACCCTCCTGGAATAAGAAAACTTTTTTTCCTGAAATCCGAAACTTTCTCCATATTTATACATTATTATCAAGTTTTACATCTTATCAGATTCTGGTGATCATCGGTCAAGGATAAGGGGTTAAAGGTCGCATTTAGCAATGTCAACACTCTTGGTAGGATTCTTGTGGTGACCGATAAAGGTTAAAGGTCATATCTGGCAAGTTTTTAGATAGAATGTCTTCAACAAACAACTTCCAGCGGTTAGGTAGGAGAATGTTTGGTTGGTTGCACGTGCATACTTGAACTACATACATTTGTAGTTTCAATGTCAAGTTCATATTTGCTGGCTAAATGTTTTATTATCGGCCGGCTGAAGCCGGGTGATCTATTTGTGGTTGGTTTAGTTTACACATGGGCAAAGGGAGCGATGTGTTATGTATGTATATATATGCATTGTTTTCACGAGTTTGATATAAATTTAACCATTTATATTCTTGCTGGTGTTTTTATATATAAAACCGTTGTGTATCTGAGGTAAAATCGTGAATTTAACAGTCATAGCGAGATAATGATTTGTTTTTTAATTAATGGATAACGATCTGTCCCTTTAGTCTAAACTAACCGATAACAAATACTTCTTTTTAACGAGGTGTTTCCAGTAAAACATATTTGTAGTAAAAGTTCTTATTGAGTATTTTTGCCTTATCTTTTTCATCAAGATTGTCATTGTATTATATCCAATACTAGTCATTTATAATATTGGTATATTTGTTTTCAAAGCGTTTTATTTTCAAGTTTATTACTTCACATGTTACATGTATTTTGTATTTTTTAGCTGTAATATCATGGCCATACATGATATCATTATATTACTGATTATGACATCTCCATATATGCAATACTTGTCATGCATAATATTGGTATACAAAAATGTATTTGTTTTAAAGTTAATCTTTTTTTTATTATTACTATCAATCTTTGTCTTTGTCTTAAATTGACTCCAATATAGTCTCCATTCCCTTTTGTTTATACCACAGAATTGTATTTGTTATTCCAACATGCATTTCACTATGCAGTATGAATATTTTCGTTCAGGTAGCATAACTTTTCTTTTGTAAAAACATAATTACTATTTCGATGTTTTTCAACTAATCATATCAAGGATAGTGTATACCTCTGTGTATACCTCTAAAAATGATAATGTGCCAAAACTTCACATGAACAGTATTGATTTATAGTTAAAACGTTGTTACCAGGTTAATAAATGACTTACTCTATATGAATGACTCTTCGTTTTTCATTTCAAGTTGCACATTTGCCATGGCATGATTTTAGTAATGCGCGTACCAGAACCAGAAGCATTAAGGAGTTAGAAAACCTTTATCAGCATGTATTCATAATTATGTTGATAAATTCTGCCTCATATACAATGTACTATGCATATTAGTTATATCCCATGGCATACCGTAACCAGCACGGAAATGAAGCTGGAACGAATCGATGGAGCGAAACTTCGGAATAGTCATTTTAATGAAATGTCAATTCATCTGTGAATGTATTGGGAAGATCTTAATAAATATAAATGAAGTCATCATCATATTTCAAATTCAATTCCGATCGATGAACATAATTTTATAAGTGAAGCAAACACTGCTGTTCGGCTATAGGCCAACCTATCGGAACCCCTCTTCCTTTTCTACGAAACTACCAGTCGGAACACCTCGCCTCCGTCTGCGAACGTAGGCTTGGAAGTACAAGTGTAACTATGAAGATTCGCTGGACGATGACCAAATTACCGTGGACTACAGTGACCTGTTGGAAGGATAAACAATATGGCTGCGCCCAGCAATTTCGACGTCTACAGAAAATATGCAATGTCAAAAATTAGAATCAATTTTGTTTAAAAGAAACATAATACATCAAAATTTTCCAGACCTACATTTTTCATAACCTTTGACTTGAAGTCAATAAAATTTGAACATTTTAAACACACCCATCTCATATTCGATCCGTTGATCTACATACATAACCAGAGTAAAAGTTATTTTTCATCAATGCATAGCTTTAACGATTTTTTTGCCTCCTACAGTTCTATTAACATCCCTCTTAGATTCATTACAAAATGTACAAACAACGATTTTTGCTACCATACACCATTATCGTCGATTGAATCACACCATGTGCTTGTCAACCATGGGTGCCGCCATCTTTTGTGTCATGTGATCGAAAGTAGTCCAAAATGATTACTATGTCCGAATCTAGTTTCGAAGAATCTACGTTCACATACATGTACGGAGGCGAGTTGTTCTGATTGTGCCTACTAGTGACTGGGCCATTCTAGTCAGGTTAAATATCAATCAAAACATCATAGCATTGGCGGAATTGCCTTAATGGTACAATTGGTAGACATATCTGATATCAGTCGTGAATCATCTCGGCCATTTCTGTCAATGATTCCATGCATTATTTGAAGTCTGACCACTCGAATCCAGGTCAAACAAGACAGAGGTTATTTCATTGGTCAATAGTGACCAATCAAATACGTCCTTTAAATTGTCCACGACCAAGGAGACAGAAGATTATTCTTCAACTGGATATTTGACTGATGATTCGCTGTTGAATAAAAAATTAAATTTTTAGGGCGAGTTTCAAAACATATCATTCAAAATGAAAACATTTACATGATTTGTATCTCATTTCTCACAAAAACTTACACTTTGACAAGTTTAAAAGTCAACATGAGGAAGACAAATCAAAAGGAGGCAGATATTTTTGTGGTATTTTCAATTGATGACGTCATGCCATTGTCCATATGATGAAGTTACAATTGATTTCTAACTGGCACAGCCAATGAAATCCGTTCCGTTTACATTAATGACATATGCAAAATACTACACGGACGAATTCACTGAAACCGTTGGTATTCGAGAACGACGCACAATAGAAAATGAGTAGATTTTTCCCGTTCACTATCTATCTCTTGCCCAAATGATTACATAAATATCGTCGATGTGAGAATTTTTTCTCGTCGCGTGGAATTAAAACTACATTTTGATTTGATTTAAATATATTTCATTTGTAAATTAAATAAACTTATAATTCTTCCTCAACGTTGTTCTGAACCAAAAGACTTTTATGGCAATCCAAGATGCTCATTCACGCTTTCCTAACATTAAAATGACCAAGGGACTGGACGCTTGACCGCGGAAATCCTTGCGACATCAGTGTATATCGCAAGATTTGTCACGGAGCCGAGAACGAGGCTAAAACACATGGCCGTTTGTTTATAGATCGAGTGTACATGAACTTGCCTGATAATGTTTTTTATTTGAACATATTAGCAAAATATCATCGCCATAACTGATCAATATAAACAAATTACAACTAAAATACTCAATTTTAGAATAAGGCAATATGCATACAACAAAACATCGATACAATTAAGATCGGTGAAGTTGACAATTTTCGAGGAATACGGAAAAAGCTAACCAGCAATCCAATATAGGTCCGGCAAAATGGGGATTAGAGTCTTTTTACTTTTTCTTCTCTTGCTTGCTCCGAACGAATCATTTCTTTTCCTAGGGACACTCAGGGTTTTGCCGATTCCAATCCCTTTGACGTTTCTTTTTGGCAGAATCTTTCTGCCTTTTGGCAGGCCCACGCTTTCGGCGTTCCGCCATTTTGTGTTGGCTGGTAACCCATCCGATGCATTGTGGGACTAATTTGCATAGAAACTTGGTCCGCCAGACCCAGTTATTATTTTTGATAATTTCCTCTATACTTTCATAAATACACATTTTCCTCCAGTTTTCGATTCGCAATAATTTGTTAGGTATATATGAAGTCAGAAAACTATAAGGAGGTCATAATGTAAACATTTATATATATATTTCTTTGGGAGTGTGGTGCTTTAACGATAAGTTGATATGTAAGCTACAATTCACTAAATCCAAACGGACCAAGGGTGGAAAATCGGGCAGCATATGGAATATTTAGCAAAAATAATTTTCGAATAAAGAATTTGGCGAGGGTGAAAATGTAAACAGCTCACAAGATAATGTTATTCTAGGAAAGTGATTCATAGCTCTTTAATACAATATCCAGACCTTCGTTAACTCGAACTCGACAGGACCACGAGAAAACTTATCAGAGTGTTCGAGTTTTCAGAGTTCGATTTAACGAAGGTCCACTGTAGTTATGTTACAAAAGAGAACTGTTTTCCAGTGCATCCAAGAGGAATTAGAAGGATTTGGAAAGTCGTACAAACTATGTAGTTATAGGACTATAGCTGAATCTCCACGAGTTTCGATTTTATCTTTCCTGTTGCATAAATATACTTCCATTCTATTTTGCATGATGGTTACCAACATGTTGTATTTTGCTATAGGTTTCGAGAGCGTATTATAAGTAGGTGTTGTTAGATTAACACCGGTTGATGGTCTCGAAATCAAATCTCCCGCTCACATCCTTATATCCGAGATTAATTTGGCTCTCGTCGTCGGAACCATACCTCAAAAAAAATGTTTGTTTTGATTGGTTTTACAAACTAGAAGGAGCTTATCTTGTATTAGAATTCAGCTGTGCAGCACTTTATAAAAACCTTAGGACTGTTGGCCAGGCTAAAACTCTAATAAGAATGACATATTCAGAGTCTATAAAGCGGATGATTTTAACTGTAAATCGATAGGCGGAAGATCATTCAAAAAACCGGTAGACTACCGCTGGAATCGGTAGAATCAACATGAATGGTCGTAATTTAATTTGGATTGCATAAACATAGTATGCACACATTTTTGTAAGACATATATTTCATTTTCAACGTTTACAAAAGGCATTATTTTAATATATCTATTTGTTCAGTATGCCATGGGATTGGACTAAACGTTTCAAAATGTGAAGACAAAAATATATCTATGTAACAACAAGAATATTCCTTTGCATCCATTCCATGTGTTTCAACATGCCCTATTGTCACACACAGCGCCACACCGGCTGACCTGGCCGTTCCATGTTCACCGAGTTAACGTTGTTTATCACGTTTGAAAATAAACTAATTTACACTATGGCAACTGTGATGACCTTTCGTTTATTTCAGAGTCTTAAGCCAGATCCCTGTTTTTAACAATAGATGTGAAAAATAAATACAGTTGTTTATGTCAGTTTTAGAGAACACTGGCGCAGTTAAGACATACGCAGAATACATTAACCTTTCGGCTTGATTTGAAATATTGATACCGTTAGTTTTAAATAAAATGTATATGTGAAAAGTAATTTAAAGTTATGAAATATAGTACTTAAGACATCATAGTAAAACAAGAAGTATAAACACAGACGATGAAAAGGGGTTGTTGTTTGTTTTTTTGTTTTTTGTTTTTGTTTTTTCAAAAATTGCCTTTTGCTTCTCTAAATTCTATACGGTTAATATTTTTTCCATGAAAATTTGTCCGTGAAGTTACGGATGCGGGTCCGTGTACACGAAGAGGGACACAGACGATGCAATGTAACCACACAGTCCGATACGATATTAAAGGGAAGTAAATCTGTTTCGTCCATCCATTTCTTTTCATTGTAGTTAAGTAACTACAACCCTTTGATAGTAAAAATCGACCTACTAACATTGCAATGAATATAAATCGCTGCTTCTATGGCACGCCATTCTGTCATAAAATACACAAAATACTGAAGATCAAATCGTTTTACCTTAAGGTCAAAAGATTTGACATTAAAAAAATGGAGGCGGATGCAGTTTGATCTAATCAATGGAAAAGGAAACACTTAACTTCAACATTGAAATGTGTGAAGAAAATTATATTCAATATTTTGACTATATCAAATCATTTAATATTACGAGTGAAATTTATTGTGGTCATAATGGCAAAAAAGTGTATTTACCATAAGGTAAATAAAATCATTTGACCATAAGGTAAATAAAATCTTTTGACCTTAAGGTAAATAAAATCTTTTGACCTTAAGGTAAATAAAATCTTTTGACATTATGACCATAATGGCAAAAAAGTTTATTACCTTAAGGTTAAAAAAATCATAATTGTTATATACACTTTTATTTCTGAATATAAACAATTTAAGAAGCATGCATAGAGAAAATGAGGAAAGACTGGACCAGTCCATTATGTTCAGGGTACGGTTTGAATCATGACTTTGGGTGTATTTTATCCTTAAGGCTAAATAATGTGTTTTTACCTTAAGATCAAATCATTTGACCTTAAGGATAAAATCAAATAATGAAAAAAAAAATTGACCTTAAGGTAAAAAAGATTTGACCTCAAGTGTTTTGAGTATTTCATGATAGAATGGCGTGCCATATTTTTCGGCATAGTCATATAATTTTCTTTTTTCCCCCAGATATGATGCGACAGGTGGCGTTACTGGTCAAGATATAAAGTATGTGATTGGTCAATGTAGCGGTAAATGCAAAATACAGATATTCAGTTAAAACGAAACAAAGTTAAGATTGGATGCAAGCTGGATAAGTGGGTGAATCTTTTCAAACGACACATCGATAAAATTATATTCCTGATTCAAATGCAGCCTTATTATCACCAAAAATGATTCAAACTGATATGATTTTGTTATTCGTGCTGAAACGCATTAGATCGTTAATTTATTTCACCAGCAGTTTTACATTATAACCACCAGCGTTAAAGCTATGCTGTTACCTTTGTTAAAGATAGCTCTTGATTGTCATAATTTCAGTTCGATTTTGAACCCTGTGTAAATATTCCACTTTTAGCTAGAATTATAATCCTTTGCACATTGAAAATCATCACAATTAAGTTTTTGGACATTCATTACTGCTTACAGCATAAACTTAAGTATTTGGCTTTTAATTATCACCATATACTTCAAATCGAGTTTGAACATTGTCATTGTTTGTAAATTCGCTCCAATTCACATAATAAAATCAACTGTTATACTTATGTATTTTAACTGCTCGCTAATTTAATTAAAAGTGGGCGCAGGCTACACATTCACTTTTGCGGAATTCTATTATGTGTATAGAATATTTATAACATACATTTAATAGCACGATTCCTTTTATATTTGATTTGTTGTTTTTTGGTTTTTTTTTTTCAATTCGACATATCCACAATAAACATAATATAGTTTTTCTCTCTAGATGCGAACTGCTCAAATCGTATATTTCATTTTCGCAAACTCACTATTATGTATCGGGTATTATGCAAACCTATCAACCAATTAATGATCTTGATTCTATGCCTTTGTGTTAATCGGCAGAAATCATTCGAATTTTTCAAACAAATATGACCAATATGACCTTGGAGTTAGAATGTGCACAATTCCATTCGACCCGAAACACAGAGAAATAAATTAAGATTGTTTCTTTTTTTTTCAGTGACATTTGGACTAACCGTTTAAGCGATACAAACTAACGGTACAAAAACTTCAAAATACAATGAAGATTCAGAGCGTTGTTTTGCTCTGAATTGATGCGCACATATAGATATATTTCTATTGCAACAGGTACTCTTTTTATCGTTTCCCCCCAATCACCCAGTGTGTCAGACTCATTTGTCTTTAATTACTTGTGTGGTCACATTCACTAGATTATGGAACCGCATAAAAATCTGATGTACAATATGTTGTCGGTTTCTATAATTGACAAGCAGTTCCACAGTTCAGTGTTCATTTCAATGAATTTATTGCTGAAATTGACAATATGTTTGGAGCCAGGACAAGAAAATCATTCTTAGTTGACATAACCATCACAATAAAACAAAATTGTATTATATAATTTATTAAATAGACATCAACATTAAATAATACACAAGACAACATGCAAAAATAATTTATACAATTCATCGAATTAAAATACCTTTATGCTATACACATTAGAATAATGTAATGATGAAATAATCATTATGGATGCAAGTGAACTTAAGTATATTTAAATATATAATCAGTAGAAAGTATCTCTGAAAGCTCTGGAGTGTTTTTTTAAGTTACCAGACATCTCAGTTGTACGGCTTCTCTCCTGTATGTGTCCTGACGTGTGTCTGTAGGTGACCAGTCTGACTAAACCCCTTACCACAGACATCACATGTGTACGGCTTCTCTCCTGTATGTGTCCTGAGGTGTGTCTGTAGGCTACTAGTCGGACTAAACCCCTTACCACAGACATCACATTTGTATGGCTTCTCTCCTGTATGTGTCCTGAGGTGTGTCTGTAGGCGACCAGTCTGACTAAACCCCTTACCACAGACATCACATTTGTAAGGCTTCTCTCCTGTATGTGTCCTGAGGTGTGTCTGTAGGTTTTGTGTCACACTAAACCCCTTACCACAGACATCACATTTGTACGGCTTCTCTCCTGTATGTGTCCTGAGGTGTGTCTGTAGGCTACTAGTCCTACTAAACCCCTTACCACAGACATCACATTTGTAAGGCTTCTCTCCTGTATGTGTCCTGAGGTGTTTCTGTAGGCTATGTGTCACACTAAACCCCTTACCACAGACATCACATTTGTATGGCTTCTCTCCTGTATGTGTCCTGAGGTGTGTCTGTAGGTTTGGTGTCTGACTAAACCCCTTACCACAGACATCACATTTGTACGGCTTCTCTCCTGTATGTGTCCTGAGGTGTCTCTGTAGGTCATTAGTCTGATTAAACCCCTTACCACAGACATCACATTTGCAAGGCTTCTCTCCTGTATGTATCCTGAGGTGTTTATGTAGGTTACCAGTCCGATTAAACCCCTTACCACAGACATCACATTTGTAAGGCTTCTCTCCCGTATGTGTCCTGAGGTGTGTCTGTAGGTTACCTGTCTGACTAAACCCCTTACCACAGACATCACATTTGTACGGCTTCTCTCCTGTATGTATCCCGACGTGTGTCTGTAGGCTTTGTGTCCGACTAAATCCCTTACCACAGACATCACATTTGTAAGGCTTCTCTCCTGTATGTGTCCTGAGCTGTGTCTGTAGGCTTTTTGTCACACTAAATCCCTTACCACAGACATCACTTTTGTATTCTCGCTTTCCTGTATGTGTCGCGAGGTGTGTCTGTAGTTTAATTGACTTATTGAACACCCTTTTACAAACATTACACTTATATGAATGTTCTGTTTCAATGCTTAGTCCATTGTAGTCACCAGCTTTGTTTTTTGGTCTTTTATTATTTGTGACACATTGTTTGATCTGCAGGACATCCTGTTTATTTTTTATGGAGTGTTCAAAGCTTTTCTCAATCACAGGTTCTTGATCTAAATACAATTGTGATTCCATTTTGATGTCAATTTCTTTTCTTTCCTCCAACATTTTCCTTGCAAGGTCAATTGTGAATTGAGAGACCCCATGCCTTGCTTTACTGTGTCCAAGTATACATATTTCTGAGCTGAAACATCTTCCACAAAAAGGACACCTGAACATCTCTGGAAAACAATAAAAGAAACAAAGCAAGATTACTTGATTGCTTCATTAATATTTAATAACACTTGAAATACTTATAAACATTTATTCTTCATTAAAAAGTATGTTATTCTGAGCTCAGGAATATAATTATGTTCACTTACAGTAAACTAATCAGTCAAATGCTACCAGGTAATTTTAGATTGTATACTTTGAAGTCATATAAAAATATCTTACTCTTTCTCACGTAAATACTTTTTCATTTCTAGTGTAGTAACTTTGTTAATAGAACAGGCCAGAAAGCAATCATATCATACTAGTATATTAATAACAAAATCGTTACAATTTTACTCTTCTTTTATCAATATTTCCATATCAAATACGATTAAAGCCCTCATTGATACTGGCACACATTTTCCCCAGAACTTCATTTTAAATTTTATAAAAAGTAACTTCCACCTTAAAAGTTTGGTACAGTAATACAATATGGGTAAATTTTAGGACATGTTAACCAGAGACTTGGTCTATACATGATTAACATATCTCATATAAGATAATTCTTGCAGAACCCATGATGTGTGGTTAGACAGACAGACCCTCCATAGTAGTCATGTATAAGATATACCGACATTATGCTATACATCCATATATCTTACTTGTTCCATTGACAGTGAACGGCTTTAATTTAGTGGCATCCTCAGTAGCTCTCCTGATGCCAAGCTCATCACTATAGTCGTCCCCATACCATACAAGTAGCTCAGTGCCTGCTTTGATCACTCTATGGGTCCGGTAATATATTTGTCCCTTGTATTGGTAGGCTGTCATGTTCTGCTCATCTTCATTCCTTGCACAATTCACATATCTCATCCAATTAGCATGGATTTTATCAAAGGCATCAATGAAATAGCTTGGTTTTCCATTTTCATAAATCTGGAAATAAAATAAAGAATTCTTCAACAGCAAAACTTAATGCAGCAATCTTAATTAATTTACAATTTTGTAATTAAAACCCTTCTATCCATGAAAAGTATTAGATTCTACCAAATCTGGGTCTTAAGGAGATGTTTTCTGAAATGTCAGTCAATTAAACCCCTTTTGGCCCCTGATGGACGATGGATGGGGACTGTATAATTTACAATTTGGTAGACCTTTGGCCCAGGAAATATTTTGCGAAATTTCATCAAAACTGGTTCAGGAGTTTTTGAGAAAAAGTCAAAAATATGAAAATGTTAACAACGGACAAAATTGGATTGGAAACGGTCACCGAGCTTTGCTCATGTGACCTAAAAGATGCAAAGGGAAGTTATACATAAACTATATTTAATTCTTATTCCATCAAATTTAAGACTCTTTTTCCCATATTCAAGGCAACTTGGTAAAATTCAGGGCTTTCAGGCCATTTTCCCATTTTCATGGCTTTTCAAATAAATCTTGGCCTTGTATTTAGGGTCTTTTCTAAGCCTGTACTAACCCTGATATCAGAATCAGACAATCTGTGTTGTTAGAATGTATCCCTTGAACCTTCCCAAAACTTTTCAGAAAAATGGCCAAAACTTTAATGTTTCTTAAATTTAAAGGGACAATTTAGTCAAGTTTGTTTACTTTTTTATCATTTCACACACTATTTCATGAAAGTGTACTTCAGTACTCCTTATGAACTATCCTTGGCCATATATTGATACAAGCTTATGTTTTCCATGCGTTTTTTAATTAATTGTAAGGGATCATAATCGTATAACTATACGATTTATATGAAAATGAGCAAGCCGTCTCTACACACTTTGTATACATGTGTGCAAGCGCAGCCCTGTCTCATGACTGTAAACAACATAATGTCATTGGTTTGCATTTGAACTTCAATGACGTTGTCAGCGGATATTTTAACTGGGTTGCGGGTCTCGTGCCAAATGGAGACAGTGAACGGATAAACAAAATATAGAGAATTACTGTTAGCAGAGATGAAAATAGACTAAGGGCAAAAAGGTTGAAAATTAGATTACTCAATCTTTTCAATGGGAAAAATTACAAGTTTACATTACACTGATATTCTCAAAAAGGCTGAAATCAGCCAATCGGCTGAACATTTTCATCTCTGTGTTAGGACAGCAATGTAACGGATGTGAGTTTTTCAAACAGTTGCAACAACAATGAAGAAGTTGCGAGCGAGTTTGCCGAGACTTAACCTACATGTAGCTAGATCTAGATCGACCTACGGAGTAATGTTAAGGTGCAATAATTTTGTTCTGTACAACTTCCATTATCATAATTCCATTCGTACTTGTTATAAGTATTGTTCTGATTACATCACGGATGAAATAAATCACCTAGATGGGCATTTGTTTGCATTCGTACACAAATGAAAATACAATCTACTTCTGCATACGTACCGCCTGTATACATGCATGCGTGTACACAATTACATGAACACGAATTCCCATGTGGTGCCCATGAAATAAACCTGTGTTTGGTCGATTTGAATTGTCAAAACAATAAATCATCATTAAATCTATTTATTATGATACATGTCACAACTGTTTTCCACGCATGTTGTTAATCAAAATCCAAAGAAATAAGTATATGCGTATCCGTGTCGTCACTTACAACCAACTCTGTACCCGCCAGAGGGGGCAACATGTTGCACTATATTTGGAGTATCGCTATATTTGGCGTGGGCTTTCCTGAAACTTAAACTGACCATAATGGCCAATGGCTATGTTGCAAATAATTATTGACCGCAAATTATTTTGTCTGGAGATATGTTTTATCGATTCTGCCTGAATTATAAAAAGCATATCTCTAACCCCTTGGAGGACTTTATCTAGATACTTTATCTAGATTTTATCATCAATCTGAAAAAATTCCTTTTGAACCTTTTGAACACAGTGCAATTCTGAATTCAGAAATGTTTTCATGAGGATTTTCCTATATTGACCCTTACGGTCACCTCAATGTCCTAAAGATTTATAACTTCTTACCCTAAGTTACCAGTTCCTGTCCAGATCACTTCATAACTTACTACATGTAGTTCATCAATTATCATGCAAGAAGTGCAGACTCTTATATGAGATATGAATGATTAACTCAATTTTAAAGATGTGGAATGGACCCTCTCCTTTTTATATGGTCAAACATTTTACATAATATATATATTTTTTTTTAAATGAAATTATTGTCATCATTTCAGCCACTGTTATCATTTACCTGCCATGCATATCCAGTAGAATGTGCTTTATCCAAATCCCGAGTTTTCTTCCCTTTGTAAGGACCAAATCTTGTCCTCGGTAGAATCTCATGATCGGACCAAACACCCAGACCAGCATTTGGTATAGATGATTCCCTGCACACAAAGGCCAGGTGGCAAAGTATAAAGGGATCGATCTTTTCCCTTTGGTTTTATGTCCACAATCTGCAATTAAAATTGAGCACATGTTAATGTCTCCTTCTTCCTATCTGTTCTTTTAAAGTCATAGCATATTTGAGAACAATTAATATGATGTATTAAATTGTAATGATATAAAATGTTTTTCATATTAATTCAAATTTAAACTTGGGACTATTTTTCAAATTGTTGGATGGTTGACGCTGGTTTTGGCTGGTAAAATTTAAAATCAACAATTTTTCTTTCTGCATATTTTTTTTTTATATACAGTATGCACCAGGCCATGGTATCCCTTAGGTTTAAATCCTGTTATCTATCAAAACACTATAAATTTGCCTCTGTGACCGACCAACAGGGTAAAATATTTACAGAACTCCATTCGATGGCATTTGATTTCATAATCCCTATGTTGACTTATTTTAATTTATACATTCCTCACCCATTGGACAGGAAAATATAACAAAAACAAAATTCAATCGAATAACAATTTATTAACGTCATATCAAATAACCGTTTGAATTTAACACAGATTGTATGTAAAATATAACAGCACCCTTATATTGGACTATAAACTACTGTTTGATAGGTCTACGTAATTACATTTTACTGATAACCATGCCATTTCCATGTTATCAGCACAGGAAGTTGCGCTGCGCATGTGGTTATAAAATGTTACTGTTAATAGACAGCGGTGACTGTTTATACAGACATACTCTAAACACCTTGGTAATGATTACGCTATTGTTTCAGTCGTCTAAAGATTTAATAGGCAGTGTTGACCGTTTCATGTCTACACCTATAAAAACATCAGCCGAGTACCAGCGTGTCAGAGATTAGTTCCGCTTGAGTGAGTGGGTAGATGAGTTGTTGACTGTAGTGTGTTTATTAATGGCGACCGCCTTGTAAAAATATGTGATGTAAGCAAAGCACTTCTTTTTATCACAGAGAGTTGTTGTTATAAGATTCGACAGACAATTTGTTTAACCAATATATTAAATGCTTATGATTGCATATAATAATCGGATTACTTAACAAAAATTTGATGTTGAAAAAATTTGGGCGTTTACCATCGATCGTTGTTAATCTCAAAAGCGATACATCAAGTTATTCGATCATTTAAAGTAGGATTTTTATTGTTTGGGCCAAATTTTCAATTCATATTATCCAAGTTTTTCGAATTTTCCTAATTCGAGTTTTCCATGTTTTTTTTTACTAGGATAAAGGGAATCCGGCAGGGACTGACAAAGTACCTCAAGTTAAGCGGTATTCAAGTTTTCCGAGTTCGAGTTAACAAATTCCACTGTATTTAATTGAAGCACTATAATTGTGAGTGAAACAAGTCTATAGAGATGTGGAAGTGCATGAAAACGTGATAGCAATTTGACAATCGACAGGTACGTTTTTCAAATATTAATGAATCACATGTGCCATAACTAAGGCTGTAGAAACGTACGTTAACTCATGTTAAGACAAAAAATTATTTCTGCAATCAGACTTTGAATCTGTTTCCAAATATTTCTATATCCAGACCACAAGTTACTTTATCCTTTTTCTTTATGTTTAATTAATTTGAACTATAGCATACTCTGTTGTTTTTTGTAATTAATCTTGTCAAGAGAATTGCCAAGCCAGTGATTTAGTGAACAAGAAAAAATGCAACTTTACAAGCACTTTCTTCAGTATTGCATGATTTCCATTTTTTCACTCCTAAAACTAAAAAAATAAAGAGCATCAGGTATACCCATACCTCAGTGTCCTGAACAATATCCAGTGGTCCATGTACAGGGCAATCTCCTTCATATTCCTTGTTACATTCTTCACAATCTGTATACAAAACATAAACTTACTGTTTATATCCTCAAAGTGCACCACCAGACACTCCTCATATCCTTTCAACACCACCATTTGATACCCTCAACTCTATATCTCCAATGATGACATATATGACAAACTGAAATTTTGTTTTCTTTATGAAAATTCCCTAATCCTATGATGCCTATAATAGTAAACATATGTATATTTCATCAAACTTCATATATTTGACCCCTGTGACCTTGAATGAAGGTTAATATTCATTTGAACAATCGTTAATTAGCCCTTTACCCATGAATGCCACAAACCCAATACCAAGTCTCTGGGCCTCTTTGTCACCAAGAAGAAGTTGTTTAAGAGATTTCAGCCTATTTAACCCCTTTGACCTTGAATGAAGGTCTAGGTCATCCGTTTGAACAAATTTGGTAGCCCTTTATCCCAGCATGCTACAGACCCAATTTCAGGTCTCTGGGCCTGTTGGTAATTGATAAAAAGTTGAAAATGTAAATTGTTTACGACAGATAATGCCGGACAAAAGGCAATCGCAATTGGGTCAACTGAGACTTCGTCAAAATAATTGTTCTCAAAACTTTTTGAAAGCAGTCTTCTAGTGTTCTCAACTTGACAATTATAACTCCAATTTGTATGACAATGAGAAGCATGCAATGTGCTTATGGATTAATATCCCTTTAAGTTCTAAAATGAAATTATCAATTAAGTATATATAAAATATAAGATGTCTGCCTTCTTTGTCAGCAATTGATGTGGGCTCGTATAATTGATACTTACAAAGAAATTCATCATCATCGGGGACCTCGATCTTCATGTAACTAACAGCTGAGGAAGCAGGTCTCAAAGGGTATGTGTGTTTAGGCTCCGTGCTTGCTGTATTCTTTTTAGATGCATGCTTTTTTGGTTCAGGCTTTGTTATTGTTTCTACTTTCTGTAGTGAAACATTGAAAAAATTGTATAAATATTAAACAAAAGGCCTGTGAGCCTTAATGTATAAACAAGAGGCCAAGTGCGCCTGTATTGTTCACTTGCTTCTAGATCTTCTAGATCATTTACGCAGTCTCTGATTACCACTTTATTTAAATATCAGAGTAGGCTAGGTTTATTCATGTAAATAAATGTTCCAGTCCTCATTCAAGCATACTAATCAATAGGTATCATGCAGTATTACAATATCAGGTCTCAATCTCTTGGCTATTAAGAAATCATTGTTTTAAGATTTTTTTTTTAACACATTTGACCCTTGTGACTATCATTGTAGGTAAAGGTAATTCATTAGAAAATCTTGGAAGCCCTTCATTCAAGCAAGCTACTGACCCAAACTCAAGTCCCTGGACATCTTGGTTATTGAGAAGTCAATGCAATGTTTTAGCATATTTGACCCATATGTGACGTCGTTAAATGTACATAAAGGTCATTCATTTGAACAAACTTGGTAACCCTTCACCCATGCATGCCACAGGACCATTATCAACTTTCTGTGCCACAGAATTATTGAGAAGAAGTTGTTTAAAAGAAAAAAAGTTGACGCAAGCTCACTTGCCCTTCCAGCAAGGTGAGCTAATAAGAGGCACACATTCAGGTTTATAAGTATGCTACTAGAAGTTATAATGTTTCCATTAAAAATAACATTTTGACATATCTGATGCCTGTAACCTTCAAATTTGGTAAAGGTCATTCATTTAAATGAACTTTGTACACCATCCTTCTGGCATGCTACTGACACTATATCATGACACTGTGTCAATGTTTTAAAAGTTTTTCTCAAATTGTTCAGCGAGTCAAATTATACCTTCTGTTTTGTTGTTTTCTTAGGCACATCAGCTTCTTGTTTGATGGGAAAACAGAACTGAGGTACTGGTCTCTTATCTAAAAGATAGAATTCATAATGTCAAATGCAGATTTTTGTCCAGTTCATTTAAGATTGTGCAGAAAAATTGTTACTGGAAATCACATGTGAATCATCAACCTTCTTAGAATTACAGAAAGTTTTAAATCTTTCAAATCACTTATATAACTCTCTTGTCAATTAACTGAAAACTTAATTTGGTTTTAGTGCAACATTTACAAATCAAGCTCAATACATACTTTTAATTCGTGACTTAAATCAAAAGCCCACAAAGTTTTCAAAGAGAATGGCCTTAGCTCAAGGAGAAACAAGATTATATATCATCATTTTCACACACTGCGATATAGTGGGCAAGTACATTAATTAATGTTCATTTTAATTTTAATTTTTTTTGATAGTGTGAACTTCTTGTCATATGAATTTCCCAGCTAAAGCAATAAAAACAAGGACAAAGTCAACTGTCATCAAGATCCCCGCCCATGCAAATATTGTGTTACATGAAATTAAACAAGGCAACATTCATAAAAACGTGAAAAACATGACATATACCATTTAGAATCATAACATTTATATTCATGTTCAGTCAGCAAGTTCCTGTCAAAGTAATTAACATAATTAATAACAATTCAATAAAATATTAAACTGTACAGTGAACTATCAAAATGGGCTGACCATGCTTGTATTCTTACTTTCTTCCTACTAGATAGATCGGACTAAATATGGTTGGAAGTGTATCGACAGATGACTGTTTTGACATGAACCATACAATTAAGTTTTTCAGTGAGGCTCAGATGGTTGATACAGTGCATTCCTCTTTATATCATGTTGTATTTGTCAGAACAAAAACATGATATTAACAGGAATGTGAGCAATCAGCAAATCAGGTCACAGCAACCTCATTAGATATGACCGGAATATGCCGATAATCAAACTTGAGTGAGGGCTTTAGTTTATAAGTCTACCAAGCAAGTGTAGCAGGGGCATATTTTAGTGTCTGATAGTTTTATTTTATAGGAGTTTCCCGTCCGTCTAACGTAATATGTAACGCGTCCGTAACTTAATTCGTCCGTTATAGTATCGTCCGCATTATTGTAGTTATGTATACGTTTTGTGTGCGTTCGTTTCGTTTGTGTTGTACTCCGTAATTGTAGTGTCCGAGTGGTCAGTCTGTGTGATGTTACATCATGTAGTGTCTGTTATTTCATTGGTTGTTTTATTGGCGGGATGTATTCTTTGTTAGAGTCGGACATACATTTTCCTTCTGACTGGACATAAGTTTTATCAAAATCCAATCATTCCTTCAAAAGATATCGTCTGGAAAGCAATCAGCCAATCAGGTCACCGCAGCCTCATTAAATATGTGCGAAATATGCTGATAATCTAATTTGAGCGAAGGGTTTAGGTTATAAGTCTACCAAGCAAGTTTCATCAAAATCCAAGCATTCCTTCAAAAAAATCATCCAGAAAGCAATCAGCCAATCAGGTCACAACAGCCTCATTAAATATGCAGTGGAATATGCCGATATTCGAACTTGAGCCAGGGGTTCAGGTTATAAGTCTACCAAGCAAGTTTCATCAAAATCCAATCATTCCTTCAAAAGATATCGTCCGGAAAGCGAATCAGAACGGACGGACGGACGGACGGACGGACGGACGGAACCCATTTGTATATCCCCCGCCCACTTTGTTGGGTGGGGATAAAAATGTTACTGAAACCCACAGGTCAGAATTGACAAAATTGAAATTGGTTTGACAGGTTGTTTATAAACACACTGTGATTACAAATTGTAAGGGTAGGAAATTGGGGTCCCAATTACGTATTATTTTTTCTTACAAATTGTAAGATAATCAATCCTACTTAATGTGTGATCTGATTCTTACATGGTATCTGTATATATCCAAAACTACTTGGGCCTAACAATACCAACTAGAAAGCTGAGTAGGCTATGATGGAACACAAGTGATTACTAGAAATACAACTTTGAGCAATAGTGACAGTCTGCACAACTGGAGACAAAGGGGAAACTACATTCAAATTTGAGAAAGACCCATAATAGCAATTTAGTACTTAAGCACTCATGCCATACTTTTTGAAGACCAATAAGGGAGATTGATGATAATATATAGGGAGTTTTTGCCTAAAATAAGAGAGAGTTGTGAGGGACATGACTATCGTCCATTTTACTCAATTTCAAAGCAATGAATGAATTTTGATAGCTATAGAAATAACGAAAATTGAAGATCAGATTTCATCATACTATCAGATCCATGATACGTTTTATATGAAACTCATGATAAACAAAGAATAATTTAAGTCTGATAATAAAGAGATGTAAAGTTTCTAAGCAACTTGCCTTTAATTCAAGATGATAATATATTCTAGCAGCGACAAACACCACACTAGCCAGAGCTTCATGTGAAGCTTGTGTCCAAAAGGCACCATTTTGAATGAGTGGTCACAAACGGATTACGTGATTGCTACATTTAACCAAATCTCATAAAATCTTGTGGAAAAACTACCAATTTGTAAACAAAAAAAAATGATGTCAAAAGAATACTGGAGGGAACTGCAAAATATAGGATATCAGGCTCTCCTCCAGCGAGACAATAAATGCCTTGAAATTGTTTGTCACCTGCCGGGAGGTATATGGCATGTATGCTAAGAAATTGTCAATGAAGTTTCAATTATCAAAATCCAAGATGGTTGCCTGTTGGCCATGTTGTTGTCAGATTGGTCTGATACAGGAATATGCATAACTAGGGATCAAGGGGAACCTACATACAAACTTCACTGGTCAAAATACAATATGGCCACCTAATGGTAATGTTGTTTTCCAATTGGTCCAAAAATGCAATATGAACAACTAGGGACCAAGATGAACTTATACATGCAGAATTTGAGAGTGATCCTTTCAGTACTTTCTGAGAAAATAGCGATAACAAACTTCAGTTGTCATAATCCAAGATGGCTACCTGTCAGCCATATTGTTTTCCAATTGGTCCCAAAATGCATAACTATGGACCAATGGCAATGAAGGAGAATTTACATATGAAGTTTAAGAAGATCCTTCTGAGAAATAGCAATAACAAGAAAAGTTTATGGAGGGACGGACCATGGACACAAGGCGATTTGAACAGCCCACCATCTAAGGCGATTTGAACAGCCCACCATCTAAGTTGTTACTTGATATGATTTCAGCCAATCAGAAACCATGGATGCCATCTTCGATGCATGATCAAGAAATACAGAGCAGATGCACAACTAAGTAAGCTGTGGACAAAAGTGGCTAAACAACAATAACAAGAGATCCTAGAGGTATCTTGGTGCCCACCATCAATTGACCTATGCTAGATCTCAATAAGACTGAATTTTTTCTCTTCTTTTCTCTTCTTCGATCCCCCTTAATTTGTTGCACCTTATTTGAAAACAAACTGAACCTAGTCATATCAAGTCTGAGAAAGATCCATCAAGCACTCTGTATGAAATAGGGTTAACAAACTTCTGCTACATTACTAAGCTGAATCTAAATGTCAGAAATTCAAGAAATATCCATGAAAGGCTTTCCCAAGAAATAGCAACAACAAACTTTAACTGACAAAATACAAAATGTCCACCTGTTGGCCATTTTATTTTCTGGTCATTCTCAAAATAGAATACAATAAACAGCTGAAGATACAAAGGGAAACCATCGGGTGAAATTTGAGAAACATACCCATGAAGAACAAGGATTGTTTACGGATGGACAATAAACAGAGATGAAACTTGAAAGAGATTTGACTAGCTCTACAAAATAACGTAAATTAGGTTTCAAAGGCCATTTGAAAACGGATCTCTTGACAAATTATTAAGGACAGATATATAGCTCTAGATACAGACATAATTGCTTAGGAAAAAAAAAGCTAAAAGGGGGTCTTGGGTCTCCCCAGCAGAGTTACAAAGCATGAAATAATGTCTGTAACTTTCTTAACATAATACGCCAAAGATTGAAGGGCATATAATTGTAAACAAGTATGCCATACCCCCCCCCCCCCCCACTAAAAACAGTGACCTTGACCTTCGACCCCAAAAGCCTAATTTCACTGCCTTTACCTCTTTGGCTCTTCCTCCTTTCAGACGTAGGAGTCCACTCATCATCACTATCATCAGACATGTCCTTCCTTTTCCTTTTTGTTTGTCCTCGACGACTTTTCATAAAGTCTGGTTTGATGGCAGGTAATCCTGAAATTAGAAATCTAAGAGCTCCAATCATGCTTCTCACTAAACTATATACATGTACATGGCTTTTGAACCGTTTGTATGAGGACATTTTGGAGCCGATATTATGGGCCCCAATGGGTGAAATTACATGTGGTGGGTTCAAATTAAAATCACATCTATGAGTTGGTGGGGTTTGAAATAAATTAATTTTTTTGTTGTTAGATATTTGCGATGTGTTTGTACCATTTTTTTAACATCAAAATTGCTTTTATACCAGTGTACTGTTCACAAAAAAGTGGATATGATGGAGTGTCGTCAAAAATTTTAATTGCTTCTATAGGTAGGTCCCAATGTTTTCCTGGAACAGCCCTTATTTTCCAACCATATTTAATTTGATATAAATGAGTCCAAAAACCTATTTTAGCAGAATCATTTTTTTTTTTTTAAAGAAAACTAAAAAGTCGTTCAAAACTGTACAGATAATCCCTCCCGGAGCCTCAACTATTTGGAACATATGACTACGTAAAATTAAGTGTCATACATCAAGAGGCTTTTTTAATAAATAAATTACAGATGGTTGGGTGGGTTAAAATTAAATGACATCTATGGGTTGGTGGGATTTGAAATAAATTGATTCTGTTGGGTGTCTTTTCAAGAACTATACAAAAAAAGTTACATAATCAAATATCAATAGAACTTTTCATAACTTGTTTGAACTTTGACAATCTTGACTTTCTGGACTAAATAAAATAAAATGACTGAACCAAAAAAAAAGTGTTGAATTATTAACCAATTTAACCTTTTCAGTACCCTAAAAAGTTCAATTTTTTTTAGGTACAGAAAAGTTACAAAAAGTTATAACTTTTTAAGGCTGAGCTTCAGTACACTTGTGTCGAGTAAGCTTTAAGATATAACCAAACGGTTTATAATGAATGATGAACCCCTAAATCCTTCATAAATGTGTTATATTTCTTAAGGGATAGGGACAGAGACATTAAAAACAGAAATTTCAATATAAAATAATTTGAAGTAGATAAAAAGACCAAGTTGAAAATTGGTACATAATCAGAATCTACAGAATTCAGAGAGCTTATCTCATCTTATCTTATCTATTTTTTATTGGTAAAACAGTTACAATAATATCATTGTATTTTGTGTTCATGTTGTGCCAGGCCTGTTGTTGTTTAAATGATCAAAATACAAAATGTAGTGTTGTATTGATAACCTTCATGATAAAAGATGGATACTGATTTGCATTCATGTAAAACCATACAAACGTCTAATTTTGGCTTTTTCACATTGGTTTTTTTTTTTTTTTTTTAAAGCCTGGCATGACACAGATAAACACATATACAATGATATTATTGTAACTGTTTCACACAAAAAAAAATTCAGATCTATGCTTTCTAAATTCTAGAGTTTTTCATCACACACCAGGAAGCCATGCAAGTTAACCAGACATAGATGATAGATACGTGCGTAGCTAGCCCGCATAGACTTATTCAAGGTGTCTTGATGAGCGTTGCCATTCAGACCAAATGTTCGTCAGCTAGTTAACTTTGCATTTAAATTCATCAAATTTTCATACAAATATTTTTGGCCAATAACTGATCAACACCACCATCATTTATTGATATAAACAAATTGGCAAAAATATAAAGACTATACTCTTCTAGCATTCCATTATTATATTTGATGGTATTTTATTTTTTTTCTGATACAGCAGTATCAAAGTTTATGCTGTCCTACTACAAAAGTGTGGTGCTCCACCTTATGCTTGATTGGATTCCACTGTTTCAACAGATTCCAATCTAGCATCAAAAGTTCATAAATCTTTTGTACTTTTTTTTTTCGTCGATAGTTTAAATGAATACCTAGAGATGCCATCATTTCATAATTTTTTCTCATGTTCCTAAATCGCAGTTTCTCATATTCAGACATGTTCGAAAGCTGTGCTTTAGTGAAGAATTCATTAATGCTGTCATTTTGTTTGTCCAGATTGGAGAAATCCAGTAGCTGCATGCCAGGTAATACAGGGAATTTCTGAAATAAAACGAAGTGAAATAATTGCAAAACAAATTCTTAAGATAGAATTTAGACAAAATTACATATACGGTACATATATAGAATATTTTCTGAAGTTTTATTTTATCATATATTTTGTAAATTCAGTCAGAAAGAAGGAAACACTAATTTTTGACTAAAGTAAAGTTGCTTCTCAAACATATAGCCTAAATCAATCATTAATCACTTTTCCAAATTTATACATAAATTAATCACTTTCACAATTTACATATTACATGATCAATTACTGATTAGATTTCATAATCAATGGATAAATTTACTTTGTCTGCACCAAAAACTTAGCAACACTCAACACTCAGTATTGGACTTCAGGAATTCCACATTTTCATATATAGTTGCAATTTATTCTGGTCTCCCACAAATCTGTTTGTCAGAATTGTCTTGCATCTGGTGTTAGGCCAGAGGAACTTACCTCTTAAATTTTTTGTCAATACAGGGTTTATGGATTTCAGGGTACAACAATTTAATAATGAAATGTAAAATTGGTACACTAATTGACACACATGTACACCGAAGTTAAACATTTTGTCTGACAGCAAAAACTACAAACTTACAAAGTGTGAAGACAAATGGAAACATTTTTTATCAATTAATTTTATTAATCCATACATATTTGTATTTTCTTGGTTTAACTGTTCAGGGGCTAATCTAGGATTTGGGGAATACTACCCATTATGAAATTTAGGGGAAATAAAGGGGCGGCAGCGTCTTGAATTATTCTTTAAATTTTAACATTTGACAGCTATTATTTGCTATAATTCTTACATATTTCATTAAATTTGGGGGAGATTCCCTGTTTTGGAGAATTTTCCCCCGTTTTATGGCATTTTTTCTTGATGGGGAATTTGTTTTTATTCAAAGGGGAAAACACCATCAGTGGGGAATACTACCCAATTTCGGTAGTAAAATTGGTCTAGATTAACCTCTGCTGTTAACATTACTTTTTTAGAAGATGAAAAAATAGAGCAAAAAAATCTCAATGACAATATCCTCAAATCCTTTACAATGCAAGTCAATACATATAAATAGGGGAAATTGTATGCAACTGATTGTATCTTACCGATGCCATGCTGTTCACACTTGCTGTTCAAAATTCTACCTGTGTAAACAAGACAACTGAAATCAATTACAATAACATTCAATCAAGCTAAATTACGCATGTCACTGACTGCAGGGGTTAATGTAGGATTTGGGGAATACATGTACTACCCATTATGAAATTTAGAGGAAATGAATGGCCGCAATGTCTTGAATTATTCTTTAAATTTTAACATTTTACAGCTATTCTTTGCTATAATTCTCAATACATATTTCATCAAAATTTGGGAGATTTCCACTGTTTTGGAGAGTTTTCCCATTTTATGTGATTTTTTCTTGATGGGGAATTTGTTTTTGTTCAAAGGGGAAAACACCATCAGAATACTACCTAATTTCTGTAGTAAAATCGGCCTAGATTAACCTCAGGACTGTTATGTCATTTATTAATTATAGTGTAATTTAAGCTATTTATCAATAGCATCAACATTATAAGGCAAGTTTCAATTCTGCATTAACTTTTGGCTGTTGGTACATTTCGAAATGCATGAGGTATGCTTTTAATTTTTAATATCATTGTAATTGCAAACAAATTATGTTGAGTGATATGAATCACTATTGTTGGCTCAGGTGGAAGTGTGCGAGAGGTCTTAAATTCAGAGAAAACCCATGGTTCTAAAGGCAGGTGACTTCAGTGTTGACAATCACTATGGTATAAATCATTGGTCGGTCCTGAACAGAAAGGGTAATATCTGCGAAAATATTAACCAAGAACAGGGGGAAATGTTGTGGATATGTTTTAAGACATCTAGTCATCTATCTATATTTTAAAATGTTGTTATAATGCATTTTATTTCATTTAATCAATGATTCTGTTCATTTATTAATTACTGAAGTCGACTGTAAATCCGGAAGATTTCCATGTTAATTAGTCAAACCATGATTAAAACAGAAAAGCATAATCAATTAATTTAAAAGACTACTGTATAAATTATAAATCGATTAATTGAAACAACACTATACTTTTCAAATCCAATCAGTGAATCATTCGATCAAACCCCTGGCAGCCTAGTTTTACCGCTGTGCCACATGACAATCCACTATAAACCTTTTTTCAGTCAAATACATGTATTCCTGTCAATTTAAACAAATGATTATTCTTGCTTTGCAGTCGACGCAACGTGACATTTTGGCTCCATGACTGCAGTAACGTTACATAGTATAAAAAGGGCGCATTGTTTTGTGTGAAAATCGCAGCATGTGCTAGCCTTTGTTGGGCCGTTTTTATAATTTATGAATAATATGTACTAGATTGGAGTGCGATTTTATTATATATGAGAATAAGAACATAATTAATCGTTTTATTGCAATCATATGCTTAGTTTTAGGTTTAGCAGTGAGTGGCCTTAAAAATCATCCTCAACGGAGTTCTACGCTACGGCAGACCCGTTTAGATAGTCCGCATTTCCCCATCACAATAACGTTATTTCCTTTATACAGGCTATAATGTACATTATTATGCAATTAATTTATCAAATTATGTTACATTTCAAACAACCCATACTTCATTGTCAACAGAATAAAATTGGAAGTCTCTTTTTATTCTGTGCGTGATGGTTAGAATGACATCTGCTCAGCTTACAACACTCTAGTAGCCCTTCATTTCAAAAACGTTCTACCAACCCCTGGACACACAGTATTCTTCTTTAGAACATACTTACAAGCCGTGTAATACTTATAGGCCAAGAAAACTTGTGTGAAGCAACTAATACCAAAAGCAATCTTCTTTTAAAATTCAGGATCAGACGTAGATCTGAATACAATACGTCACAGAATGTTGAAGGCGGGAAAAAAAATTAAACACCCGGATGAAAACTTCGGTGCGTTCGATAACGTTTTTGCCTCGATGACGGTTTAGAAAATAAAAACCAAAACCATTGAAAGCTCTATATGTACTCTACTACATGACTGGTTTTATTTTTCAGCATAGCCGTTTATATTATTTTGGCCCCGGATATGACGTGACAGGTGCCGCTACTGGGCAAGATGAAGTATGTGATTGGTCAATGTAGCGGTAAATGCAAAATGCAGAATGCAGTTAAAGACGAAACAAAATTAAGATTGAATGCAAGCTGAATAAGTGGATGTATCTATTCAAATGAAACATTAATAAAAGTATACTCCTGATTGAAATGCAGTCGTATTCAGTTAGGCCTAAATGCAGATATGAAGTTAAAAACGAAACAAAGTTAAGATTGAATGCAAGCTGGTTCGTGCAACACTTAACAATTCTAAATTCTAAAATGTTTCAGAATCTAGATTTTTGACCAAAAACCTGAAATATCAAATTTCAAAACAAATTCTCTGATTGCAATCGTTGGTCATTCGGGTGCTCTGAAGAGATGAACGAGTTTTGATATTTTGGAACTTTGAACGGCAAAGGTCTAAAAAATGAAACGATTTTGGATAAGTGATATTTTAGAATTTTTGTCAAAAACCCAAAAATCTAAAAATTCATTTTTGTTTTGGAATTTGATAGATTCTATTCTAGGTTTTTGGTCAAAAATCTAAAAAAAAACTAAAACATTTTAGAATTTTGAATAAGTGAATGTATAATATTATATCCCTGATTCAAGTGCAGTTTTATTATCACCAAAAATGATTCAAACTGATATAGTTTTATTATCTGTGCTGAAACGCATTAAATTCAGTTCGTTAATTAATTTCGCCAGCAGTTTCATATTATAACCACCAGCATTAAAAGTATGCCGGTTATCTTTTTTAAAGATATTTCTTGTTTTGTTTGATGTTGTTTTGGTTTTTTTCTAATGACAGAAGTTATTTTTCAATGGTGATTTGTATATTCAACGGCTGTGTTGTTTGCTATACCTGGATCCAAGCTTTCACTAATATTTCAAATCTTTAATTGAAAAAGTTAAACATCATTTACTTATATTTAGAGACATTGCATGTTAACCAGTTTGATGGATACCTGGATGAATGAACTGAGAAAAATCTGGAAAAATAAAAACTTGTTAGTTTTATGTCGATAGTCATAATTGGGTGGTCGGGTGGCACAGTGGTTAGACGCTTACCTTCCATCCAATCGGCCAGGGTTCGATTCCCCGATCGGACGTGAAAGGGTATGGGGTCACTTGCCCGACCACGGGTGTTTCCCCAACGAGTTCGATTTCCTCCCACAGCCACTGCCGCCCAACCCACCCGCGCGCTTCCAACAAGCGAAATTAATATGTTGGTATAAATTCATTAGCAATTGTTGTAAAATAAATCAAGTTAACATTTTCCTTTTTTTCCAATCATGGATTAAAATCTAAACTCTGTGGATGGTAGCGGATATTTTTTCTAAAACTCCAGGCCTTCACTATAAATAAAACGGCTTTACAAAGTAAAAATTGAACTTATTTCAATAATACTTTGTAATATCTTACTTTTTAATATAATCAAGGATTTATATAATTTGTTTATTTATTAACATACATTGTATATACTGTGACGTCACTATTTTAGCTGACAGATGAAAATTAAAACTACTTCCCATGTATGCATTTAAGAAATTTGACATATAGTACATACTAGTATCCCTGGGATAATTACAGTTATGGCTATTGTCTTAAAAAACAATACATGTGTTGTGGTTATACCTATAAATTATGTAGTGCGGTGTATCAGCTCCGCCGAAACGGTTTGCCGTATCGGAGTTATGCCCCTTTAATCAATTTACGGGGCCTTCTTCCTCTTCTTCTTGATTTGAACTATTTTATTTGTCAAAAATGGGTTAGACACTTCTTCTTCTTCTTCTTCTTCTTCTTCTTCTTCTTCTTCTTCTTCTTCTGTAGATCAAAGTTCCTTTGAAATATTTAGGTAAATATGTTTTAATTTTAACTATTGTTATATAGCCAGTAGTCGGCGATTTGTATCACAGGTACTTGTGGACATGAATATGATATTTTTAATTTAAATGTTACATTATAGACGAGTAAATTATTGCATTACAATCGCATGCTTAATTTGTAAATATATATATATCGTACCTTGACAAATATAAATACTAATTTTATAAGGCCAAGGTAAGATTTTTTTTATATATATATATATATATAAATTAAGTATGCGATTGTAATGCAATAATTTTCTCGTCTATAATGTAACATTTAAATTAAAAACTTAATCATGTCCACAAGTACCTGTGATTTGTATGCTATATCTAAGCCCATATATTGACGGAATTTCACCGAACGGAGTACTTGGAATGCTGTACTTAGATACATATACTGAAATTCCATCGAAAATCGTACGACATATCGGTCATTTCCGTCAGAATTACATTCCGATCCTTACCGAGGTGTCACGATTGATGCATGACCCGCCTTAGTTTGAAGCGCGAAAACTTTGATTTCAGTCGCTAATTTTATCTTTTTTTTTATCATTTTTTTTATTATTTTTTTTTTTTTTATTTGTTTGTTTATTTATTTATTTTACCCTTGATTCTTTATTATTTAGGGGCCGCGGTGGCCGAGTGGTTAAGGTGTCCCGACACTTTAACACTAGCCCTCCACCTCTGGGTTGCGAGTTCGAAACCTACGTGGGGCAGTTGCCAGGTACTGACCGTTGGCCGGTGGTTTTTCTCCGGGTACTCCGGCTTTCCTCCACCTCCAAAATCTGGCACGTCCTTAAATGACCCTGGCTGTTAATAGGACGTTAAACAAAACAAAAACAAAACAAAAACAATTTTTTTTTATTAAATTAACCCTATAATTATATGGAAACCAACCGTTCTCCTCTGATGTGATTTGATATGTATGTTGTGTTATAATATCTGGCAAATCGGTAGAAATATCTGGTGAAAACATGACTTTCGTTCCTTTGGTTGAGAATACGCCATAGGTACATATCGACATGTTAATACTGGTGTATTAACGATGACCCTCATAGGTGATGAATAGATTATGTAATCATTATGGTCACGTGGTAAAAGTAACATTAGGCAACACTTACGGCAATGATATGCATTAGTAATATACTAATGGCTCCAGCCCGTCTCACCTGAGACAGGTAGATATAGTACAGGTAGGTTAAACACACACACGTATACATGTATATTACTGCAGGTATACATGTATATTACTATATGTAAATGAGTACTGGAAACGAACACAGACGCATCAATCAAACTAACGAATACATAAAAAGGGACTTATTGTAGCAATCAAGTCAGACAGGTCACGTGTTCGGGCCTACTGTACAAAGAACACTTCCGGTAGTAAAATATGATAATTTTTACCTACGTCTCAAACAAAGGTAAGATAAGCCCAGTATATCTACCTGTCCAGAAAGTTATTGTTTCATGTCAATTAATACGATGTTAAGATGGGTAACGACTGTCCATTTGCCCTTTAAGCTGGTCATATTCATGTAAATAAATATACGTATATAGATATAGGATGTGACGTTAAAACGGTACTAAGATTTGTTTCCGTCGGTCTGTAGGAAAAACACAATCTTTTAATAATTCTGTTAGATTTTTGTACGAATAAAGTACATTCTTACTTTCTTGTTCCTCTCGATTGCCTTCTATTTTAATCCGTTTTCATTAGATTTGACAGATTATTTGTCGATCCCTTCGAAATTGTCCTGATTTGCAATGTCAGAATTTTTACCAAAAGTCAAGTTTCTAGACTCATGAGATTTTCTTGTTTAAAACTAAGTATTTGAAAATATACTTTTCTATACTAACGAGGTCTGAATTAACCAGTTAGAAAATGGCGATCTACATAATCTCTATATATAATGGCGATCTACATATCTCGAAATAAAATCTCGATATCCAAGGGTAATGCTAGTGATGTACAAAGTCTTCCAAATAGAGCCGACCTCGGTACATTGGGACCAGAACCCTTGTATTGCGAAGATACATGTGACATCGTGACCTATCAAAGTCTGTCCCACAATAGGGGAGATTGTTCCACCAATTCCACAACGAGGCGGAAATGAAATTAGTGTTTCATTAATGCACGTTTGACATTTAAGGTTAATGTATAGCTTAGTAATGCGAAATTGGTTGAAATAAACGTGATAGCTCATTTTATTCATTATGGAAGGCTAATTGTGTCAAACTAATGTCAAACGAACACCATTGGATTATGTACACTTTTAGTAAATAAGCCGCTCGGATGCCAATTTCATTCTAGTTACAAAATGTACTATGAGTTTGGAAAAAACAGACTAGTGTCAAAATGTACTTTTATTGATATTGTACAAAAAATCAAAAGAAAGCAAATAAAAAACCCCACAAAAACAAAAATGAAAAACGCAAAAAAAAAAAAAAAAAAAAATAGCAAAAAAAAAATAAAAAATATCACTACCAGGTTTCAATATTTACTTTATGGTATCTTAAATATAAATATGACATATATTCATTTATATATACATAAAAAAAACTATGATTGGGAACGAGACATCACAACGTTATCAACGTCCATCAAGTACATATATATGTAGCCCGAGTTTGACACCATGTCAGGGCCAGAGGAAACTCGGACTAATACATATGTAGCCCGAGTTTGACACCATGTCAGGGCCAGAGGAAACTCGGACTAATACATATGTACAAGAATACTAAATGTCGAGAAATATATTCCATTTCACTGGCATTATTTTCCGAAACTATGACCATAATTTTATTTGATAGAGTTATTATAATGAGTTGTTGGGGTCTACATTTTTGCGTCCATGGGCATATTAAGCTGAAGATTCTAAGCCTTGTTTAAGATAGTTTTTATCTCGTTATACAAGAAGGCGATGTAATTGTGACATAGCGTCAGCAAAAAGGCAACATCATTGATTTAAATAAAATATATAATAGGGGTCTAAGTAAAGAACCCTGTGTTTTCAACAACGGCATGACTATTATCCGGCCATTTTCTAAATATAAGCAGAGACTTATACGTAATCTATATGTATGTAAAATATGTCATTGATACCAGAGACATATATATAGATATAGGTAAATATACGTCCATGCTGATAGAAGGGGAAATACCAGAGGAAATTAACAATTAAATGTTTGGTTTTTTCTTTTTTTGGGGGGGGGGGGGGGGGGGGGGGGGGTTTTGCATTTGGTGACTTGTTGTGGCACAATATATTGATTAAAATACCAGGAAATTAACATCAATATTTAAATTACGCTGTCACATGCTAGTATCGAGATGGGCTTCGTCAACATTATACACTTCCCTGGTGTCTGTGCCTACTTGTATTCTTCCCGTAGTTATGTATGCAGCTGTCATGCTTGTCAATCAAATGACCTAGATTTGGACTTTCCTGGTAAGAATGGCGTAGATGTATAATGCTCTATGTGTTTAATCTCGAACTAGGTAAATATCGCTCGCTTCCAGGACATATTTAAATATTAACCTGGTTTTTCTATAAAAAAAAACTTTCCTCTGACAATCTGGCTTGTAAAACAGGGACAATGAATGTATTAAATGATAAATTCATAAGCTCTTCGCGTAGAGAAATTTAAACCAATGATTTTTTTTTTAGTTCTCCATGGAAAATATATGACGCAATAGATTTGTTCAAACATTGAATTTATCAAACGCACGTCAAGGGAAAAAAAACATTCGTCAAACACTCGCCACTGAAAAGCTTATAGCAGTGAATTTCATTAATTCATCTTTGAAAGAGCTCAAGTGACGCATTTAACGTGTGTCAAAGAATATATATTTACAGTCAAGATTGGTTTTTTTTTAAACTAGCATGAGTTTCCTCTTGCCCTGACACCATGTAAAGACATGGTGTCAGGGTCAGAGGAAACTCGGGTTATTTTCAAACGTGTGTCAATGAAAGAAATGTAAGCCGTATGAATTATACATGTACTATTCAACACAACCACAGTTTGAACTCGATACATCGACACTGGTAGGTCGCCTATTGATTTCATAATGATAATTTACGTATCTCGATCGAATGACCACTCGTTAATTACGTAGGTTTCCAGGGCAACACTAGGTAAATGGTACAGTATTTCAATAAGTGCCTAGATACAAGAACGTCACTGACAGACCAACAGGCCAGATCAGAAATTAATCCCCGAGGACTAGTGTCAATATCAAATGTCAACACGCGCGCAGTCTCAGTATCAAAACGTTATCGATGTTTCACATCAACCTCGGAAACAAATCAAAATACGAACATTTACCATCCAAATTACGCACCAGCAAAGTTTTTCATTTTTTCTTAGAGAATGGTTAAAAATCAGAGAGAGTGGAATGGCAATTTTCACATGATGTTAATTTTAGCATACGACCATTGATTTCATCCAGCTAAGTTGTCTTATTTGTATTTTATGGTGGTAGATTACGGCCATTTCGTGTTGTCGTGTTGTCGTCGTGTTGTCAACTTCTCGCGTTGTCGTTTTGTCGCTTTGTCGCGTTCGGAAACTGTAAACATCCACCATAGTATTTTAGCAATGCCGACTATTTCGGAAGAGACGACAGGTATTTCTTACAATGAAAAGTGAATTCTTTTGTCTACGCCATAGGGTTTGTTAAGAAACTGGAAACTGAAAAAAAATTACTATTTAAATGCTCACAATTTGCATTTTTTTCGATAATATAATCCTTTAATTGAGCATTATTGTCAAACAGTGTTGATGTATCCTGTTGATAAAACAAAGCCTTCACAATTTCCAATAGACGAGTATACAATTTACATTTGACTAGAACAGACTCTCTGATATTTCCGTAAAAAAGGTTCTTTTGCGCGTTTTATCCTATTGCTTGTTTTTTTTTTTTTTTTTTTTGGGGGGGGGGGGGGGGCCTACTAACATTTCATCCTAATGGATTCTTTCTTATTATTTATTAGATTTTTAAAATCTATCTCAAGTTTGTATTTGTCTTTTGATAATATTACTGTACCATTGGCTTGTGATTTCTAATCTACACGAACATATTGTCGACACTTTAAATTCTATAATTAACACAAAGTGCATAACTTTTTACATACTTTTGAATTCTTACATTTGTTTATATGTTATGAAATGAAAATCTAACCATAAAATCGTGTTACCAATAATTTCTGGACCTAGTGAGATTGCCAACCGGTCGGTATATATAATGTAACGCAGATTTTTTTTTTCAAAACTGTTTTTCGTTATTTCGTTCTGTCGTTGTGAAATATAAATGTGTCGAAATAATGACTTGACACCTGTCAGCCACTACGACAATATGACAGCGTTGTGCATTACGTTTCTGGCCTGGCTGTCTGTAGCGGGTGTTCGTGGCGCGTGCTGGTTATAATTAACTGTTACGTAACTGGTCAGCATATTATCGATTAGGGATACTTGACCATAGAGCATCTGGGAGTTGCAGATGGTTGAGAAGGCTATCCACGATGATGTAAATATAATCAGCACTTGCTGTATAAATAATTAAAGGCTACAGTTGATTGGTGATGGCTCATTAATACAAAATAATCCCATGAGATTATATTTGGCCTCACCAGTGACATATTTAACTACGATAAGTTGCTGAACACACTTATTGAGGATTTTATTGAAATTGAAAATTAATATTAAAATATTGTGTTATTCAATTGACATAAGGTCTAAGAAGCACTCAAATGATGTCCGATTAAACAATTTTGTTAAAATTTTATCTAGAACAAATATATTTTATCTAGAACATATATTTTATCTAGAGGACAAGTAGAAATAATAAAAATACAAAACTATGCATATTAATTCTCAGACAATTCATATGTAATTAATTATGTTTTGTTTCATTTTTTTTCCATACTAAGAAACCAAAGTTGTGTTAACACTAACTAGCGATGTTTATTTCCATACCTACCATATAGGTACGGTGGCTGATTTGTCCCATTTCGTCCTTTCGCCTCGAAAAGACGAAACAGGAAAGACGAAATAAATGCACGCAAATTAGCTACTTTAATTCTCGTCTTTTCGACTGTTCGCCCCGAAAAGACGAACATTAACAAACCTTAATTTTCGCATTTTCGCCCCGAAAAGACGCAAATTAAGCTTACTATCGTCTTTTCGGGGCGAAAAGTCGAAATTTAAGTTTTGTTAGATAGAGGAAAGGATACATGAAATCCTCGTCATTTGCTACAAGTCCTAGCCTTTTAGGGGCGACTTTTCCGCGTATTTTGCAAAAATCATATATATGTTCTTGGCAGAGTCTGGATACTCTATGGATGGTGTAGGAGATCAAAATGGGACCAACATTTCAATACTTGTATATATGTACATTTCAGCAAACAGATTTGATGAATTCGGATTTGATGAATTCGGTCCTATTTCCCCTTTGGATATCTTCTTAATATTGAAACATTACTTCCTTACTTAAATGTCTTAAAATAACATGTATTGAAAGATTTGCCCCTGTCCCTCTCTGGCGAATTCTAACATACAAAGAAAAATTGATTTCTTTATCGTTTCATTAAATTCCGTCGTCATGTCACCCCTCTAGAAAAAAAACTTGAATATTCAAAATGTTACCCACCTCCTTAAGTTTCTTGGTGATAGGAAGTACATTTCGTCCCCAACCCCTCTTGGAGAATTCTGATATATTGAAAACTATCTATTTCTTATATTTGATAAATTTCGTCCTCAATCCCTCTCGAAGAATATTACTCAAAATATTTGAAATTTCTGGATATTTTTTTTTTAATTTCGTCCCCAATCCCTCTCGAAGAATATTAAATATTCAAAACTGACTTTCTTGAATTTCCAAGCTAAACCGTGATTGACGTTTGGTCAATGATACTGGAAGATTGTGTACTCTCTTTTCCTCCAGTATTGGGCCGTCACGTTAACCCCTGGGTGGGGACGTGTTGATTACAGGAAGTGTGTTCCAGTTGGTCTGTTTGGCAGTAGGTGGTGAAGTCAAGCCAGATATAACCACGGGTGTCAGATCTAACCACGATATACTTCAGGAAATTAAAGAAAATAATTATGCAGTTTTGTTTTTATAAAGACTTGAAAATGTCAGATTTCAGGAAATCGGTATTATGTGTACCTGCATCAATTTCAATTTCATGGAAGATTTTTTGGTTTCACAAGAAATTTTGATATTTGAAATTAACCCCCTTAAATTTCGGATTATTTGTATCAAATTTCGCCCTTATATCCTCCCTCGAAGATTATGAAATATTGAAATTGACTTCCTTGAATTTCTTGTTAATTTCAATATCCGTGCTAAACCGTTTCTGACGCACTGTCATTGACACACGAAGGGTGTGGTCTCTCGTTTCCAGGATTGTGCCGTCACGTAGGTCTCGTGGGTGGGGATGTGTTATGGAACTGTATTCCAGTTGGTCTGTTTGGCAGATGGTGGCGAAGCCAAGCCAGATATATCTACAAGTGTCAGATTTAGCGACGATATACTTCAGGAAATCAAAGAAAAAACTTATGCTGTTTTGTTTTTATAAAGACTTGAAAATGTCCGATTTCAGGAAATTTTCGATCCCCTCTCCACCCCTTTCCAAAAAAAACAGCACACATGCAAATATAACTTAGCAGTCGGCGTGGAATAATCAATTGATAATCAGTAGAACAATGGCTGTATGGAAGATTCGTATGATTTTGATACACAAAAAACTCCCCATGATCGGGTCAAACCCTGTGGTCCAGAAAAATCCGGAGATAGCCCCCGGAAATCTGTATCCGACTGTCGGGAAACAATTAATGCCCATATTAGGAGAACCTATGGGTAACGTAGGTAACGTAGTGTCAACAAATTTAAGTCATTATATCTATGCGAAAACTTCATAAACGTTCCAAAGTAATAACAAAGTTGTCTAAAAACGAAAACGGAATAGTTATAAGAATTATTTTGCTGTGTCGCACTGCTGAGATGAGTTTGAATATAACTCTACACTACCACGTGTACGTACCATACACGTGCAACAAAATTAAGATTGAATGCAAGCTGAATAAATGGATGTATCTATTCAAATGACACATTAATAAAATTATGTTCCTGGTTCAAATGAAGTCTTGTTATCACCAAAAATGATTCAAACTGATATAATTTTGTTATCCGTGCTGAAACGCATTAGATCGTTATTTTTTTTTCAACAGCAGTTTTACATTATAACCACCAGCATTAAAACTATGCCGTTTATCTTTTTTAAAGATATTTCTTGTTTGATCTCATTAGTAATTTAGCTCCCTTATTTTATGGATTATTTGTATTAAAATTTCGTACCCAATCTCGAGAAAAATATCAAATATTGAAAACTGACTTCCTTGAATTTCTTGTTAATTTCAATATCCGTGCTAAACGTTTCTGACGCAATGTCATTGACACACGAAGGGTGTGTTCTCTCGTTTCCAGGATTGTACCGTCACGTAGGTCTCGTGGGTGGGGATGTGTTATGGAAGTGTATTCCAGTTGGTCTGTTTGGCAGATGGTGGCGAAGCCAAGCCAGATTATCTACAAGTGTCAGATTTAGCCGCGATATACTTCGAGAAATCAAAGAAATTAATTATGCTGTTTTGTTTTTCAGAAAATGTGTGACCTGCCTATATCCATTTCAATATCAAATAAGGTTTCTTGATTTCATCAGAAATTTAGATATTTGAAATAAAGCTACTGAAATTTCTGGATTATTTTGTATCGAATTTTGGCTCCTATCCTCCCTCGAAGAATATGAAATATTAAAACTGACTTCCTTGAATTTCTTGTAAATTTCAATATCCGTGCTAAACCGTTTCTGAGGCACTGCCATGGCCGTCACCGAGGTCTGCGTTAATGGCAGTGTATTCCAGTTGGTCTGTTTGAGAGTGGCGAAGTCAAGACGGACGATATCTACATGTTCTAAAAATTGAAAATAAATACAACAAAAACGTCCTTAAAATATACACTAAACCAGCCTCTATACTGTTTAGATTGGTGGCCTTTTTTTCTTATAAATTTCCTTCAGGTTTGTTTAAATATATATGTTCTAGGTTTATATGTTTTTAACAGCGTTTGTTTTCAATGTGTTTTGCAATTTTGGAGAAGAAGGGTTTTATACGGGTGTGTCCTGTATTAATTAACTTACAAGTTAAGATTTACCTATCACCAAAGTGTAATGCTATTTTTTCCTAGTATATACTTTCTATAAAAGTTTCTATACTTGGTTTTATATTTTGTTTGTTGGGTTTATAGCCCTGTTAACAGCCAGTGCAATTTTGAGGCAGGGTCTCTTTGTAGTAGTCGGTGACTACCTCACCGAACAACATACGGGAGGCCTGTTGCACGGGATCCAGAGCAATTAGGGTAAAATGTCTTGCCCGAGGACACAACCACGACAGGACATCAGAGTTTCAGACACTGTATATAGAAGTTTCTATAAACTATATCAATCTAATTAAAATCAGAATATAATTTTAATTAGACTGTACACTATATATACAATATATTCAAGTATATATACACACGTTTCCAGTCTCTCTAGTTTAGAAAGGACTCAATGCTAAAATATGATGGGTCACATTAATTTCTTGAGTCAAGCCGGAAAATAGAGTTTTTCCTTGACAAGTTAAGCAGCTTCTTTGCCATCATCATCAACTCCGGGTGTTTCGTTAACGATATATCTACGTTGATACCGGAACCACGTATGGATTTCGAAGACTGTATCGGAATCGACCGGTTAAATAGGACAATTTCTAATTAATTACAATAAGCCTTCGGCGAGTTAATCATCATCCGAGGGGATCGTTTTCATAACATAACGATAGTTATTGTTGTTTATATCCACTACATTTGTGTAACTGTTCCATGTTCTATGTCTGTACGTGATCGTTTGTAATTATCTGTGTCTTGGCATCAGATATACAAGTCTCTGGTCGGATTGCCTCGAAAATTCGACAATTTACTTTTCTGTACTGTCGTTATTACTACATGAACAATATGACTCTATATGAAGAAATTTCTGAAGGGATCCTTTTTTTTCTTGACTTAATTTTTTTTATCAAAATATCCTTTTTTCAAACAGGGGAACTAACTCTATCCGTCTTATTCGATCATCGTAGAGTACTATTCCCAGCACCTGAAATAGCCGAGTGTAATAACATCCACGCGCCAAAATCTACCCTTACCGCGTAAATGCTTCACACGCAGCACGTGCCATACTCGAGAATTTCATCAATAATTCAGCATGTCGTTTCAACTACACAGCTTTTGTTAACTGGACGAAAAAACACTCATCTTTGATGAGCAAAGGTAAAAAAAAAATCTGCTGTGGAATGGAGTTGAATTATCTGAGAATTCTATTGTGTCCTGTTTAATGAGTATGCTGCTTTAACCATGAGCATAAATTAAAGTGTCACACACATTAAAGTTACGCGTGCAGTAATTTCATTCCATTATCACTATCAGCTGTTTCCCGATTTGTAAACATGCGACCAAAGGCTGTATAGATGTTTTCAACCCGACAATAATGAAACCATAAGGCCTTTAGAAATTAGGGGCCGACCCCTTTGATGTCGTCTGCCGACAGGTACAAACAAACGGTACCTATAACAAGCGGTAAACGACCGCTTATCTTATCGCGGAATATTATGTCCGACAGATGGCCGATGTTTAGATGCCAAAGTTAGGCGACAAATCCCGCCAAAGGCTCACACAGCATGCTATAATCCGAGTTACTCCCTTTAGAAATATTCCGGAGCTAGACAATGAGTTTAGCTATCAAAGAGGTGTAAATTCATATATACGTCTCCGGGACTTTGTTTGGATTCCCGTGTTCTCTTTGATGTTGGATTGGGATATAAGTAATATATCCGGAGGTTTTTGGGATTTTTATCGGTCGCTGAAAACCATTTATACAAAAAAAAATTCTGCTCGAAAACACAGGGTAAATGCATTGTCTCCCTGGCGTGTAGCGAACTCATGTAGGTTTAATGGATTTTGATAAGTCAAGGAAAAATGTCATCTAGAATGTCACTACCTGTACAATTTAGTATGTATGTCATTCTGTTTATGAGCAAATAATCGCAATCATGCATCCTTTATTGTGGCATTAGTTACCCCCCCCCCCCCCCCCCCCCCCGCCAATAAAATTAATATTCAAGATTTGTATTACTCTCTGACACACTTGAGAGTCAAACAATTGTACAGCAATGTTACAATTATAACATGACAATGAGAGCAGGTCATTTGTATGGACATAATTGTTGTTGTTTCTTACTTTTCCGTATAATGAGTTGTGAAAATCTGGGAAATATGATTGTAGTAGGATATTAATTGACAATATATTTACAATACGCACAGGTAAATAACACTAAGCTTCATAAAGTATACAGAGCTTCATTGTAATTCTTTATCTCACTTGAAATAGCTTATTTGTCCTATAGACTGGTGGAAATCTGAATATACGGACATGAATATTTATTATACGTCATAAGATGACCCTATCGTAAGCGTGATTGTTTACAAGTATTTACCTAAGTTACAAAGCTCTTCCGTTGTGTATTGACGATGGCGGATTCCAATAGTATATTTTTATAAACCATACTTCATGAAGTTCTGAATCAAACACAGTCCGAGGAATCATAGTTATAGCCAGCATGAAATGTGTTAAATAAAAATGGGTAAAGTAGACTAACATTGCCGAATATTAACTGGGTATATATATATATATATATATATATAATGAAATAATAGATTTGTGAAAAGTATTATACAAAATAAAATGAACGAAAGGTAAATTAAAAACCCCATGCAAGGGAAAATATATATGAATTATCACAATTTATACATGTGTACTGAGTTATAATCATACTACAAATTTTTACCACGAAACATTTGAGTAAAGAAATCTTCTCGAGTAGAGTTTGAGTAATACTATTGTGAAATAGTCCGAAGGTTCTCAGGTACGCCTCGCTAACAACTGGCTACGTAGTTAAAATTTCACCTCGTTTCATGAGATTTCTACTCAACCCTTATTTCATTGGATCTCGTAATAATGACCGCGTCGAGTAAGTTGTAGAATATTCATTCCTATTTTATCACTCGAGCGTAAACTCGCTAGTGGCCTATTTGTTTTGACTATCAGGCTTGTAGGCCTATGACACATTTACAATGTTTACGTATCACTTCTATATTTAGACCTGCCATATATGGTTAATTACTACTTTGAGAGCTTGGCGCTGATTGGCTGAAACCTGACAAGTGATGTCACGATTGTTGACGTCAGCAAGCTAGAACTCGATAAACACTGAGGCGGACGCCATAACATCTGAGGAAAGCGAACAAAGAAGGTTGGGATTTTTTCTGGAATATAGCAGAAAACGAAGTCAAATTGTGAGTAACCAAGAACATTTCATTTCTATCATACACACTGAAAAGTATTTACGAGGAATTTTAGGCGAGAGAAGGCCAATATTCATCTCATTCGAGAACATTCTTGGACACTTACCCAGCCTATGAAAAGAAACAATGAAACGTGAAGTTAAAAGTGCTGTAGACTTTTTGTCTAACATTCTGAAATCATCAAATTTAGCAAATGACCAACAAATTGCCTCGTTTAACAGTACCCTTCAGATGTTACTCACCAACAAATTTGAAAGTCACTGGTTCCCGGATAAACCATGTAAAGGCAGTGGATTCAGATGTATTAGGATAAACCACAATATGGACCCTTTGATCAGGCAAGCGGGTGTATTTAGCGGTATGGACGAAATGCGAATGTGTTCAACACTGCCAAAGGAACTCACAATGTGGGTAGATCCTAAGGACGTGTCTTACAGAATTGGTGAAAATGGCAGCATTGGAATTTTATATGACGCAGAAAGTGAAAATGAACAGCAGCAAACTCAAGAATCCAGCCAGTCCACTCATCAACAATCTGACATGGATTCCATCAACAAAAACTTTCAATCTTGCAAGGAGCAGCTGATGAGTGTCTCTAAAGAAAACAACATCAACCAGCTCAAGCAACTGGCAGCTTTTGTGTACAGTTAAAGTGATAACGTTACAGCTGAGAAGCCGATGTCTTTCTTGGTCATTCGATCATCCTCCGTCGCCTCATCTGTAACATTTCAACGGCCATGACCTCATTTGATCACGGACTGCGATATTTGGGAACAATATTTTATTTTTTAAAAGAAAATTATTCCAGTATTAAATTTCTATGGAGAAAATGTGGTTGTAGAATATTGTAGTGCTAGTTGATACTTGTGATTTTAATGTTATTGTGATGAAAAAAGAATTTAGGAGGAAGAATCGGGAGTACCAAGGAGCAGTTATATTATTTTAAGTGTGAATGTTAGGAAATTTGGGCAAGAATTTGAATGAAATGTTGTCCTTTATTTCGAGTATAATTGTGAGATGCATGTTTGAAATCAAATCCTGCAGCCATTAGATGGAAGACGGGGGTTATATTTATATGAATGGTTCTAAGTGCACCCCTGTTGATTCAGGGTATGTCTTTCACTCATCTTCGCGTCCCATAATGATCTCCATGTTTTAATATTTGTTGTATGTAGAATATTCGTGTATGTTTAATTTGCAATGTACAGTTATGACCAAAGGGGCATTTACAAATGTTTTTGATATTTTTGCCTCTTTCAAGGTGCATAATTTCTAAGAAAAATTAAAAGCCAGAATAAAAAATTCCAATTTTAAATGTTTAATACAGATTTATAGTTATTAATTTTATGGAGATGGAGTTTGTGTTGAGTGATGAACAAGAAAAGAAATATCCTCTACGAATTTGGAAGTTACATCAAGTAAGAAATTTTCTTCGTAGGAAAATTTCAATGATTCTCAAGACTAAGATATATGTGGATCCTTTACAACCAGTACCAGTGAAATTTTATTGTGAATTTGTTTAGACCAATTGTCCAGAAATTGTGAGATTCGACGTGACCAATTTGTCACCATAATTAATTATCTTGGTCATTGGTTTAAACATAAAAATAAAAATTTCACTGTTACACACAACAGATACTGAGAAGGAATGTATTATTCATTTAAATGTTAGTCCGAACGGAGCTAATATATCGGAGGAACCAACACATTTTCATGTAAAATGTTTTGGTTCCCAGTTATGTGGGTCTGTATTTATACAGATCAATCTGGATTACAAAAAAGAAAAACAAACGACGGTACAATTATGGAAGTTTACTGAAAGCAGATGAAAAGTAAAGAACGGTAGTATTTTCTTTCTTATACAAATTATATTTACAGATTGTAAACAGGAGATTCTGTTGCTTGGGGGAAAAATCCTTTGTGTGAAATGAACAAAGAATTGCGTCTTGAAAGACCATATATTTCTGCAGCAATGATTTAGAAAAATATTGACACACAAAAAAAAAATCTTTTAAAAGTTTGTGCTTATCATGTCTGCACATGTACTCTGGACAATCTAGCCTTTATTTTGGTATTTTGTGGAACGTACATGTCCTGTCAGGCAGGCAGTCAAGATGGCCGACATTATTTCTGAAATGTCGGCCATTTTGGTTACTCATTGTTAGCAGAGGAGCTACGCACATATGGATAAAATGGTTAATAAAATACCAACGTGGTATTGTATATTTCACACCATGATAATATAACATAATTTTTACCATGTTTCAATATCATAGTAAAAGTACATTGTATGTAATTGAAGTGCATTTATATCAACAACGACCGCATATTGCCTTTGATTCACCATGACTGCCATTCATTTCGACTTTAATCACTTTGTGTTAAAAAAATCATCATACATTCATATTTACATGTAAACTGAATTACCATATGTGATTAAAGAAAAAATATTAACATTAATTTTAAAGTCTGAATGCTGAATGTGAGAATATAGAGACATCTTATAGTGTTATACTAGCAATATTCACAATTCCCCAAAATGACTTTCAAAAAATATTTCGGACTTCTCACGAACGAGATTTGACAAAGAATTTCATTTACTAATTTAGCCATACAGACATAATATGAGAGAATTTTCATCTTGAAGAGGGATATCTTACAAAATTATTCTATAAAACATTTACTGCTAGGTTTATTATGCACTCATAATCGGAACTTTTCAAACCCCCAAAAACTTGAAAATCTTGAATTATGGTCCTACAATCAGGTACATACAGTCAGACGTTTTGAAGTTATCCTACTGAACGAATACATTAATCTTTGAAAATCACAAACAATTTAGTTTTAAATATACAAGTTATTAAAAAGTGTACTGTTCTGAAAGTCGAAGGAAGTTCATCTCACAGTTACTTGTCATCATTAACATATATATAACCAGGATCATCAAACATCAATGATGCTTCATATTTGCTTGGTATATGTCAACATTCTAATAACCTGTGGTCATCAATATCCAAACTGGTCATCCCAAGATGTCATGCCTAACTGTGGTCAAGAGTCATCCTTTTGATTTGGTGGTCATCCTCTGAGGTTCCAATCCAGGCTGTGATCATATTTCATCTCCTAGCTATGATGGTATTGATGTAGCTACAACGAGAACTTGAAGTCGTAGGTTGGTCATCCCTACAATTCTGGTCATGATCATCACTGTTTTGTTGCAATTCTAGCTTTGATCATCGCCAGTAGCAGTGTATGAAAGTGTATATATGAAAATTCCTTGGGCAATAATTGGTCTACAGAAAATTGAAATCCCATAGCCCAATTTGAAGTCATTTTTCCATAGACTTTGTAAACACATATTGTTGAAGTAGCATAACATGTCAAACTTGTCATAGCCAATCAGGCCAACACTTAGAAATTTTACATAGACCGACCAGGTTTTCTATAGCATCGGACCACCTTTACTTTGAACACTAGTAGGTCAAATTTAAACCATCATATCCATTATCATCACTTGTATGTCATCGTGATTACCAGTAGTAGGTCACCATCTTAACTGTGATCATCTCGAATGTGTCGCCATTTTTGCTGTGATCATCGCAAATATGTCACCATCCTTGCTGTGATCATCTCAAATATGTCGTCATCCTTTGATGTGATCACAAGTTTATCACCATCTTTTCTGTGATCATCTCAAATATGTCGTCATCCTTGCTGTGATCATCTCAAATATGTCGCCATCTTTGATGTGATTGATCATCACAAGTATATCGTCATCCTTGCTGTGATCATCACAAGTGTGTCGCCATTCTTGCTGTGATCATTTCAAATATGTCGCCATCCTTTGATGTGATCACAAGTATATCACCATCAGATGATCTTTGCTGTGATCATCTCAAATATGTCGTCATCCTTGCTGTGATCATCTCAAATATGTCGTCATCCTTGCTGTGATCATCTCAAATATGTCACCATCCTTGCTGTGATCATCTGATGTATGGCGCCATCTTTGATGTGATCATCTCAAATATGTCGTCATCCTTGCTGTGATCATCTCAAATATGTCACCATCCTTTCTGTGATCATCTGATGTATGTGGCCATCTTTGATGTGATCATCTCAAATATGTCGCCATCCTTGCTGTGATCATCTCGAATATGTCACCATCCTTGCTGTGATCATCTGATGTATGCCACCATCTTTGATGTGATCATCTCAAATATGTCACCATCCTTGCTGTGATCATCTCAAATATGTCGTCATCCTTGCTGTGATCATCTCAAATGTGTCGCCATCCTTGCTGTGATCATTATTATTAGGTCACCATCCTTAGTCACCATCCTACCTGTGATCATTGGAGTAGGTCGCCATCCAAGCTGTTGTCACCGTCCTGACCTAGCTGTTGTTGCCATCCTAGCTGGGAGCATCATTTGCCAGTCAAAATTCTGATCATAAGATCTTCGCTAAAAATGTCCATCCATCACCATTCGAGCTGTGGTCATCATCTCCTCCATCCTTAAAGGTAGTTCTGAAGGTCATCCAGGAATTTGTTGGAGACATGCTCACTATCCTAGACATACTCATCATTCAAGAATCCATGGTCACCATTATCATTTAATTCTTCACTGAAATTCCAGTTAATTGGAATGTACCTGACAGGTAAGGATGCTGTGTAACCAGGGTTTTCAATTCACCATTTACATTGATCAACTCTTTGAGACAAATATTATGAAGGGTGAAGAAATTGTCCAAATGAAATTTATCTTTTTAAACTTTTTTGAAGAATCAAAAGCATACCTTGAAGGGCGTCGGAAATCTTGAGTCTTATTTCATCCTTACAAACAATGATATCTATATTGTTGATTCTACAATAACTATTTGTAATTTTTAGTGAATAGTTGATTTTTTTTGCTACTTATCTTTCGATGATTATCTTGTATATGTTTTTGCTGATGTTTATATATTTTGTATCAGATAACCATTTCACTTCTCTGGTTTCGAGCCCCAGCTGCATGCCATAGCCAGAACAGTTGGCTACTAGATTAGATCTGGTGTGTAGCGAAACATAAAAAAAACCCCTAATACTCTAGAATGATTGGGAGGGAAAATCAAATATTGACTGCCAGTACTTGTTGTAAGCATCTATTTGGTTCTTTTTCACTAAAAGAGTCATCAATACTTTCCACTTTACTTTATAGGGACCATTTTTCTTACATTGACAAATTCTTAAATATTCTGGACTAATTTATAAATCGTATATGTACATTCAGTTTGTAAATAGGATATTGGCAGGTATTTTTGTCAAAGGTTTGCCCTTATTATTTGCCACAGATTAATTTTTGTGTGTTATATATATATATATATATATATGAAGGAGAAATAACTTGAATGTGAATCCTCTCCGAGTGAAGCCCAATACAATGGCACGCAAGATTTAGCTCAATATATGTCTTCAGATTTTTTTTTTTTAATGTGATATTTGGGGTAAAAAACACTCCCTTCCCCACTAATAACCCCAAGATCCCTGTGGTTTCGATGTACGATTTAACTGAATCACGCACGACCCAAACTTCCAGGTGTATTTAAGTTAAAGGCTTGGCTAGGATCCAGGTATGATATATTTACAAACCTTAGGGGGTAAAGTGTAGTGTTCGCTCAAACGAATTAAAACTGACGAGTTTACGCGGTATCTGGCCTAGGTCTGGCTTGTACAATACACACTAGCTTTGTTCGGGGTGATCTGGGTGTATAATCGTATAGGAAGCGAATACACACACATGAAACTGTAGAACGGGCAAGTCAACTGTAGACCTCTGTTTTCTGGCAACGAGCAGTCTTGTGTACTTATGAACCGAGACAGTTAACCGATTTACACACACAAATATCCGACTCCTTGTCCAACAACGTCCAAAAAGACGTAGAAGTTGTAGATCTACTCCAGAACTTTTACTCGTAAAGGATATTTGTATTTCTAAAATGAAAATAAAAATAAAATAACCAAGTCAATCATCTATTTCAATAATACTCAATTTCATGAAATTATCAGGTATAGAAAGATCTATATTTGATCAACTGATTTATCACAAAAACGTATGTATTTGACGAATAGACCTATTTACCAGCATCATAAATTACGCGGGAAGAAAATCGAACTCTTCAAATATTAGAGGTAACTTTTCAACGCGCGTGCTTTGAGCAGGTTGTCCCGAAACCTAGTTTATGTTCAGAAAAAAAAAGAAGAAACAAGACATTAGATAAAGGTAAATAATTTGTATTTCGATGCTATTCAGAGTCATCTCAATCTGGTCCATAATGCATGCGGCTACGGTTTATATAAAAGGGGATGAGCTAGGACTAGGAGTCCCAAAAATGGCCAACTGTCATTTTTATAGGAATTTATATTGTTTAAAACGTTTGCACTAAGAAAAATAAAAATGGAGTAAGAAAAGTAGATAACTTGTTTTCCAAAACCTCACATTTCTTCCAACCAAACTCTCTGAGAGGCACTTGCCCATGTCCTCTACTTCAGTACTGTACTGAGCAGTAAATATCTGTAAAATCAAACAGACTACGTAGATATATGCTCTCGTTATTGAAGAATTTAAAGTAAAATTTACATTGGTACATCTGTCTTTTAACAAGCCCATAATACCTGCTTGTGTATTGACTATTGTCAGACAAAGCTATCAGTTTTGATAAAGATTGTCATACCTATAGATTTTTATGCACCTATGGACTTCATGACGTGTATTAAAAAATCTTTATCTAATACACAATTCAAACAAAGAAATATAACTAGACAATTGTGGCCATTAAGTTAACACTTAAAAACCCTATCCTTGCAAGCTGTATACAAAGCAGAGAGGGATTATAATACTAGGCTTGGACTATTGTGTATATTTGATATTGTGAAATCGATGTGTCACTTAATTATTCACTGTTTAAAAAAAAAATCAAAAAATGAAACATTAATTAAGAAAAACAAAAAAGTAATTTTTCAATTTCTCAATTCAATTTTATTCCAGAAGTTTTATAGCTTCAGATAATTGTATACAGACACTCACAAGAGAGGCTTGTTATTACGAACAGGAATAAAGAGATTGAAATGTTTAGGGTGGGTTGTTGGGGGAGATTGAAGATAAAGCTGTGTTTAGTCCAAATACGTTTATTTATTCATTGTTGGTAGTAAATCAAACTGTCCCAAGTCTTCCAGTTCAAAACAACAACATGCTCAATTCTCATTTGTATACCAAAGACCTATGTCATTATACATTATAATCTCAGCTGTTGCCAACCAGTGTATTTACATTTGTAGCATATTGAAACTCCTAGTTACAATAAATCTAAACCCATACAATTATTTAACATAATATCCTTTTCAGACCAAAACCAGTTTAAAATCTCAAAGTATAGACAAAAACATACGGTATATGTTTTAGAAGGCAGACTTGCCTATTGGTAATGGTGGTGAATATATATATATGTACTTATATTTGAAACATGTATCTGAGATTTCAAGCAAACAAGATTGAAGTTCAGTGTTTGTATATGTGTGATTATGATAATTATGTATAATTTTCTCAGCTAGATCCACCCAGAGCGATTTTGTGGTAATTTACTCGTTCAGAATAAAGCATTTATCATAATGATAGTTACTGGATAAAAATTGTATGAGTAAATCATTATTCCTTTTGAAGTTCACAATAACAGAATGACGTTACAAAAGCTATTCACAGTATTGAAAAATTAATTTGAGCGAACTATGTCCTGTTAATGTTCTTGGCATGTGTATATATTTCTGATCAATAACACCATTGTTGTTCATACAAAGTGGGTAGATACATTGTAGTACTCATTTGTATAAAAGCTTTGAGTGTGGTTTGTAAAATCTGCCAAGCATTGGATCTATTTCAACATCGTGTCTATCCGGTTGTGACGTAAATAAGAAAGTAGGTCACACGTAGGTGGAATAAAGTGGAAGGAAAATCGACCTTTGTGTATTGTTTGGGAAATCCTTACGTCACAGCAAACCAGCATACACTTTTCTATTTTTACACAGCTGTTACAGACAGATTTCCTTCAACCCACGTACAGTATATACAAGTACGTAAACAAAATATTCTATTGATCAGGAACAAAACAACATCATCAACAAATATGCCTGAATTCAGAATTTTCTCTGAATGTTCCAATGTTACTGAAAACACAGTTCAATATAAAATGTGTAAATTAAGTGTTGGAAAAACTGCTATTTTTGCCAAATGTTTCTCATAGTTAAAACTTAAAAGATTTATAATTTTCCCAAACTGAGGGACAAAAACAATCAATATCCTCCCAAATTTCTCAACAATATGATTATATTTTCCCAGTTTGAGCTCCATCTCAGGTAGTTGGTCGATCGTGGATTGGTAAATCCCTAATTCATACAAAATGTTTGGTATTAATTCAGCTCTCCAGGAGAAAAAATTTCCATTTATAGTATAATAATATAATTATTTACTCTATCACATTTTAAGGTGATTCTATCTTCTCCTATACTATGATGTTAGTCACAGCTTGTGTGGTTATTCTAAGTAGGTGTGTGTTATTTAAGTTCTAACCTTTCTAGAGGATACATTTTAGGATTGAGAAATTTTTTATAATTCATCATAATACTGCGTATATATATTTATGTGACCTTATTGTTATTTAATCTGACAGCTTTGGTTTCATCAATAAAAAAATTCTATTTCTGTGAAGGGAAAAGGAGGGGGAGAGAAATACTGCTTTTAAACAAATCACAGATTTTTTTTTTATTATTCATTCCCAATTGAATTGGCCCTATTTTTTCATATTTGACCTAAATATGTATATTCCAAATCAGAAATTTACACAACCAAAACTATCAAGGAGCTGAACTAAATATTACTGTACACTTGAATGATTCTGATGATTATGACAATTCAATTTGGAAACATGTAAAAAATATACAAAAACTCCAAAAGCTATATTCCAAATTTCCAGCAAATATGCTGACAAATTCCTATAATATCAGGACAGTGTCACATACCCAGAAGACCTTGCCAAATCCATGTCTTGATCAAAATCAATAAACAAATTTCTAGTATGGATTTTGGATTAATATCTTTAGCTAGAGCTAGGTAACATTACTTTATCGAACAGCTTGGCTTTATCACAGTCCAACCATGACAGGTAAACAAGTCCTAGTTCAAACAGACTGTGTTAACGAACTTTGTGTGTATAAGGTTAGAGACATGTAGATTAACGGTCAAAAAACTTTAAGATTGATGACTTTGGAAGTTGTTTATGTTTTGAAGGCTATGTTCACAACTTCTTATAATTTGTCCTCAAATGGCCTAATTTTATTAATTAAATGTTGAAACATAAAAAACAGCCAACCCAACCTTACAATATAAATTATTTATTTACATCATTACCAATCAGTTTTACCCAGCTTACCTTCCCTAGCATATAAGAATTAAATAAAAAAAAAGGGTATTGAAAAAGAGATTTAATTGACAGTATTCGCTCCAATATAAAACTTGATCATGTCAAAGGAAATGTGAGATAAAACTGATCACATTGCTGTGATGTCACACGAAATGTGATATGATACTGATCACATTGCTGTGATGTCACAGGAAATGTGAGATAACACTGATGACATTGCTGTGATGTCACAGGAAATGTGGGATAAAACTGATGACATTGCTATGATGTCAGGAAATGTGAGATGACACTGATGACATTGCTGTGATGTCACAGGAAATGTGGGATAAAACTGATGACATTGCTATGATGTCACAGGAAATGTGGGATAAAACTGATGACATTGCTGTGATGTCACAGGAAATGTGGGATAAAACGGATGACATTGCTATGATGTCAGGAAATGTGAGATAAAACTGATGACATTGCTGTGATGTCACAGGAAATGTGGGATAAAACTGATGACATTGCTTTGATGTCCCAGGAAATGTGGGATAAAACTGATGACATAACTCTGATGTCACAGGAAATGTGAGATAAAACTGATGACATAACTCTGATGTCACAGGAAATGTGAGATAAAACTGATGACATTGCTGTGATGTCGCAAGAAATGTGGGATAAAACTGATGACATTGCTATGATGTCAGGAAATGTGAGATGACACTGATGACATTGCTTTGATGTCACAGGAAATGTGGGATAAAACTGATCTCATTACTTGACCGTAACAAGATTACTGGGGTATGCTTAAATTGATGACATCATCCTATTGAGCACTGCAGTTTTGAGAATAAAGACATATGAGGTGTCCTTTCCTTTGGTAGAGAAATATACATTTGTCTTCTCCCTACAAGATAGGATTGTACATATGTAGTGTTAGAGAAAAATGTCTCCATCATAAAATCTTGTAAAATGTTTTCATTGTAGCCAAATTTATAATTGAGGGTCATCAGTAACCCTCAATTCCGTCCCCTTATTTGAGTAAATGGAGTGACCATTATTTTTATTGGGATATAATGATAGACACTATTGAACTTAATTTCTGTCTCCTTTAATGAATTGAAGACAGCAATACTCTCCTTTCAACGTTTGACCTTCACATTGTCATTAATGTACATTTAAACACCCATGACACTCAAATGGGTCTGACCACTGGTCACTATCAAACTGACCACTGCCAGAGGGTGAACCCTTGAAAGCTATGAATGGTTTTATTGTGTAATATTGAAATTACTGGGTTATCTAATACTGAAATCTGAAAATGTTTCATAATATTGTGTCTGGCATGTTTACTGTCACATATCAATTAATGTTTTACTTGGAACTCCAAGAAGCCATATTGATTATTTCAGATGACACACATATATCACCATTGTCGTTGTTACGGTAACGTTTGGATGTCTTCTGACTCACGATAATGTTTGCTCTTACAATGATGCATGCTGTGGATAAAATAGGGATTTTCGCTGTTAGTTGCAGCTTCGAGGAAAGAAAAAAATTATCTAATGTAATATCCTTTTTACAACAAAGGAAAAACAACAATATCTGTGACCTCAGACAAGGAGTCCATCGACGATCATTAGCCAAGTTGTTTATGCTTTTTATTGACTATATGACCATACAGAAGCAGATGTAGTCTATAAAAGATATGTCAACAATCCTTGGCCGTTTTCTGACCCTGTGTTTTTTTTTATATCGAGACCTTCACCTAGAAGCACTGTCAGATGTCAGTGCGGTATTGATGACCATTTCTGCTGTGCTGCTTTGTCCAGGGCTCCGTATAGAACATCTCCTACACATATCTAATAATACAGTGTCACTTTTCATTTACACACGATAAATTAAGCTGTTACTTTTCTTCCATTTATGGGAAATATATATTGACAAGCTAAATGGTTGATCTGTATCAGTGATATGAGGTTTTAAGGGTGTTCATTTCAGTACTTTGCAATCAAACACAATGGGACCTCGAGATCTGTTAAGTTGGTATCACAGATCTATGTGATCATATTTTGGAATCTTTCTAAATTATATGTTGAAAAATAATTTCCATATATTAACACAGATTTAAATGAACCTGGTATAATACATATACCAAAAGGGAACCTAGTTGTCTGGTATATACAGGTGTCCAGATTACAGTGGGACCTAGTTGTCTGGTTTATGAAGGTGTCCAGATTATACAGGGTTACATAGAAATGTATACAGTGGGACCTAGTTGTCTGGTTTATGAAGGTGTCAAGATTATACAGGGTTACATAGAAATGTATACAGTGGGACCTTGTTGTCTGGTTTATACAGGTGTCCAGATTGTACAGGGTTACATAGAATGTATATAGTGGGACCTAGTTGTCTGGTTTATACATGTATATACAGGTATCCAGATTATACAGGGTTACAAAGAAATGTATACAGTAGGACCTAGTTGTCTGGTTTATACAGGTGTCCAGATTATACAGGGTTACATAGAAATGTATACAGTGGGACCTAGTTGTCTGGTTTATGAAGGTGTCAAGATTATACAGGGTTACATAGAAATGTATACAGTGGGACCTAGTTGTCTGGTTTATACAGGTGTCCAGATTATACAGGGTTACATAGAAATGTATACAGTCACTGTGTGACCTAGTTGTCTGGTTTATACAGGTGTCCAGATTATACAGGGTTACATAGAATGTATATAGTGGGACCTAGTTGTCTGGTTTATACAGGTGTCCAGATTATACAGGGTTATATAGAAATGTATACAGTGGGACCTAGTTGTCTGGTTTATACAGGTGTCCAGATTATACAGGGTTACATAGAAATATATACAGTGGAACCTAGTTGTCTGGTTTATACAGGTGTCCAGATTAAACAGGGTTACATAAAAATGTACACAGTTAGACCTAGTTGTCTGGTTTATACAGGTGTCCAGATTATACAGGGTTACATAGAAATGTATACAGTGGAACCTAGTTGTCTGGTTTATACAGGTGTCCAGATTATACAGGGTTACATAGAAATGTATACAGTTGGACCTAGTTGTCTGGTTTATACAGGTGTCCAGATTATACAGGGTTACATAGAAATGTATATAGTGGGACCTAGTTGTCTGGTTTATACAGGTGTCCAGATTATACAGGGTTACATAGAAATGTATACAGTGGGGCCTAGTTGTCTGGTTTATACAGGTGTCCAGATTATACAGGGTTACATAGAAATGTATACAGTTGGACCTAATTGTCTGGTTTATACAGGTGTCCAGATTATACAGGGTTACAAAGAAATGTATACAGTGGGACCTAGTTGTCTGGTTTATACAGGTGTCCAGATTATACAGGGTTACATAGAAATGTATACAGTGGGACCTAGTTGTCTGGTTTAAGGAGGTGTCCATATTATACGGCGTTACATAGAAATGTATACAGTGGGACCTTGTTGTCTGGTTTATACAGGTGTCCAGATTATACAGGGTTACATAGAAATGTATACAGTTGGACATAGTTGTCTGGTTTATACAGGTGTCCAGATTACAGTAGGACCTAGTTGTCTGGTTTATACAGGTGTCCAGATTATACAGGGTTACATAGAAATGTATACAGTGGTACCTAGTTGGATGTCTGATTTATGGAGATCTATGTTAAACTGTCCTATTTTAGAAATTTGATTTAGATAAAGCTGAATAGGTTACATTGCCAGTTGTGTGGAATTTCCCTGATATCTAGTGTCTACTATGACATTTCTAGACAAAACGTTGTCGTGCTGTCTTCTTTAAATTCAATAATAGTTTATCATGTTGTTAACTTCTTGTTTTCGGTGACTGAAAAATTAAGATTCTTTGATAACTTGTGATTTCTCTTAAATATTTTAACAATGGAATACCTATAATGAGATTAGCATTTATAGATATAAAACCTAGGAAGCTGCGTGTGTAACAATTGCAGTTACGACGACTCAGAATCATTATAAGATCACATTCTAAAAAAAAAGTTTGTGTGCGCAAGATGGAGAAGCAGTGGAAGCATGTTTTTAGCTGCAGTGGCTGACAATGAATGAGCTGAGGATGAATCATGTCTTTAATAAGGCTGTTTAGAGATGCAGGGGAGCTTGATCCAGGTCTCCAGATCCCAGCTGTAAGGATAGAAATGAAAATATTCTCTTGTAGCTGGCTTTTTTTTTTTTTTTCTATTTCTGTAAAAAAATTAATCCTGGCATAAGTTTTAAGTTACAGAAATCAAGGATATGGACAGTCTTAGATAATTTATTTTTAACATACAGTCAGATATTGATTTATGTTTTTTACAGAAAATTTGTAATAGAATTTCTCTAGAACAGTGATGATACTGTAAATTTGATATTAAAAAGTATCTTTTATTGTCATGATATTGACAAAAATTGTGAATCTCAATGTGACAGAAAATTATAATTTTTTAATATAGATGTATCTGTACTAACACTTGATCATCAAATACTTTTGTTCTGATGCAGCTGTTCGTTCTTTAACTTTATTTACTGATATATGATTAAATAAAAAATGCAAAATTAATGCAAAATCTATCGCCATTTTGACATAAAAATTTGTGAAATGTAACAAATTTTGACATGCATTTCTGATGAGACAATTGTCATGAGTAAAACTTTTTTGAGACTTGTTATGTTATAGAAAGGGGACATTGTATTTCCTGGTGTCATTCAATCAGCCATATAATATTGGTTATGTCAATTTGTTAATTTCATGCAGGTGTGTCATTCATTGCATTACGATACATGCATTACATAACATTTATTACAACATAAAACACAATATGCTCAATGTGAAAGTATTTAAGTTTAGTGAGGAGTACCTTTATTTACATATAATTAAATTGATAGACATTTTTATTTACATATAATTAAATTGATAGACATTTCTCAAACCACTTTTGACGTATATGTCTTAATTTTTTTTTTTTTCATTTGATATCGAATGCTGGCTTGCATTTTTTTTGTCAGGAGGTATGATAAAAAGCTTCTTGCTGGAGATAGAAAAGTCTCTTGTCTACAGCTTGCAAATTGCTTGAGGTAAACCGTAGGGTGTTATGTACTGTAGTTCAGCAGTCAAGGCTATTTCTTACTTGCATTTTACCATATTTCTCATGTAAAATGCCCCGGAGGCCAGCATATAACTATGATTCAGTTCAAAAGATTTTTACTGTCGGCTTATCATCAGACCTGAAATTATTATTATAACACAGCGGAAAGGGTATGCATTAAAAATTGATTAACAAAATTTATTGGTTGTCAATGCCAAAACAATTTTTATCGTAAAACTGGACATTTATTTTTCACGTTAATATTGTAGATTGGATCCTGTGACTTTAAAGGGGCATTCCTTCATTTGAATAAAGTTTAGGTCATCAAAATCAAACTTACTGGAAATATGTATTTTTTCCAACAAGTAAAAGTTATAAATTTTACACACTAATAAAGCAGTTTTACTCTCAAGACAAACCAAAGTTCTTCAAGTATTATGTCCTGAAAATTCTTAATTCGACCTGAAGTATTACTAATTACCACAAAGACATACTGTATTTGAGTACGATAAGCGTTTTTCTTGAACGTTTCGGCATTAATTACGTTACATGTAGGCACAAATATTCATAAAATCATCGTTCAGACATAGATTTCATAAATAGAAATTGTGGATGTTTCTGATGTCCGAAAGAAGGAATGCACCTTTAAGCACAGATTAAATTGATTTTATTTGTTAGTAAGATTATTTGGAGATTAAAGGAATTAAATTCATCCTTTATCGTCCTTTAGGTTAAGGTTCATCAAGTTAGTTTCATTCATTCATGAATACAGATACATGAAATGCTGCAAGCTAAGTCATGACTTATGCTGACCTTTGGTCATGGGTCAAGGTCAGGTTACACAGTACAGTGTAGCTTTATAGCCCTAGGGAAAGACCCTTAGGTTTGTGTAGTAGTTTGGTGGCTTTAGTCGTGACTGACTGGTTTTACCTCAAAAAGTCTTATATATCTAGGTCATTTCAGGATGGTCATAAAATCTAGTTATTAAAGATATGAAATTTTATTTAGAAATTGATTGATAAAAAAATTCAATTTTGATTTTAAATTTAACAGCATCAATTATGAGATTTTAAATTACAAACAAATAAAAACATTATACTTCATAAGTGAGAATGAAATAAATATGTAAAACTGAAAAATTATATGTTTGGCTTCACAAGATCTCGTGATAAATTTTACTGACCTATATATGTATATAACAACGCAGTTTTAGGAGAGTTTCTATTTCCTTGTAGCCAGCTGTGTAATATTTCCTTATTTGGGTGTATACTTCAGTTCCTAAGTGATATATGCTGTAATATATAAAATACTGCGGAGTGTCGCTATGTGTATGTGGGTCTGCATACAAAACTGTCTGTGATCAGGAAACTTACATTCATATTAATGTTTTGCAGAAATCCCTTAGGTGCACACTCTCAAAATAACATGTATGAACAGGTCATCAAGTTATTGGTGTGTCATGAAAAGTCTAGAAATTTATCTAAGGACTTTAAATGCTGTGTTAAAATTTTTTATCACATATCAGGCATTTTATTTTGTTTAAGCTAGAAATTTGAAAAAGGAAGAATAAATGAAAATTGTGTTGATTTTTATACGTATTTAGCAAATACTTTAAAAAGTCCCTAAAAAGTCTAGCAAATACTTTTAGAATAGTCTAGACTATCAATTTTGACAAAAATGGCCTTTTGAATATCCAAGAGCTGTTTTCACATTTCTGTTTATAGCTTTTGTAAGAGACCTTGTGGTTCCTTGAAATCTTAAACATCAGAGAGTAATTAAGGTCTAATATTTCATTTTTCGTACTGTTTATAGCTAATAATTTAATAAACATTATTTTCTTTCTCCATAACCACAAGGCCAATAAATGTATTTTTGTCAGAGAATATATACATTGTAGATACATTTCCTATCTTTATCTTAATGGGCATTTTCCAAGAGAGTGACTTTGTGGATATTTCTTGGTCAAAATATGTGGATAATTTTTGTTAACGAATTTAGATATCAACGGCAATTTATTTGTGAATAATGACTTTACCAGGACTTCGTGGGAACCCCTTGATATTAAAGATTTGAGGATAAAAACCCATTGGCTATGGAACCTGCCAGACATCTGTTGGAGCTGACTTGACAAAGTGACCACTGTCCAGTAGATACAGGAGATGGTCAGTGACACACTATTTATTGTCAGTAATATGCTATTTTCTGCTGTATAACCATAGAATAGGTATATATACATGTGACACAAAGCCAAACAGCCCATTTATACATCAGATGGCTTGTCAGTGTGGCAATGGCTATCTACGAGGGTCATTAAACTCCTTACTTGACCAGCTGCCCCATAGATAAGAACATGTATGAAGGCCACTATCGGTAATTAAATGCAGGTATGAGGGCCTTAAACTTGTATACTGTATTCATACAACACAGAAATAGTACACAAAGCATTGTATTCCATATTCATAACTCTGATAAATTGTATACACCGATAAAATGTGTACCATAATCGTAAGGGACCTGGTAGGATTTTTCCTTGTCCTTCAGGGATCTCCTCTCACAGTCTTCAGCAGATCTCTTTGTAACTTGCATTGGTAGACTATCTCATCATGACGCATGGTTTAATTTTGTTGTGTCCTGATTCAACTTTTATTTTGAAGAGTTATTGCCCTTTTATTCTTCTGAATATAGTCAAACCTTGTTATCTCGAACTGTGATATCTCAAAGACTCTGCTTAACACGAAGTAAAAATTCAGTCCCAACAGTAAAAATTCTACAATAAAATAAACACAGTTACATCCAATACTCGAGATATCACAAAGTTTTTCCCAAAGACTTCGAGATAGGAGGTTAGACTGTATTTTGATCTTGACAAGATTTTCACCATTTTTTTTTTTGCAATTTAGTAAGCTTTATAAACGTGTACACTGTAGTTGTGTATTTTGAAAAAGAGAGTTGTTGCCCTTTGTTTTTCAGAGAATTTGAAACTTGTTGGTTGTCAAGCTATCTCACTGACATATGATGAGTTTTCTTACATAAGATTTTGATTTCGATAAGTCTACTTGTTACAAGTTATGATAATTTAATCAATGGTTATATTGTATGATATAAACCTTTATATGAGTGATTGATTGGTTAAGCAAATGCTAATTGATTGATGAAGCAATAAATCATCTCCCAGTGAGACTTATTGACATTAAATCTTATGACAACTATATATATGACTGTTTGGTACAAAGTTCATATGGAAATGAAAAGTTGATCTCATTCTGTAAACGACTGTCTATGCCCTGAGTGGTACTTTCCAAATTTAGACCTGTTCATTAGATAGTACCTCTGTTTTAGGAAGGAGTGATAGCAGTAGACCTTTAGGCTATCTCCAAAGCTAGCTATCTCCTGACTTGATCACAAACCGTCAGGCTCCAAAAATAATGCTAGTTAAAAAAAAAAAACAGTGAAATTCTAACCCAGTTTTGTAGAACTAGGATTTAAGAAGTTGTTTTGATTCTAGTTTGAAGCTCACTTATATGTTTCTGTTAATGGCCATATGTTGTTAGTATGTAAATTTGGCTGTCATACTCTGCCTGAAGGGTTCATGTGTGATGTATTCGCTGTTTTATAAACCCCCGTCACCGGATGACGATGACAGTTACATTGGTGTACAAGCATTAGCCTACATTTCTTGCCAATGATGGATGCTGTCTTAAGGCATGTGGAATTAAGTAAGTTAATCCGTCACGACAAAAAAAATATTACCATTAAAGTGATAATGTTTCCTGAAGAATAAAATGTTATTTACAAACAGAGGAAGCTAATATATTCTCAGATTGTATAATGGTGATCTTATGATATAATACAGGTCGAATATGTTGTGAGTATGATGGTGTGACTAGATCATGATGGTGGGACTAGATGGTGGGACTAGATCTTGTTGGTGGGACTAGATCATGTTGGTGGGACTAGATCATGATGGTGGGACTAGATCATGTTGGTGGGACTAGATCTTGTTGGTTGGACTAGATCATGTTGGTGTGACTAAATGGTGTGACTAGATCATGATGGTGGGGCTAGATCATGTTTGTGGGACTAGATCATGATGGTGGGGCTAGATGGTGTGACTAGATCATGATGGTGGGGCTAGATCTTGTTGGTTGGACTAGATCTTGTTGGTTGGACTAGATCATGTTGGTGGGACTAGATCGTAATGGTGGGACTAGATCATGTTGGTGTGACTAGATCATGTTGGTGTGACTAGATCGTAATGGTGGGACTAGATGGTGTGACTAGATCATGATGGTGGGACTAGATCATGTTGGTGGGACTAGATCTTGTTGGTGTGACTAGATCATGTTGGTGTGACTAGATCATGTTGGTGGGACTAGATCATGATGGTGTGACTAGATCATGATGGTGGGACTAGATCATGTTGGTGTGACTAGATCATGTTGGTGGGACTAGATCATGTTGGTGTGACTAGATGGTGTGACTAGATCATGATGGTGGGACTAGATGGTGTGACTAGATAATGTTGGTGGGACTAGATCATGTTGGTGGGACTAGATCTTGTTGGTTGGACTAGATCATGTTGGTGTGACTAGATCATGTTGGTGGGACTAGATCATGATGGTGTGACTAGATCATGATGGTGGGACTAGATCATGTTGGTGTGACTAGATCATGTTGGTGGGACTAGATCATGTTGGTGTGACTAGATGGTGTGACTAGATCATGATGGTGGGACTAGATGGTGTGACTAGATAATGTTGGTGGGACTAGATCTTGTTGGTTGGACTAGATCATGTTGGTGTGACTAGATGGTGTGACTAGATCATGATGGTGGGACTAGATAATGTTGGTGGGACTAGATCTTGTTGGTTGGACTAGATCATGATGGTGTGACTAGATAATGTTGGTGGGACTAGATCTTGTTGGTTGGACTAGATCATGTTGGTGTGACTAGATGGTGTGACTAGATCTTGTTGGTTGGACTAGATCATGATGGTGTGACTAGATAATGTTGGTGGGACTAGATCTTGTTGGTTGGACTAGATCATGTTGGTGTGACTAGATGGTGTGACTAGATCATGATGGTGGGACTAGATCTTGTTGGTTGGACTAGATCATGATGGTGTGACTAGATAATGTTGGTGGGACTAGATCTTGTTGGTTGGACTAGATCATGTTGGTGTGACTAGATGGTGTGACTAGATCTTGTTGGTTGGACTAGATCATGATGGTGTGACTAGATAATGTTGGTTGGACTAGATCTTGTTGGTGTGACTAGATCATGATGGTGGGACTAGATCATGATGGTGGGACTAGATCATGTTGGTGTGACTAGATCATGTTTGTGGGACTAGATTATGATGGTGGGACTAGATCATGATGGTGGGACTAGATTATGTTGGTAGGACTAGATCATGATGGTGGGACTAGATCATGATGGTGTGACTAGATGGTGTTGGTGTGACTAGATCATGATGGTGGGACTAGATCATGATGGTGGGACTAGATCATGTTGGTGGGACTAGATGGTGTTGGTGGGACTAGATCATGATGGTGGGACTAGATCATGATGGTGTGACTAGATCATGAAGGTGGGACTAGATCATGTTGGTGTGACTAGATCACGATGGTGGGACTAGATCATGATGGTGTGACTAGATGGTGGGACTAGATCATGTTGGTGGGACTAGATCATGTTGGTGTGACTAGATCATGATGGTGTGACTAGATGGTCATGTTGGAACTAGATCATGTTGGTGTGACTAGATCATGAAGGTGGGACTAGATCATGTTGGTGTGACTAGATCATGTTGGTGTGACTAGATGGTGTTGGTGTGACTAGATCATGATGGTGGGACTAGATTATGATGGTGGAAGTAGATCATAATATTGGGACCAGCTTATGATGGTGGGACTATTTTGTAATATTTAATCATGATGGTGGGACTATTTTGTAATATTAAATCATGATGTTAGGACTTTTTGTAATATTTAATCATGATGGTAGGTCTGTTTTATGATCTTCGATCTTGATTGCTCCCTAGAGTTATCGAACTGATCACTTTGCTAAAATTTCATTAGTTCTACGAAAACAATGATTTTTTTCTGACATTTAAGATAATAGCTGATAAACGGTCTATATTCTGGTAAAGTGCCATTATTATACAGATTTTCTGTACTTTAAAGAAGATATACAATAAGGTTTATTTAAATTTGTCTGACTGTGTGAGACCCTAGACCACCCGGTGTAGGGGTACCGTCAGGTCGTACCGAGACAGCGTCAGTCCTATTGTAAACCTTATGACGTTATGTCATATCTTTTAGAAATCGGCTGGGTATATTCTAAATCTGGCCAGTTAGGACATGAATTGACTGACTAATGATACAACTGTAACGACTTGTATTTCATAGGAGTTTTAAAAATACATGTCAGAATGTGTGTGACTTAATTAACAGCTAGCTTACCTTTGATGTGGAGAATAATATTTTCTTTAACATGCAAATGTTGAAAATTGAAACTAGATATTCCTATGTATTTGTGAAATTGAGAGAAATTATTTGATAATTAATGACAGCAAAATGGAGATATCATAAATATACAATGGATTTAATTCTGTTTATTTAAAAATTATGAAACTAATTATGTATTTTACCCTAACAGTTTCTCGAGGAGGGGGGCGGGGGGGGGGGGGGGGGGTTACAATATTTTAATCATGGCAGTTGTTGGGTGGAGGATAACTAGATTTATATCTACAACTACCACCAAAAATCCAAAGAATTTTCAAGTGTTGAATTTTATATTTCATGTGGGTCATGATAAAAGTTAGGATATCTGTTTCCAAAAGATATATCATCCTGTACATTTCCTGATGGGAATGTAAGGGGATATGACAAGGTCAGAAAATAATGAATCAATTGTCATTAAAATTGACATGAGTGGCCTTATATTGTGTCACCATTTTGCATCGTTGCCAAAACTTATAAAGGTGTTCAATCAGTTATTTCAATGAAGGGTCAGCTTTATACAATGGACTGTATGTTGTAGTCTCTTGGCCGAGTATTACGTGAAGTTTGAAAAACTTGAAACTTTATTTTATTTCTCTTCACAGCCTTAGATGTACACAGAAAATCAATATGTACAAACAAAGCAGATTTGATGCATATGGAAGATAGCACGAATGTAGGCACTCCAGTGACTTTGTGATTAAGAATGGCTCAAATTAAATTTTGTTTCCAATTAACATATGAGTTTTAAATATTACAAAGTGGATCAGTTCTTAGAAAATTACTCTTAGTTGGAGCTTGTAATTTCTCCAATGTTTGAAAGAATCTTATAACTATTTTTTTTAATAAGAATACTGTATTCAATTTTCTGCTTGAAATGTTCCATTTACCGCAGAGAAATATTTTTTATAGATACAATTTATATGCTTAAATTCTCAAGTAAAAGCAGCATCAATTTATTGTTCAGAATTGCTTTGTAAATATTCTTACATTTATTTTTGTACAATCATGTTTATTCCAGTTTTAAAGGTTTTCCTTGAACCTGAGGGGCATACATACATAAGTGAATTTATCCATCGAGACGTTGGTCATTTTTGTGTTAAACGTAACACAATTGATTTACTCTTAACACTCTTAGACACAACACGAACCATATATTCATGATTAAGAAAATTTATAACTACATACATACATGTGTATGTATATTTCTTTCATGCATTATTTATTTCATGCATTACTTATTGCATATATATACATATCATTAATGCATATGACCCTATTACATTTGAAACGATCTGAAGATTTTTGTTGAATATTTTGTGTTCAGCTTGATTTAATCAAATATTTGTTTGAAAATATTCCCAAGTTAGATTTATTTTCTTATATGTGATCTTTGGACATGTAGGTCATATAATTCATGTTCTATACAGCATTTCCATTATTTACCTGTGTTAATTACATCATTATCAGGAACCAAAATTATACCAGTTCTTGCATGGTTGTTAACCACTAAACCCAGTGTTTATCTTGTTCATAATGTTGGCAGACTACCTTTGTTTAATCCTGGAGTATTTCAATAGGGAATGAAATAATCAGTCCACCAGTCGTTTGGCTCTTTACAAGCAATGTTATAAGCCTCTATATTGGATGTTTATAAATAGCTGCAATTACCATCAGTAAATAGGTGAACATTCACCAGAACCGGTTTAACAGGGTATATACTTGACACCCCTGTTAATGCAAATGGATTGATCTAAATGCCTGATTAGTTGAGTCCATTATACAGTTTGGGGTTTAGGTAGGTTTCATTGTTTGCTCAATTAACAGTGAATAAACAGGATTTCCTTTGTCTTTCAGGTATATGTACCCCAAAGCTTGACTGTTGTTATCCTATAATGAGGTTGTATGTTGTATCTACCTGTGAAAATCAGGTCAAGCTGTGTACATGGAGGCCTTTCAGAGGGTATGGTAGTACTCAATGGCCATAATACTTGGTGTGAATTATTTAACACCAGGTTGTCAATATTCGTATAACTACCTCTACAGGTAAATTGTCACAAATCAATAAAAATAGGGCGGATAGATTTTGTTCTGGATTGATTTTGATACATCTCTAAAGAATTAGGTCTGAAAGGCTGCTACCACAACAACCACCCTTTGCCATTAACTTCAAACAAAAAATTAATTGGCATTAAAAATAATTTTATAGTAAAATTAATGTTTCAATGAGTTTGTTAATTTATTTGTAACCTTCTTCCTCCATTTTCTGCTTCCTCATCCCCATTTTGTAGAGAATTGCTTGTCATATGAACTCTGAAAATAAGTCCTGACGTCACTTTCCAGTTGATCAAATCGGCACACACCCAAAACATGTAACATTCCTTGTTTGTGTATACAACTTGTTTTGGTATACCTCAGAATGATAGTTGAGATAAACAACAAATTAATTTTTTATAAATAATATTTGAAATGAATGGTTGTGAAAGTAAAAATGTTTGGATAAATAAACAATTTTAAGAGATGATAAGCAAGTTTATATCTATATATACAAAAAATATACATGTATACACAACAGACTCCGTTATACCAAGTATTATTATTTTTTAATTTTTATGAAAGCTGAATTTCAACTGAGCATTCGATAAATAGACAGTGTGACTGTATGTGATTGGAATAACAAACAAAAAATTGAAAAAAGGAATTAAAATAAAGATTTGATATACAGCTAACAAGGCACCAAACCACTGTTCAGTGGGTCAGATTGATGAAGCGCCACTTAACAAAACCACTGGTAATCCTATTAACAAGATTCTTCCATACAATTGGTCATATTAGCAAGGTCCATTTGTAACGGTCAAGAATAATATTCACTTTGTCCAAGCTAGTACAATAGCTAGGCAAAATGACAAATATTAATTAACTGTCCGACAGCTGGGCGCTTTGTTCAGTAGATCCCTCAACAAAACCGGGGTGCCAGAACCTGTTATCAGTATTACAGTAAATAAAACACGTAAAGTAAATTACAAACGTTCCGTGACATCTAGGATATATTGTGTGTAAGGTAGATCTATCTAGCCTGAATCCCGTGATTGTGTCGCTGTAGGTACTGCCTTTATCTAAGGTATAAGTTGACATAGGTTTCCAGCGAATTGTCAGCTGTCAAGCTGGGTAGAATGATGGTGGCGGCAGATAACTGTTATAATGAGAAACAGGATACCCTCAGGGCCCATTCTTCCATCGACAGATCACTGGGGTGGAAAGTTCAAAACAAATCCGGGTTTGGTGTGTTTACGTGTGAATCGACTCCATTGGTTCTCCAATAGCTTTAGTATGATATGATTTAATACAACACTTGTATTGTTCAAATTCCCAATAAAGGTGATTTAGGGGGTAGATGCATCATGTATAATATTGAATGAGTTTTAACAGGTTGACAATGTTTGTATATAGCATTATTGAAACATCATGCTATTATGTTAGAAGTGGTAAACGAAAATTAAACTTTCTCTTTCGACTATATTTCTCAAACATGAAAGAAAGGCTACCCAGTAAGTGAGAAGAAATTTCATTCCACACAGAGTGAAAAAGATTAAAGGTCAAGGTCATTGTGGCCTATTGTTTTCATACACTTTTTAATATAATACATGTAGGAAATTTTTTAATAAAACCAATTTTCAAATACAGAAAAAAAGAAACTTTATCACATTGTGGGTCAGAGGTCAAGGCTAAAAGTATTGAATTTGTTGTCTAAAGGCCAAGGCTACAGTAACCCATTGTGTCAAAATTGATTCTGAATTTTGAGTACATATTTTCCCCTCAGATCCAAACCTTTAAAACTTCACATAAATGTAGACCATATATAGTAACTTGGATGAGGAAACCAAATGATATTGGGTCAAAGGTCAAAGGTCAAAGATATGTATCATATCAATTTAAATTCTTAAAATTCTTATTATCCGGAAGTTTTATGCAGGTATAAGCAATTGTTTTCAAGCTACATTTGTCAAATTTGGCTCTGTACAGTCTATCTTTTGTACTGTTTGGGAGATACTCTGAATTGAAGTGATAGAAATCATCATAAGAATCATTAGATATTACACCCAGGCAGGGTTTTCCCGGACGCAGGTTTTCTGCGTCTAGGACGCAAAAAAATCACGAAGGACTCACAAAACAAATGTATTTGCATCCGTGGGACGCAATAATAAATAGACAAACGTCGCTAAAAAAATAACTTTTTGTCGGTATTGTGCCGTGTTCATTTCTCGCTGGTATCAATGGATGTTTTTACAAATCTAGGCCTGGTAATAGCTATAAATAGGTCATTTATGATCAGGGTAAATCCGAGTCTTCCGTGAGTTTGAAATGGTAAAAGTCTTAAGTTCGGCTAATTGAAGCGTCTAAAAAACTATGATGTAGACAAAGTTTGTAACCATGCAGCGAACGATCGGAAGTTTCTTTGTTGGCTGTAACGTTGACTGTTTTTACAATAGTCATTATTCAGTACACATGACAATTTCACAAAGTTAAAAAAATGGGACTCCTGAATTTCTGCTGGGACTCCCAGTTTTAAAATTGAGGAGTCCCTGGGACTCCCTAAAACAAAATGACAGGGAAAACCCTGCCCAGGTGATGTAAGTCTTTTTCATGTGGGTCCCTGTGTAATATCAAAATTCATCATTTCAAATTATGATATTTGCTACAGCTATTTCAAATTACTGCAATCTATTGTTGGTTATCATACATATCGACAGATAATTTGAACTGCAATCCTCTTCACCTGAAAAATCTTATCTTTAATTTTCTTCTTCGTTTTGGAAAAAGTTCAAATTGAAAATTTCCTGTAATTGATAATTGAGCTAATATGGTTTGATACAAGTGACTGTTAGAAATTCTCAGATGGAGATTTAGATGTGAAAGCCTCCAGGTGAAGCAGATTAAATCATAATCACAGATGCACTTGTTGCTGCCATTTTGGATTCAGACATTTAAGTAGTTTGGAGCCAAAGGCTGTTACACCATTACGAAAAACCTATTACCTAGTACAAACAGGGTTTCCAATCCAAACTACTTTACAGAAATTGAAGTCTGACGATGGGTCAGTAGATGTGTTCTTGATCTTCAAAATGTTTCAAGTTTTTTTGCCATTTTCAGTTGATTATCAACACAATTCAGCCAGTTAAATTTCAGTCAGACATAGAAAAAATTCAGCCAGTTAGATTTCAGTTGGGCAGTTTGACAAGACAGGTTGTTTGAATATGAATTCTTAAAGTATCGACAAGTCTAGTTACAACCAAAACGGTTGAATTGGCAGATAATTCAAACGTGGGTTCATAGAGCGTGGGCAAATCTTTAGATACATGCTGCCTATCCCATGATCCCAGTTGATCCAATATTACAGTTTACTTGTTAAAAACAATGCCAAGTAATCGTTTATGATAACCATGTTCGCAGCTTTAGAGAGAACAATGTTTGTTAATGTTCCCAATGTATAGCATTGTGAAATGCAAACATTTTGATGATCTCAGTCTATTGAGTTGAGACAATACTGTACATGTACTGAAAATTCTATATTTATAAAAGAAGCAGTGTTAATATTACAGTGTCTTTGACTATAAGGATAAGATCAAGAAGAAATCCTCCCTGACTTTTAATATCTTACCAGAGTGACATACGGTATATGTTATTTGCAGGATTTTATGCTACTTCCCTAAAATAAAAAAATTTATATGGGAAGCATTTAGCTTTGTCATCTTTCCGTCTATTGTCCAAAATCATGTTCATGCCATAATGTCTGTATATTCGAATAAATTTTGCATATTATTTGGATTCATACTCTTCCATGGCTGTTGGAAATAGATCTGGTTCATGACCTGCAAAGCAATATTGATCTAATTAGGGTCCAGCATAACTGGTCCGGGTTCTCTACATAATCATAGTGTCTGTCCATTAATTAATTAGATAAAATTCATTAGATTAATTCTGTATGCCCAAGGTCACATAAAGGTCAAATGTGGTTGGTCTGTCCAGTAACAACAATTCATTGAAGAATGTTTTGAAATGTTATGGATATATTAAGGAAGACTAGGTGATGTATTGCATACCATTTTCTGGTCAGTTCATCCAAAAGTCAAGGTCACGTTGAGGTTAAAGTTCAAATCTGTTGTCTCTGGCCATTATAAATTTCTTACTCACTGAAAGTCAACAAAATGTTTTATTTGTATAGTAAGGGAACAGGTTTTGTTGTGTGTCATTTTTGGGCCCAAGGTCAAGGTTACAATGAGGTTAGAAGTCAAACTTAATTTCTGGGTCAGCTTCTTGCACACCCATGGCATTCATTGAAATTTTATGTAGGGTGGCAAGATGGCTTTTTGCACACTGTTTCTGAGATTGTATGTCCCCAGTCAAGTTCACATTGAGGTTGGGGATCAAAGTGATATTTTCATGCCCCTGCTATGAAAGGAGGGGAGGGGGCTGAAGTTTTACCCATGTCCGTCGCCTCTCATCCAATCACGCTGCGTCCTGTCCCGTCCCGTTCCAATGCAATGTAACTAGCTAATCTCAGGAACTGCTGATGCGACCCTCACCAAACTGTGTTTTGGGGTGTCAATTAAGTTGCCACGGGTCATTTACATCTTACATTTTCCATTTTTTTTCTTCTGTTATAACATTTGACTCTTTAAATTTCAATAGAATTTTGATGTATAGTATACCCAGACACTTATCACTTATGGCCCAGATAACCTGTGTATAGTGACCACCTGTACCAGATAACCTGTGTATATGGACCACATGTACCATAAAACCTGTGTATAGGGACCACCTGTGTGTAGGGACCACATGTAACATATAACCTGTGTATAGGGACTACAGTATCAAATAACCTGTGTATAGGGACCATCTGTACCAGATAACCTGTGTATAGGGACCATCTGTATCAGATAACATGTGTATAGTGACCACCTGTTTCAGGTAACCTGTGTATAGGGACCATATGTATCAGATAACCTGTGTATAGGGACCACATGTAACATATAACCTGTGTATAGGGACCACAGTATCAAATAACATGTGTATAGGGACCACCTGTACCAGATAACATGTGTATAGTGACCACCTGTTTCAGGTAACCTGTGTATAGGGACCATATGTTTCAGACAACCTGTGTATAGGGACCACCTGTACCAGATAACCTGTGTATAGGAACCACCAGTATCAAATAACCTGTGTATAGTGACCACATGTATCCAAACTACCTGTGTATAGGGACCACCTGTACCAGATAACCTGTGTATGTGGACCACCGGTATCAAATAACCTGTGTATGGGGACCACATGTACCAGATAACCTGCATATAGGGACCATCTTTACCAGATAACCTGTGTATAGGGACCACATGTTTCAGATAACCTGTGTATATGGACCACCTTATCAGATAACCTGTGTACAGTGAATATTTGTTCACTTATAGCTTTGAAAAAATATCATTTTGCACAAGTTGAATGGGAATTCCTGGATAATATATTTACACTATTGCAGTGAAAATAATGAGTTAAATTTTTTTTTTTTTTTAATCAAATATTCTCAAATTTTTAATCTATTTAACCATTTTCAGTTAATACTTTGACCTTTCAAGGTTATGGTAAACAAAACAATAACAATTTTTTTTGAAAATTATATAATTATTATTATTTAAGCTAGTTGGCAATTAAGACAATAGATAAATCATTCTAGAGTCAGTTTTGTCACTTGTTATTATAAAAACCTACTAAATATAAACTATGTTACATTAAATATAATATATTCACCACAAGATGGATGTTCTGTGTCTGTCTGTCAGGTACACTATAATGTATCTGTAACATGCTGTACGATAAATGAATTATTCACGTTACTATATTTGTACAGGTGCAGATGTGAAAGAATCACGATCTTGATGACTTTAGGATGAAAAATGTGTAGATTTACATTATTATCCAGAATCTTGATGGCAGATTATCATTTTGGTGTTCTGCACTAATATCTGTTTACATTACATTTTACAGATTAAACAACATTAATCTCAGCTGTCAAATTTTATATGTATCAAATGATTTTTCGTAGCAGTCATGTCTTTATTAAATCTATTCGCCTTAAAATCATATCAAAGATTTGTATTTTACCCAGTACCTAAAATTTTCTTTATGAATTCCCCAGATCGGGCCTCTTGAACTTCCCTCCAACTCAAAACAAACACTGTCTCTAAGCTTCAATGGTCCCCCTTCTGGGCTTGTTTTTATTTTCGTAGCAGGGAAAGTCTCAAAATGCAATTCTCCTAGAAGAGAAAATCATAACAAAGAAAGAGGGGTCATCTCAGAAGGCAGCTTTGAAGAAATAGTAGGTCAAGTGGAGAGTTTTTGTTTACATTTTTCCATTGCCTGTTGAGAAATCTAAAGCTGATCTACATTGAAAATCAAATAATAATGCACATTTTGGTGCATGGAATGATACATTTAATGCATCATGTTGAAGATTTAGTGCATTTTTTATTCGAGAAGCATTTTGTGCTTAAACATGCAAGAACTTGGTCACTGCCGCGGCTCTTTGTTCTGCCTATGGCCGATAACATGCATGCATCACTGCTCCGTAGACCTAGACTCCAGGTACTGTCAGAACAAAGACGAAACCACCTCCAAACAGAGGAGAGTTGGGCCTCAGGATCCAATAACAAAGCCTGACACCTATCCATTTCTGACAGTGCGTGTGACTGTCAACCGCCTCTGCCATTATGATGAGGGTAATTTTTCTTGGTTGTTATTATTTATTCACATGAGTGAGCAATTTTCTTTGGGAAAACTAATCTAGCTGGATTGGGTTTTTGTGGACAACAGCTGTTACCCTGTGATCAGATACTTTGGCCTGGATTATCTAGCCCCAGAAAAAAAGAACTAATAAAACATTTTTTGTTTTGTTTCCCAGCCGTTGAATTATGCGGAATTGTGTGACACTTAGATTTGATCACTGCAGCTTTTAATCATTTATGCTTTATACAGGGTATGGACAGCCGTCCAATAATCAATAGCCATACAACTTTATCATGCACCTTGGATCATTAGAGTCAATGACAACATATTGACTGTTGTCTTTGTTTACCTGGGGATGGGGGCCACCAGTATCTGGGGAAAATCAGGAATGGGATGATGGATAATTTGAAAGGGACAAGGATGGGGGAGTGCAAGGTTGAGGGTGGATAGAGAGAAAGTGGAAAGAACAGAGAAAGTGTTGAGGGTTGATAGAAGGAGAAATTGGGGTGGAATAGTTGAGGGTAGATAGTAGAAGATGTAGGACGAGAAAAAAGTGTTGAGGGTGGATAAGGAGGAAGAGGGGAGAATGAGGAAGAAAGTGTTGAGGTTGGATAGTGAGAAGGATGAGGGAGAAATGGTTTAGGATGGATAGAGAGAAGACGAAGGGTGGAGAGGAATGGTTGAGATAGGATAGAGAATCGGGAACAATGGGGAGGAATGAGTGAGGGTTGATAGAGAAGCGGGAAGGAAAGGTTAAGGCAAATAGAGAGAAGGTGAAAAGGAATGGTTAAGGAGAGATAGAGGGAAGGATAGGAAAAAAGGCAAATAGAGAGAAAGAGAAGGTGGGAAGGAATAGTAGAGGCCAGAGAGAGGGAAGGTTGAGAATGGATATAGAGGGAATGTTTTTTAGGATTGAGAAAAGAGGAAAGGATGGGCAGTTTTGAGGGTGGATAGAGAGAAGAGGGGAGGAATGGTTGAGACCAGATAGAGGGAAGGATAGGGAGGGAAGGTTGAGAATGGATAAAGAGGGATGATGAGGAGGAATTGTGGGGATATAGAGAGAAGAGGGAAGGATTGGGTAGTTTTGAGGGTGGATAGAAAGATGAGGGGATGTATGGTTGAGGGTGAATAGAGAGAAAAGTGAAGGATAGGAAGAAAGTGTTAAGGGTCTGGGTGGATAGAGAAAAAAAGGAATGATATGGTTGAAGGTAAATAGAAAAAGGGAGAACAATGATGGAGGCAGATTTGAGGATAGAAAGATAAGGGGAAGGAATGGAGAAAGTAGAGAGAAAGCAATGGATGAAGAAGGAATGGTTAACAGTGGATAGAAAAAAAGTTGAAAGTTGGGAGACAGGGCTGAGGGTTTATTGATAGAGAGAGGAAAACTAGAAGGGGAGGTGGGTTGAGGATGGATAGAAAGAAAGGTAAGAATGAGGAGACATTATCATAGAAATGAAAATATATTGGCAGAGATTTATCAGAGAAGGAAAAAGTAATGAAGTGATAAAAATAATGCTAAATTAGGAATTTAAGGTTGAAGTGAAAGAAACCTTAAAAGGGCTAAAGACAAATTATTTTCTTCTCAAAATGTAATTATTTTAAAAATTAATTTAAAATGTAGCAATTACTACTAGATCTTGTATTTGATGATACATGTATTTGGATGTCATTGTACTTACGAGTATGATCTTACTGAATATGGGTAATTGCCATCCATCACTCGGCCCTTAGCTGAAAGGGATTAGGAAAAGCTGTTTGGTGTCGACAAAAGAGTAGTGATGTTGTGTTTAGAATTATCTGTTATCTTTATGTATAATCTCCCCCACACCCCTCGCCCACCTCAGCCTGTCTGGTCTTGTAGTAATTCTCTTGTTCTCTCTAATCTCATCCTTACTGCCAGCATGCTCTGCCCAATATTACTGTGGCAATAAGCTCATGCCTGGTTAAATAAGCCCATTCATTTCTATTGCATATCAGTAAAAATCCAACCAACTGTAAATTCCATTGTTTTAGTTGAACATGTTCTGTCTTTAAAGCGTTTTGCTATGTCCAAGGTAGTTTTCTGAATGAGTGAAATGTGTAAATGCATTTCAAGCTGACAAGCTTATGCTTTGGTGCAGCATCCGTTGTCTGTCTAGCTGGCATCAACATTTCCATTCAAACAGCTTCTTTTCAATAGCCATGATACCCAGGGTTATGATATTAGGTCAGTAGCATGCTGGGATGAAGGGTTACCAAGTTTATTCAAATAAATGACCTTGACCTACTATCAAGGTCACAGAGATCAAATATGTTTTAATACTTAGTAATTTTTGATTCTTTATTTTTTGTGTGAATAATCAAGACAGCTAAGGGGAATGATTTTAGGTCAGTGGTATGTTTGGAATGAATAGACTTACTATTTTAATTAGCTTATCATTATATTTGATTGGAGAGGTAGCATCTACATAAATGATCTAGATCAATTTTAAAGTTAGTCCTTATATATTGTAGCAGTGTTACAGGTCCATTTGGCCCCTTTTTCCCCTTTTTATTAACGGATTTTATTTTTACCTGTTTCTCCGCCCTTGCAGTCACTCTAACATACATGCTTCCCGAGCTCTCTCTCTCTCTCTCTCTCTCTCTCTCTCTCTCTCTCTCTTTTGCATTAGAACCCTACAGCCTGAGCTTTTTCTCTCTCTAGCTCTCTCTCTTCCTCTTTTTCAAAAAACATCAAAGCCATTTCTAACAATGCTAACTGTAAATTGCCATAAACCAAGAGGAGTGTAAATCTCCCATCACTTCTCACCTGGCGTTTTTGTCACTCGAGTGTGACAAAGGCCTCTGACCAGTCGATAATGATCATGGTTCACACATGCCGTAAATAGACCCAGGGGTCATTATGGGGGTCCCTAGGGGTCAAACTTTACACACAGCACTGTCTTGTGTCAGATTTGTATCAAGGGAGGAGATGTCATATTCTCCCTATCAGAAAATCGGATGATCTCTATAACTTCAGGACTGAATAGAAGGCAGAATTTCTCATAGAAAATGGCACTATCTTTTCAAAAGCATTGACTAATGATAGCAAACAGTTTTGTATTAAAATATTAAATATCTCTTGAAGTACATTTCATGCAAATTATCAGGTTTTTTTATGTAAATGCAGTGTTCAGCCAAGTAAGTTACCTTTGCAGACTTTAACAAAACTTGTGTATTTTTTAGCACATAAAAAGGTAGACTGTCATCTTTGAATATATTACTTGGGTATTGTGTAAAACGAGTTTATTTGTAACAATCTCACATTTATAATCAGATTTCTACTCTGCTGAAAAAGGGCCCCGCATCTGGTAGGAATTTGTTTAACTTCTGTTTTTAGCAAAATGTTCAACCAGGCAGAAATTTTTCTCTTCCCTTAGCAGCAGTATAAGCAGAGATTGGGTGGTATGCTGTATCATACATTCTGCCCTGAGTGGGAGGGAGGTATGGGGAAGGAGGGGGGGGGGGGGGGGGGGGGGGGGGGGGGAGGTTAAGAGGAAGAGGGAGATATAGATACTATCAGTTAACATAACACATGCTACATGAACAGACTACAACCACAATTTAACCACTAGATTATGAAATATTACAACCATCTGCAGTTTTCCACATAAAAAGTGGGTTCTGTTTGGTTTACAGAGTTTAAAGCCTCATCAACATAATGATTCATTTCAATGTGGAATGTGCTGGCGTAGGGTTGTTATTGTAGGTTAAAGTATTTATTTACTTATTTCTGTAAATATTCTCACTGTTTATTTGACATTCTCTTGTCTATATGCAGATTAAACTATTGTTACATATTTTTACATAATAATTTGACATTTACTCTAGGCGAGTATGGTACATGAACTCTGGCCCATCATACTATCAATCTATGTATAAAATGTATATGTCCACTTATATACTGTAGGTAACAGATTTTAATGTAGATACATAGATATGTAGTCTGAATTATATAATTTATTCGGACTTTGATAGAAATAAATTGTCCTATTTTGCAGATTATAAAACTTGATCCTGTTCATCTCTATTTTCATAGATTTAAGGAGATAAATTTGAAGAAAAAAATGTTTATTGAGTTGCCATGAATATAATTACTGAACTTAAAAAGTAGGTTAAAATTAAGTCTCGACAAATTTTAAACCATTCGGCAGCCATCCTGTCATCAATCCATCATAAATTGCTGAGTTTTTTATGCATTTCTGTTGATAATGGTTGGTAGCTGATGTTGCGTAAGTATCAATGTTGTACAGTCAAATTTGAACTTGTTTTCCGATATTTGAACTTCGATTTCCATCAAAACAAAACATTCTCTAGATAAGCATGAACCTGATGACCTAAGTTTGTGGTATACCATAATATATTGGGTATTGAACAAGTCTATGACAGCAGTAGCTAACTACTTTGTCAAAACAAACTCAAGTTTATCTTAAGGATATCTGTGTGTGGAGAGATTTAACCAGACTAATGAGTTTCCTAATCTGCTGATCCCCTCCAGCCCTGGTATCTGGGGGCCTGATCTGGGAGGGGGCCTTTCTCATAGAGATTCAGAGACTCCTGCAGTCTCAGTTTCAAGTCCCTGGCCCAGCCTCTGTATCAGAGGGCTACAAGTATATGAAGCCATTAACAGCTAGTCTTTGAAGCACCAAATTTTTACTAATTATCTCCAAGTGGTGAGATCATTAGGTTTGATATTTATACACAACTTGGTATACTTGAATCATATTACTTTTTTGCTTAGGGCTCCTACCAAAGGGAAACCTGTCTTTCATTGCTCATGAATTACATGTAAATATCACTGTCTTTTCATCCCTTTTTGTACAAAATGGACTGATCCTTCCATTCTTTTTGGGTCAAACCAAGTCCTCCATGTGTATTTTAATAGCTAATACTGCATGTTTAATAATCATATACACACAATTAGGTGCATTGTGACTGTGATTTTGTATTCAAAACAGAATATGAGATTAAGCTTAAAAAATAATTTCCATTTTGCATGTTTGAGATGGGAATGATGACAAAGCACCGAAATAAAACAAAAATACAAAGATTCATATTTTGGAATGAATCATTTCTGATGAAAAAAATTAATAAAGATTGATGAGTCGTGTATATTACCTGCCACTGACATTTGACAATGACAATTGTTATGACGTATGTGATATGAATCTCAAAATAACAATTCCCACATTTTTGTTTTGTTTTGATTTTTCAGCTGTTTTCATCATTTTCATACCCTGTGGCGGGGCCCCATTGTGACCCTTGACCTTTAAAGTGGAATCAGATTGCTGTACTCTGTCACTGGGGTCAGAGTTCAAAATTGTAAGTTAGGCAGCTGTAGTCAAAATGTTTTCCCTCTGATGCTATTTTTAGTAACAAAACAAGGAGTTGTTGGGGGTTTACCGATATGTGTGTCAACGCGTCACCTATTTAATGGAATTCCAGATTCCTTTTCAGATTTCATTTTAAACAGTGAAAGATAACTGTGAATTTCATTGATCATCAATTCAAAAGTAAAGAAGGGGATGAATGCATTTATCGAAATAGATTTATGCATGGATGAATTTCAATGGCATAGGCTAAAAGTAAAGACGTATACATGATTGCTCAGATTTTATAGGCTTACTCATCAAAAAGCTATTCCATTGTTAACTGGCCTTTGTTCACGTTGGCACAAATTTCTTAATTGTTTCAAGCTCAGATTCAGATTCTTTATTTGCTTAAGTTTTACAACTTATCACAATAACACGAGACATGATACATTATATACAAAGGCAAACATAACAGTACAAGTATCTACCTGGCACACAACTTTCACCATACGCCTCTCGCCCATTCAATCTATTTGAAATTAGATGTAATTTGATGTGTGTTTGATGGAAACTTAATTACACATAACTTCAATCAGATTATGCCCATACTCACCATTCATACAATCTCACATGTATCCCCTCCCCCTCCCCAGCCACATACAAACCCAATATACACATATGAGATAGAGTGAGAGTACAAAAAATACACCTGGTCTTAAATCAAATTTGACTACAAAAAATACACCTGGTCTTAAATCAAATTTGACTTTCTTCTTTCAAGGGCTAGACCGATATATTTCCCTAACTTACACAATTCTTTTACATTTTCTGTAGTTAAATAACTGAACAAACTTGAACATACTCGGGTTCCTTCTGTAATATGGTTTCAAATATTTGTATCTAATATCACTATAAAAATGACATTTAATTATGAAATGAAATTCATCTTCTATGTCGTTATTATTACATAATGTGCATATTCGTTCATTTCTCTGTAAATTTCTATATCTCCCTCTTTCAATAAGCAAATCATGGGCCGATAATCGTATTTTGGCAATATTTCTCAAACATCTAGTATTAATGGGTTTATGTAAATATGGTTGCAAACAGAAACACATAGTTAAATATTTATACAAATTTCCTTTAGAAGAATTATTTACTATTGTTAAACATTCTTGCTGGAACATATCTTTTAACCTTAACTTCAAAATCTCTAAATCAACCTTCTGAACTGTGGGTAAATTGAATATGTATCCGATTCCAATTTTGTCTAACTCCTGTCTTAAATTTACTATCCAGTTATCATTATTCGTGAATATTCTAATTTTTCTAACTATTAACAATGGGACTCTACCAAGTTCAAAATAAACCATTGCATTTGTAGTATTTTTCCTTACACCAAATAGTCTTTTCAAGAAACCGATATGGATCTTTTCAATGTCTGGAGATTTGTGGAAACCCCATATTTCACACCCATAATTTAATATACTACTAACATATGTATTGAGGACTGCCAATGAGGTTTCTATATTAAAATAATTACGTTTACAAACATTAGACATAGCAAATAGAGCTTTGTTTCCTTGTTTGGCACTATTCTTTTGTGTCTTAAAAAAATTCGCGTTATAATTCATCATTAGCCCAAGATCATTGAATTCGTTCACTATTTCGATTTCTTCATTATTGTAAAACCATTTCTCATTATTCCTAATATTGCCCCCGTTTCTAAATACCACAATTTTGGTTTTATTAATATTAACAGTTAAGCTCCATTTCCTTGTATAATTTTGTAACGAGTTCAGCATGCTTTGTAATTCTTCAGAGGAGATTCGGACACCAGCACTGTATCATCTGCATACATGAGTAAAAATATATTAATTGTTCTTATTTCTATTGATTTACAATTATCATTGATAAAATTGATTTCTAGGTCATTTATGAACAGTGTAAAAAGCAGAGGTGACAATATTTCCCCTTGGAATAATCCACAATTCACTTCGTAGAAGTCTGAGAGACCATTATGCTTTATACAGCATCTTACATTATCATATAGACTTCTAATAATCTTCAGCATTTTACCTTCAATACCCTCCTTAATCAATTTAAACCAAAGATTTTGTCTACTTATATAATCGAATGCCTTTTTATAGTCGATAAAACAACAGTACAACCTTTTCCGTTTTCTAAGTGTCCTATTAATTAAACATTGGAGAGCAAAAATAGCGTCTACAGTAGAAAGATTTTTTCGGAAGCCAAATTGCGCATCAGTAATCTTATTGAACGTTTCATCTAATTTAACTAACCTTCGGTTAAGCACAGAGGTGAATAACTTTACCAAGACAACTTACTAATGTGATTCCTCGATAATTATCTGTATTATTAATACTCCCTTTTTCAAAACTGGTATACAACTGCCAATATTCCATGCTGAACACTACCGTATGAAACTGGTAAAAAGTCATTGTAGTGATTAAAAAAAGTTTGTTTTGACTCAAGAATAAAACATGTTTTTTTTTTTTTTTTGTAATTTTGTTTCTGGCTGCCATGGTAAAATAAAAGTCTTCAAATGTGAAATATTATAAAAACCAAAAGCAATTTAGGAAATTATATTATATTATAGTGTTTATGTAAATCACATACTTAGAACAGTATATCTAAGTGTATTTAAATGGAATATTGAGTATAATTCCTGAAAGATTAAAAAAAAGAAGGTATGAAAAAGGGTAAAGGTTATACACTGGAGAAAAGTTATGATTTCTTCCAAAATAATTTTTGTCAAGTAACATAATTCCATGACAAAGCAAAGTATTTGTTTTAATAATTTAATTTGATCATTTTCAAGTGTAAGTTGCCATATTTATCCACAAAGAGTCCCTTCATCATTTTGGCAAAAAAACATTAATTTTTGAGTAGTAATTAGGTTAAATGTGCATGGTTCACAAATAAACCCCTTCAAACTGATTTAAAATTTTACACTATTTGTGGATGAAATAAAGTATGCTTCTATCATCATGAACTTTTGGAAAGTTGAAGGAAGGTCTTTAACAAATACCAATGAGATACGAAAATGTATACCAGAGTAAGAGCTAAGCGCTGGACGAGAAAATTGTAAATTATTTCGATACTTTTGAATTTCATTATGACCCCATTTTGACATTTAGGGCTAGGGTATTATGGAGTCACAGGCAGATATTCTTATCTATGAATGAGGGGCTGGAGTAACCTTGTGTAATATTTACAGGTAAAATACAAACATTCGGTAGAAAGTGATAATAATGTTATGCAACTTGACACTTTCACGAGTGTGTCTAACTGGACACATTGTGTGCTGGTCAGACAATTTCGGGACAGAGAAATAGGCCGTTAATTACACAGTCAATATTGATATTAGCACATCAAAGCTTTTTTTTAACCTGTCCAGCCCTGTGTCCTTGGCTTATAACAACAAACTGTTAAAACAGGTTGTTATGTAATCTGACAGGTTTGACCAGGTAAAAATAGCTCAGGTACCTAATTATAGGTATGTCTGGGACAATTATAGAGTTGTCCAGGTCTTAACAAGCTATTAGTAATACATTTGTGATAAAGCAAAAAAGAAAACAGCTGGAATCTGATTTAAGGATTTCATAGGAGAATGCACCCACCTGTGATGTGTGAAAACATGTTATACAATTTAGTAGTTTGGAGGAGAAATATGTAATCATAGGTATTATTGACTCTCATATACAATCATCTTTATTGTCAGCTGTTAGCTTAACTGTATAATTTTACCTGTAATCCTGCCTATTATTAGCTGTGAGACTTAACTTTCACTTTGCCTTGTAAATTCAAGTGTTATCAATACCCCAGGTTAAAGCTTGTTGGGGATATTACATAATATTACTGTTCATGTGTAAGTCATTCATGATAAAAGAACCAAGACTGTGGCAGGTGGTTGTTGAGTGTGTGAAAACCTGTTTGAATTTCTACTCATATATCTACACAAGCTGTTGTAGTACACAATATTATCTGTGAAATATTTATTTGTATATTGACACAGGATCGTAATATTGTATATTTAGTAGAAAATTAAAATGATTTCAGTCTCCTTGTGATAGCGTAAAACTAATGCCAGTATTATAGTACAACCTCACTGAAATATACTGCCGAAGACATCCAGCAGGACACCACACTCATTAAAATTCTACTGCAATGGGTGAACCAGTCGCCTCGCTCCCAAAATGCTGAACATTCAGCAGGTTGATTGATTGATAGGGCTTAATACATTCCTCACAGGGGCAAATGCTCAACTAAAGGTCAGGGGACAGAAGCCAGAAAACTTTCTCACAGGGGCAATAACTAAACTTTAAGGCCGTGGACAGAAATCGGAAACCTTCCTCACAGTGGCGAACGCTCAACTTAAGGCTAGGGGACAGAGCCCAGGAAACTTCCTCACAGGGGCGAATACTCAACTAAGGGCAAGGGGACAAAAATCTGAAACCTTCCTCACAGGGGCTAACGCTCACCTAAAGGCTAGGGGACAGAGCCCAGAAAACTTACTCATAGGGGAGAATGCTCAACTGAGGGTCGGGGGGACAGAAGCCCAAAAACTTTCTCACAGGGGCGATGGCTAAACTTTAAGGCCTGGGACAGAAATCGGAAACCTTCCTCACAGAGGCAAACGCTCACCTAAAGGCTGGGGACAGAAATAAAAAAAAAATCAAAGGGGTGAATGCTCAGCTAAAGGCCAAAAGAGAGGCAGTGAAAAAGATAAGATCCAATATTTAGTCACCCCTTATGATCATGCAATGGGGGCAGCAGGTACAAAGTCTTACATATTATCTCCAGGGCAGATTTGTGTTTGGGTTCAGCATATCAATCAAATATATATTTCTTTTCCTTCCTTGCTATGGGATTTTCCATTTAAATGTTAATGAATTGGAAATTGGAAACATTCTATATCTTTCTTAATTGTGATTCACTTTCCTTCCTGATTTGATTTTTGTTTTGTTTTTGTTTAACGTCCTATTAACAGCCAGGGTCATTTAAGGACGTGCCAGGTTTTGGAGGTGGAGTAAAGCCGGAGTACCCGGGGAGAAAAACCACCGGCCTACGGTCAGTACCTGGCAACTGCCCCACGTATGTTTCGAACTCGCAACCCAGAGGTGGAGGGCTAGCGTTAAAGTGTCAGGACACCTTAACCACTCAGCTGATTTGAACATAGATCTGAAAATTATAACTTTAAAACTAAACTAAAAAAACTAAAACTAAGAAAGACCAATTCAAAGCTAGAAGGTTGTTACATGGTGTCCTGCAAGTAGATACAAACACTATAAGGTTTACTGGGCTATAAAATAAAATAAACAACTTAAGATGAAACTTCAAGGCTGAATATTGTTATGATTGAAAAACACCTTTTTATAAAATCTTGATAAAAAAATATGATTTAGTGGTAGTATATATGTTACTTAGATGAAAATGTAGTGTCTATAAGTTTTTGAAAACGGATACCTGAAGAAGCAGCAGATGTTTAATCACACCGTGTTTATGACACAAAATCTATAAACGTTTTTCAGATGTTAATTTTTTCTCCCTGCTTGCCATATGACAGTATCATTGTGGCTGTAAAGTTGACATGTGACAGTAAGTCACATGTTTCTGAAACAGCGAGTTCTCACTTACATGACAGAAGTCAGGTACTCCAATAAATTAAAAAAAATATAATTATAAAACTTCCTCAAGCACTACTGGAAATCTAACAGACCTAACCGATAGACATCACTGTTGAAGTATGGGTGTTGATAGAAAATAGAATTCATTACCAAGTCGAGAGGCTGGTTTATCTTAAGGAAGTATGTCAAGTGTTTCTGTGCTGGTGATCTCCATTTTAGAAGAGTTCTCTCCTACCGATTTGAATTTTTTTATTATTATTAAGATTTAAAAGGTTTAGTGTGATAAAGAAAATTTCCTTAAATGATAATTTGCTGTTAAGTTTGTTCAACTACAATTGTAAAGCAGATTGACTTACTTTCAAGGTCACAGGTGTCATATGACATACTTTCAAGGTCACATGTGTCATAGGACCAACTTTCAAGGTCACATGTGTCATAGGACCAACTTTCAAGGTCACATGGTTCAAAAGACCTAAAATACTTGAGATACTAAAGAAAGGTTGTTAACTTTACTGATGTTGATTTCCATTATAATCTTAAAACAAATTCTTTAAAAAATTGTCAAGTGTATTGTTTTTCTGTGAATTTCTTTCATTAAGTTCAATCTTGATTTGCATGTATGTATCTTACTGGATATAGCTTAAAGGGCAAGGCCACAGTATCATTTTATACAGAGGAACTGAAACAAGGGGAGATAACTGCAGGGTAACTTTTTTGCTATTCATTTAAGCAATAAACAGTGGTTTTAATGTTGTTATTGTCGATTAAGTTAATATCGACTATAACAACATTAAAACCACTGTTCAATACTTATATTTACATTGTCTTACCATTCCCTCAACTTTGAAAAAAACTGAACCAACAAAATAAAAAAACTGCCCTTTTTAATGTCACATGACCCACTGGGATGTTATAGCCTGAGGCACTGGGTGTTATTTGTGCATTGAACTGCTTTCAGTTGGAAGTCATGGGCTGATGAATGCCAACTGGACAAAGGCAAATTTAATAAAGCGCGCTAGTGCTTCATGTTGAATTTGTCTTTGTCCAGTTGGCATTCATCAGCCCATGACTTCCAAATGAAAGCAGTTCAATGCTTATATTTACATTTGACAACGATTTTTAAAAACTATATCAAGGAATTTTGCTCCGACGATGAATGAACAAATTATTATCGTCAAAGATGGAACAGCCTTTTCAACAGCCATCTTTCGTTATCGCCGACGTGACAATTGACGTCACTATAATAATGAAGTCATAATAATGATTTGGAAGTTATGGACTTGTAACCATCAAGTGAGCTTGGTAAAGTTATATAGTGGGGCTGCAGTGTAAATGTAAATATAAGCGTATGGTGGCAACTGCCTCTTAGCATTGTGTCAATGGAGAAATGCGGAGCAAATGTAAATATATAATTATTTATATTGTATTTGATATATAGTCCAAAACAAATTGTCTTTGTAGGGTATGAAGTAATGTGGTCACATACAATTCACTTAGTTTGTGTAAAGGGGACTGGCCTGATGTGGGGAAGTATTGAGGTTGTACAACTTAAGCCATGAATGCCAGTATTATTATTTTTCTTCAGTGTAAAGTTCGTGTCTGAGGGGCTACTTCCTGTGCCCATGTCACTACTGACACATTTCTGATGAGAAAGTGAAACCCCACAAGGACAGGATATTAAGGGATGACTTAAGATGAAAAAGTCACCCATGTCTAGTTACTTGCGGCAATTTACTGAAAGGAATGTTTAATCAAAAATTTATTTTTTATTCGTAGTATTTGGAATATTTAATTTAAAGGATAGCACTAACGGTATGTTCATCCTTGACAACTATCAAGAACAGACATGATCGCTATAAATTGAAGATAAACATCTATTTCTACTTTCTAAATTTACAATGACAAATAAAATTATGTCATTACTAGATTCAAGTTTGAAATGAAATCAATAATAGCAAGGAATCGTGTATCATAAATTGATCACGCTAATCTTTTTCTGTAGAATTTCTTGTTGTTCCCATGAAAGTTCCTGGGAGTTTTGAGATTTTTACATGTTCAATGCAAACAATTAGTTATATCTATAAGTTCATTTGATTTTAATCTGATTATAAAATCATTATACACTTAACTCCATATCAGAGTGTAATCTGATAGATTCAATTTAAATTTGATTGAATTACACTCATTACTAGGAAATTGTTTAAAAAAAAACGTTGTTTGAGTCATAAAGATATGTGACAAGAAAATTGATCAGATTACAGAACATTCACGTACCAGTCAGGTAGATGATGCAATATACAGGGTATTTCATTCATAGAACTTTGCTTAAGCGATTGTATGATATTGCGCTCAGCATAAGGCATTGCATGGAAATCTGCCAAAATATATCACGTAGAAGTTATAAGAATCTTTTAAAAAAAATTTTTTTATTGTTATGCATTGTAAGTTTAAAAATATGTTCGCTGGTACGGCTTTTTTCCAGAGTAAGTCAATAGGAAAAATTCCTTTTATGGAAAAACTCAGAAGTGGTTTATCCTTTGTTTTTTATTTCCTTCTTTGGCTTAATAATATTATACACAGTTAAAGGACTCTTGTGTCATTATCAATACTAAATCTGTATCAATACACAGCATGTGGTAAAATAATGCAGACAATATCTTCAAATCAGGCCCTTTAAACCTCTTGCTTTGTACAGAATGTACCTACTAAAGCTCTCCAGAAGATCTTGTGTTGGTGGGGCGATTCTCTAGTTTAGGTGGGGCGATTGTCACCAGACTCAGACTGTTAAACAGGATTACCACACCACTATAAATAGACTGGTAAATGACAGCTATTTATAGGTTTTCTTACTATATATATGCTCCAGGGTTTCAACATCCTGACAGGATTTGACCTTCAAAGATAACTGGGAATTTTCAGACAGCTTAAGTTTAGAATAAAAAAAAATAAAAAATTCAGAATTTAGTCAGCATGATATGATGATTCTTGTTTTTAACGAAAAAAGAAATAACAATTTTATTTGAAGGAATTATCAAGTAACTTAAATCCTTTGGTTATCTGACTGTTGTTGCTTAGCTTAAGCAACTTCAGTTATTTTTTTATTTTATTTTTTTATCCAGCTGTTATTGCTTAAGCAATTTAAATCCTTTGTTTTTTATGATAAATGTATTGTGTACTACCATCAGTCACCAAGTCCATGTGTGCTCAGAACACAATTTATATAATTTATATATAAACTGATAACAGAGTAGTTTTGTATTAAAAACATGAGACATTATATCACAATCATGTTGACTAGTTAGACGGTTCAATCTTCCCAGTCATATAATGCTGAATCACATTGTGACATTTTGATGGCCTCCTCCTTCGCTCGTTATTTTCCAATTTAGTTATTCTTGATCATAACTTTTTTATTGCTACCATTTTCAGATCTTTCTCGAGTCAGTTGTCTAGTTAATATTCAGTAATCTATAACGAACGTGAAATTAGAAGCTTAATTAACACGGAACTATCATTAAGTTCATATTTGAAAACAATGCCATTGTTATGATGAAGTTAATGCTATGTTTTTTAAAACAGTTCATTTCGTATTCAGGTATGAAATAAATATTCGTAAATTACATCCATCATGGCTGTTTTGATACCATCCTGTTGTATAATACGTTGATAGATAGCTTTGTACCAACATACTTCAAAACATAAAGTCAAAGAGTGTAGATTTCACATGTAAAGTGGAATGACTTAACAATGCGCATAAATTACTGGTACTCATTTACATATTCTAATTAGGGTGAAATATCAAACCACTTTTATATGGTAACAGATGGAATTGACAACTCCAATGTTTACTTCCTGGAAATATGATGACAATTTTGTTGTCTGAGAGGCTTCTCAGCATCCATGGACAATATAGTCACCTACTGGTGAAACCGAGGGAGAATAATAGAATTGTTCACCCCCTTGGGGTGAGACAGGGAAATCTCAACCCGAGGGGAAGACTCTTAAGTTGCCAAACACGAGGCTTGCCTCGTGTTTGGCAGCTTAATTATCTTACCCCGAGGGTTGAGATTCCCCTGTCTCACCCCCAAGGGGGTGAAAGATTATTTTTCTCTTGCCCTGTTTACCCTCTTATGTATCTAATATTGACGTTACATCAATGCATGGAAATGTTGACATGACGTGATTGAATTGTCGACGTGACGTCATTGTATTGTTCAGTGTTCGAAAGTAAAGGTGGTCCGATGGTCTGAGGCTATAGAAAACCTGGTCGGTCTATGTAGAGGCTATAGAAAACCTGGTCGGTCTATGTAGAGGCTATAGAAAACCTGGTCTGTCTATGTAAAATTTCAAAGTATTGACCCCATTGGCTATGAAAAGTCCTGACATATATTACAATTCATGTAAACAACATTCCAATATTTTCTGACAAATGATCATAAGAAATCAGATCTTACAATAGAGTTTTTTTTACCCATAACAGTGTGTTATTACTGGATGATGCAAGCGTTTGTGTGACAGTGTTATGCTATTTTCAACTATATGTTTACAAAATGGGTCTATGGAAAAATGACTTGGGCTATGGGATTTCAATTTTCTGTAGACATATTGTCTAAGGAATTTTCATATATACTTTCATACACTGATTGTTGCCATGACGTCATGGTATTGTTGCTGTGAGGTCATGGTATTGTTGACATGACGGAATACAATTGTTGACAACGTGAAAACTGCGGATATCCCTGTCCAGGGTAAGAGAACATAGGTTTCCTCTCAGCTGCGATAACATAGCTCTGGACGATTTCTGAGAAATGGTTGTCGTCCAGATAGCAGTGTAGGCAGGGAATGAATATTTGTTTCTAGTTTCCTCTCTGTCCATCTTGTACGCATGTCCATAGGTAATGCCAAAGTTTGGCCGCACTCTAGCGGCTTCGTTTCTCAAGGGAATTTTATCAAACTTCACACAATGATAAAAGACCCTAATATCTGGAACAAGTTTAAGTTTCAGGGTTTTTGGGTCAAGCTTAAGGTCACTGTTACTATCTCAGCCGGTGGCAGTAGGGGACATGTATATTTGTATGCTTGTTGTGGTCTAGAAGACTGGATTAATTTCGTTACATAAAGATAAGTAAATGAGAAAAAAAAAATCCAATATTTCAGAAGGAAACTTCTCCCTGTACATGGTTCTATAGGGGTAAATTCATTCAGCTACAACTGCCAAATTTAGTGTGCAAGACCAAGAGTCCCTCCATGTCAGCTTTAGGTAGCAGGTAACTGTCATCATGATTCCTAGGTATGAACTTATATAACAATATAGTCCACATGAAAATACTTGTCCAATGGGAGGTGCGACATCACCTTATACCACCACGAAGAAGTTTGGGAACTTTTATAATCTTAATGACAATATTTAATAAAGATTAGTAGAAGTAATATCGGTGCTTCATTAAAATCTGGTGAAATGAAAGTTGTGTGCTGTATACATTTTTTTTTCAAGTCACCAAAAATTATACCCCCAAACTGAAGTTAAGAGTTTGGGGTATATTGTAATTGGCTTGGCTGTCCTGTAATTTTGTCTGGCTATGCAATGGGTTTTTATTCAGTGAACATTTCTTAAGTTTGTGGTTTATATTGTTACCCAATTGTTAATTGTGCACTTGAACATTCATGTTTAAAGTCGGTCAGCATTGACAAGATAGCAGGGGATATTAGTCAGCCAGACTAGCAACAGTTTCAGTTTACCATCCTGATCCGGGACATTAAATCGGGGACGTTTTGGGGAAGTTATTCACGATTGGTTTGATATTGTACTTAAAGGTACTCGAATGTTATCATGTTGATAAAAATTCAAGGTCATAACTCTGACATGATAACAAGGGAAACAATTTGGTCAGCCATTCTGTAATCAGTGGTCAATATTTTGATCAGTTTTTGTCCCGATGTGTTATAGCGGTCAGTTATTGATAACGGACACCTTCGTATGAAGTTGATATATATAAACACTGGCCCGAGGAAGTATGACGATTGATGAATCACGACAACTGTCCAAGCATGACCACTTAAGGTGCATGTATACAGGTCAAGTGTTCAATGGTGGTATACTTTCCACAGCGACAACTTCCAGCTTGATCTACTTCCATCAGACTTGTTTTGATACGACTAGTAATTACCAGTTTCCTGCATTCTCGGAAAATGTTTTGCAGCTTCACAATTTGTTGTTTGTTCAACCGATTTGTAGGATTCTAAGAAAAGATAAATTTATATATTTTTTATATTTTCAGATTTTCTAGGGTTAAACATACAATAAAAATATTTGCAGCTTCACAGTTTGTTGTTTGTTCAACCAATTTGTAGGATTCTAAGAAAAGATAAATTGATATATTTTCAGATTTTCTGGAGGTAAACATATAATAGAAAATATTCGCAGCTTTACAATTTGTTTTTTGTTCAACCGATTTGTAGGATTCTCAGAAAAGATAAATTGATATCATATTTTTATATTTTCAGATTTTCTGGAGGTTAACAAGCATCACAGAATGACTAAGAGATGTTTCACTCCCTCTGTCCTGGAATTGGGGGAAAAAAAAAAAAATAGTACTCCCTGCAAATACTTTCCTACATATGACCACAAACTGAGATTACAATTCATATCTGGTTAACAAATGAAATCCAGACATTACACGAGATGTTTACCTACCAGGTAGAAATATGGCAGAAATAATAAGTCCATTAACATCAATATTAGTCATAAAACAGAATCTCCAAACTAAAATAAAAACAGCAGCCTTAATTTTACTGAAATATAGACCTCAACACAGCTGTCTTACTAAAAATATTATGTGTCATAAGGACAGGGCTAGAATTTTGAGGCAATAAGCCGGTGCCTGGTAATGAAGCCTACCGGTGCCTGGTAATAAGCTTACCAGTGCATTGTAATAAGCCTACCGGTGCCTGGTAATGAAGCCTACCAGTGCCTGGTAATGAAGCCTACCTGTGCCTGGTAATGAAGACTACCGGTGCATTGTAATAAGCCTACCGGTGCATTGTAATAAGCCTACCAGTGCCTGGTAATGAAGCCTACCGGTGCCTGGTAATAAGCCTACCAGTGCATTGTAATAAGCCTACCAGTGCCTGGTAATGAAGCCTACCGGTGCCTGGTAATAAGCCTACCAGTGCATTGTAATAAGCCTACCGGTGCCTGGTAATAAGCCTACCGGTGCCTGGTAATAAACCTACCAGTGCATTGTAATAAGCCTACCGGTGCATTGTAATAAGCCTACTGGTGCATTGTTATAAGCCTACCGGTGCCTGGTAATGAAGCCTACCGGTGCCTGGTAATAAGCCTACCGGTGCATTGTAATAAGCCTACTGGTGCATTGTAATAACCCTACCGGTGCGTGGTAATAAGCCTGTCAGTGCCTGGTAATAAGCCTGTCAGTGTGTGGTAATAACCCTGTCAGTGTGTGGTAATAACCCTACCGGTGCCTGGTAATAAGCCTGTCAGTGTGTGGTAATAACCCTACCGGTGCGTGGTAATAAGCCTGTCAGTGCGTGGTAATAACCCTGTCAGTGTGTGGTAATAACCCTACCGGTGCCTGGTAATAACCCTGTCAGTGCGTGGTAATAACCCTACCGGTGCCTGGTAATAACCCTGTCAGTGCGTGGTAATAAGCCTGTCAGTGCGTGGTAATAACCCTGTCAGTGCGTGGTAATAACCCTGTCAGTGCGTGGTAATAACCCTGTCAGTGTGTGGTAATAACCCTACCGGTGCCTGGTAATAAGCCTACCAGTGCATGGTAATAACCCTGTCAGTGTGTGGTAATAAGCCTGTCGGTGTGTGGTAATAAGCCTGTCGGTGCCTGGTAATAAGCCTACCAGTGCATGGTAATAACCCTGTCAGTGTGTGGTAATAAGCCTACCAGTGCATGGTAATAACCCTGTCAGTGTGTGGTAATAACCCTGTCGGTGTGTGGTAATAACCCTACCGGTGCCTGGTAATAAGCCTACCGGTGCCTGGTAATGAAGCCTACCGGTGCCTGGTAATGAAGCCGATCGGTGCCTGGTAATAAGGCTACTGGTGCCTGGTAATAGGCCTACCCATGCCTGTATGGTAACAAGCCTACTGATGTCAATTACATTTCAGTGACAGACTCCATCCCTCACCCCAGTCACTTCATGGTAGGGCATAAAGTCTTTGTTTTATACAAATTGTTGTTTACTGGGGGTGAACTACATAGGCTGTAAGGTATGAACATCACTGGGCTACAAACAAGTGAACATGTTAGATAGCAGTGTGAATTATAGATGTCCAAGTCTGGTATCTCAAGGGATTACATATACCTACCTGTACATATAAACATGTTTACCCAAAGTCTGACATTGTATATAATCTAATATCCGGATAATGATGTCATCATCTCCGGTCCTGAAACGTCAAGGACACAAGTGAAGCGTGGTACCGACCTCAAGTGCAATGGTCATTGATCTAAAAATAGGTCATTGTTTTAGGGAGAAGGTCAATTGATATATGAGTTAGATGGCCGATAATGACGGCTAAGAGGTCAATGATATACTGTCGCCACCTGTTGGGAGCTTGGCAGAGTTGATCACAATACAGTACAAATGCATTACATACATATTTCACTCCAATGAAATTTTTCATCAGTAATCTCATCAGACTTTCATTAATAAATCGTTATATACAAGAGATCTCGGCACCCATCAATGTATAATTTTAATCAGTCCTCTTCCTCAAAATCACATAACATGGAGAAGCTACATATGAAGTGAAAGAAAAATTCAAAAACTTTCTGAAATATATCAGTACAAAAATTCATCTGTCAAAATCCAAGATGGCCACCTCAGCCATTTTGCTTTCCCTATCGGACCCAAATCAAATGGACACAACTTGGGACCAAGCGGAACCTACATGTTAAGTGAGAGAAATGTCCTTCCAGTACTTCTCAAGAAACAGTGATGGTGATAACAATGATTCTTTACGGACGGACAACCGATGGACCATCTGATGATGGTGGGGTTATACATTGTAAATGTATGGTTTTACAAAATCACAGGACAAAACATTGTCAGACCATGCAAGATTTTAGAAGAAAGCATTACCATGTCGGATCATGCAAGATTTTAGAAGAAAGCATTATTTTGGTAATTTTAGGAAATATTTATTATATGCTTGAATCAGGAGTCACATTAGGTAAAATGTCAGAATACGTGGGAGACAGATAAGAAAGAATGTCATATAGTTATAACAGTTCTTAGATTTATTCATGGTGCCATTTTTGCTGCTTCCGTATATATAGACAGGATGTCAGAATACTCGGAGGACAAGTTAGATGGGAAATCAAATTACACAGGAGATTTTAGAGAATTTACTGTTTGTTTTTCAACAACTGTAACTTCGTTATATAGAAATTTATGCTTAAAAAATCCATAGATATACTGTTCCTTTCCTAAATTCTCTTAAACTCCTGTTCTGTTCAATGTTTTGTAAAACTTTTTAACAACTTTTTACCAGTTTTTGTAGTCCTAGATAAAAATGACCAATCTGCATTATATGTGAATATTTATTCAGTGTATAAGAATAATTGATCAACTTTATGCAAATTTATGCAAATGAGTTTTGTAAGGTCTATGAATAGATTTCCCAATGATACGTGTCGATATTGAAAATAGTCATTAGGAATGTTCTAGAGTAGAGATTAAGATCAGGAAAAGAGTACAACACTCATTGGAGGACTATATTTATAAAATGCCAAGTAAACAGTTCTCATGCAATTTTAGTGCCGAGGTTGAAACTAAATCTTCTAGAATGTGTAGACATGATGCAGGACATGCATAGCTTGTGTAATTCACACTTCAGATGAACATATATATATATATGGCAGCGTTACAACGGTCATAGTACAACTGAGGGAGGGGAGATAACCCAGATACAAAAATGCTGAGAAAGTGAAAAAGTTAAGATTAGATAACAGTTTATTGGTAGGCTAAAGTACAGGTATTGTATAACGACACTAAAGTATGTTTAGTGAACAAACAGCTGTTGATGACAACCCGGGCTGGTGATATAAACAACTCAATTTACTCGGGACTTACAGAACATGGTGTATTGCACGTACATGTTAATTGAACTTGAGGTATAAAATTTCCACTTAATTTCTTGTACAATAAAACTCTAGATGTCTAAAACGTAAAAATGTTTATTCAATTTAAATGCTGTTGATGTTTTACTTAGTGAAGCTAAACCTTATTTACACAAAGATTCCATTGTTGATTGTTCAAATAGAAGATGAATGTTTACAGGAAATCAGTGTTGCTGAACGTTTGACAGCATGCCTGAAGTCCATGGCAGTACATCAAACATGTAGCCATAAGAGACTGTACAGGCCAGAAGTTACTCTAAGGGTAAAAATTAATTTGACTGAAGATGATGTTCAAATACATGCTGATCTCACACTTTTACATTTTAATGAACAGAGCTTCAAGAAATTTCAAAATAAATTATTGAAATAAATATGTAGTCTTGTTGTAATACTCTGGATTCTGATTAGACAGGATGTCGGAATACTCAGGTCAGATAAGACGGGATGTTTGGAGTGCTCTGTGGTAGGCTAAACAATTACACAAGTGTTGAGATTATTTCAGATGTTCCTGGCAACCAAAATAGAGGTTTTCTTATCCAGCATGTTGTCCAGAGTAACACTGGTTCCATAGTAGTACAAGAGTTGTCAGAAACTACTCGAGTGGGTTGAATGTTTAAAAGGTCAAAGTCAGCAGGTCCACAAATGTAGTACCAATAGAAAGGTCTTGTCACAAGGAACACACGACAAATACATAGCTGTATCTTTATAAATATTTTAACTTAGCTGTCTACGGATGCCACCAAAAAATTGTACCGAATTCTATTTTCATGTCCCACCAAAAAGTGGTCAAAAGGCCAAGACGTTGCCCTTTGTCAGGTTGTTTGAAAGTTTTGTTGCTGTCAAGAATGATTGGATGATATTGGGCATGTTCTTTTGGCAGAGATGAAAATGGAAAATCCTGGAAAAGGCTGAAATTTACTTTTAGTATCGAGATTTATGTATGAAATGAGCTATTTCCCCGAGTAAAAAAAATCAATTTAAATTCTCGAACTCTGCAGTAAAAATGATACTATACCCTGGTATTTTGGACTTTTAAGGTTGAAAGTATTACACATTTTTTCCAATGTTTTGGATCAAAAATTATATTGGGTTTAATACCTGTGGTTCATCGTTATCACTCAAAATGATTCATCTTCATTTTTTTTCAAATCTGAAATTCAGGTTCAACTTAAACAGAAAACGATATGGCTGACAGGCAGACATTTTATATTTTGTCAGTTTTAGTTTTATCACTATTTTCCAACCTACTAAGAGTACAAGATTCTGTTTCTGTTACAAAACTTTTAACCTAAAGGCCCTTGGTCATGGTGTTGGACCAGTAAGGTTTTTTTGGGATGAATTGGATTTTATAATGCAGTATAAAACCAAACAACAGAAAACTTTATGCATTTTATTCCTCGATAGAATATTTGACAATATTTTGAAAATGATTTCATTAATTTTCAACTCATAATGGATAATGATGATGAGGATGATAATAATGATTCTGATGAAAAGAATATCAAGGAGCAAGCAAACAGCTGTGATATCATATTACATATCATTTATTCATCAATGTGTACAAACCATGGACAAAGTAGAATCAGCTCTTGCGACACTATAACTCCTATAGACATACAAGGTACCAATATATCAATTTGTTCAATGCTATACATATAATAATAAGCCTAACGACACACCTGTTATACATGGACAGACTTATATTTGGTGTCTGGAGGCACCAGAACTCCCCCAGACTTGACAAAAGTTGGCCGACTTGTTTGGACAGGGATAAATAAATACATTGAAATGAAGGACACCTTTTAAGTGTCGCCAGAAACACAACATCCAGGGGTCATGGAAATACAGTACAGACTAACCATTCAAAATAATAACAGACGAGTCTGGTCAAAATTCTAATATTCATATCACTTGCCTTCAGTGCAGGTGTTTTGCTCTCTGTACAACAATTCCAATTCTGTATACAGCATTATTTTTTCTACAAGTATTAACACAGTCTGGGGGGGTACTTCAGGGATATTTTTCGTAGACCTACGGACAAGCACTTTCATATATTTCATAGTTTCTGACTGCAGCAACATTTCCACACTGTTTTCATACTGGAGGCCATAGATTACCAACAAATCAACACACAGAATTGAATAGCACTTCTAAATGTAAAGGACTTTTTACATTAGCACTTAAATAAGTTGCACACATTTTTTACTGACCGATAAGTTACAGATGAAAAGTAAAAATTCATTTTGAGAACATTCCAATTCCACCAGACAATGAAGCTATTATTGGGCCTCTCCATTCTCTCCGATCTTTATACCTGTTTTGTTTTGGATCTAATTCTGTTAACACACTCCGGCGCTCAAGAAACATTTAATATGGCCATATCTGTGTCGCACAGAAATTTACGTAATGACACTAAAGAACAAACACCATCATTAACCAAAAGAACTTCAAACTAGCACTGATGATCTGTTGAAAAACTCGATTTTAAATAAGATACGATTTTAGGAGCATTACAAACAAGAAATTGAGAATATTACTGTCTTGAAGTCAATGTAGCAGTAAAGCTGCTTAAAAAAATGACTATGCCAGGAGAAACTGATTTCAACACACCATATTAATATCCCTGAATGCAGGGTGGGGTAACGGATATATAACTAACCACCTTGGAGAATACTAACCATGACTGGAATCGTTTGAGGAACAGAGAAAACTTGCCAAGATTTATCTGCAGCGGTTGGTGAACCAAAATTAACTGATTTATAAAGCACTTCTCATCTCCAAAGGCCAGTCTTCACAAATCACACATATTGCACAAGAAGTCTTATTTAAACCATCACCGAGCTCAGGAGAGCTAACGGTTTTGTGAAATGCTTTCAGCCAGACCCAGTTCATGTGGAGAATGACTCGAATCTCGAAAAAAAAATACGAAAGCAGCAAAAATGGCACCATGTATAAATCTAAGAACTGTTATAACTATATGAACGTTACAAAGGGTGTCTTTAGCACACTTTCAACATCAAAACTAATATTCTGTACACCAACGATGAGGGCCGATGTGTCCATGGTAAGATTTGTAGAATCCTGTATATCTAATGTATTGTCATCAAAGAATAACTATAAATTGGGTCACACGCAGATCAGTGTAATATTTGTGCCCCGTTAATTACAAAAAAGAACAAAATAAATAGGTGAGAGACACAACTGCTAGCACTAAATGGGGTCTTATGAAATCTACACTCGGCACGATGAAATACTAACGGCAACAATTTATACAACGGGTAAATATATAAATGAGAAGAAAACTTGACTTTTCTATCACATCGGCGTTTCAATATCTGTCTACACACTCTCGCCCACGCACACAACCACACCGTCTCATGCAGTTACCATCAAACATTGGTGGAAATGATTCCAATTTCTTATCACCAAATTCAACATAATTTAACTGAAACAAGTTTACAAATAATCAACCATCAATCATTGTCTTTGAAAGAGAACCAGTCTAACACCTTGGACACTGCATGCTAATAGAACACACTAACACAGCCCTATGCCTTTCCATGTTAAACAGTCCGCTATCTCAGGCCAAACCAAAGCCCTCGGAACACTCGTTTATTGCCAACAACAACATGCGCCGAAGTTTGTCGTAGGTTTCATACGCTGGGAGATCAAGTTGATTGAAACTGAAAAATTAGATTAATTGAAATTTAAATTCCCTTTGTAAAAATACATATTTTCACATTTCTTCATGATGATATAATACAGTGTAGTTATACTTTTTCTCTGTATTTTTCATGTAAAATTGTTTTCATCACTGCTTTTTCAAGGTTATATTTATCAGAAAGATCATGTACATTTTAAATTCTATTGTATCTGAATACACACATTAACTTGGGACAATTTGGCAAACTAGTCCTCCACCAGGTTGGAAATTATATCCCAAGAATGCACAGATGATGAATTTGTAATAAATAAGGTGAACCAATATCCCATGTAGGAGACAGAGCCCAGACCAACTTTTATTTTGTAGGTCAAAGGTTAAAATGTAGGTCAGACTGACCTACTTCTTTACTTCTGATACATGACACACTGCCTGACACAGGTGACCCACACCCCAAGTAAGAGGTTTAGTGTCTAGTAGTGTAGTTGACAGAGCCTTGAGAAACTTTTTCGTAATGTAGGTCAAAGATCAAAATGTAAGTGGCCAAATTTTGACAAAAGCTCAACTAGGTGAACCCATGCCCTGTGTATGAAGTTCTAGTGTCAAGCAATGGACAAGATAATTTTCAGAAGGACAGACAGACACAATGCCAAACTATATCTTGCCCCCACTCCCTAGGTTAATGGTGGGGGACTAAATAAGCAATTCCACTAAACAGAGTGAAATCGCTTGTCAATTTTGTCTTACCAAGTATGAGCAACAGGCAGACGTTCTGTAGACCTGTCGTCCCGATGAATCTGGAATTTTTGGTATCCATTCATGCCTTCGAGGAAGGCGAATCCTTGAAGAGGTACCTTTGATGTCCCAGTAACAAACTGTAGGAACTGTGCCCTGTCTGACTGCTCAAATGATCTTAACGCTCGCCAGAACCACTGCACCTGAAGATAAAATTTTTTAATACATGAACAAAAATGCTTTGAACTAGAAATCACCAATTTCTGACAAAATATCTTAAGTCGCCTGTTTCTGACAAAAAAACTGCTTTGAACTAGAAGTCATCTATTTCAGACAAAATACTTTGTAATGTATTTAGGTCATGAATGCTTCCGGCTTAATGATGAAAGTTATGCTTGTAATTAATTATTCAATTTATAGTGAGTGACCTGACGACCTTGATATGTAAATGTGTTTGAGGTCTCGTAGAACTGATGACATGTAAATTTCAGTTAAAAGTGCAGTTACCTCCATAATGACCTTCAATTATAAACTAGATCAAGATGTCCTGGAGTTACGCTCAGATACACTTAGGTTCATTTTAGAAGGCTGGTAATCAATATTTGACTTACCTGTAGTGACGTACTCTGATACTTGTGATATTCCGTGTTGGATTTGAGGTCATCAATGTCGATGTTTGGCAGACCAGAGATTAGCAGTTCCAGTTCCTGTTCGTTGAATATTGAGATAAGCCGCTTCGGTATGATGTCGTAAAAACCTTCCATGAAAGCGTTGAGCTGTTTCCGTATGGCACCCGTCATTTTCATTTGACACACTAGTTTTACATATTCCTTCTTGTTGCCTTCGGTTACCATCAGTTTGTTGCCGTCCGTCTTCAGGTCACGTGACTCTGTGACACCAAACTCCTGGATCTGTTGAGGAAAATAATGTGAAAAGAAGACTTGTTAATACTTGAAGAGTATAAGTGAGAGTGCTATGTTATTACAAAGCAGGAACTAGTGCAGGTCTGACGTAATCCAGAGCTGGTTTTAGATGATACTAGAACTGTCGCCAGGATGGCTGACTAATACCCCCGCAATCTACACCAGTCAATGGTGAATTGGAACTGTTAATTAGAGGCTAACTAAGATAACCCAGTAATATAGTGATCAGTTGCCATAGCAACCATAATTTTGAGAAAATGAAAGTAGCATGCACATCTACACATGGTCCTCTATATTTTTGTGAAGTTTCATTGAAATCGGCCCTTCGGTTTAGGAGGAGTTGTCCGGACAAAATGCATCTTCAGACAGACGGACGGACGGACAGACAACCTGATTCCAGTATACCCCCCTAACTTCGTTGCGGGGGTATAAAAATATTGAATAAGAATCTGGGGCAAATTGACCAATACAATACTTTTTGATAGGATTAAAATTTTCATGGTTTCGAAAATAGATACATTTTTCTTGAAATTTACAAAACTGTCTGGGTACAAATTTCCATTTCATTATAAGGTATCTATTTTTCACAATTAGATTTCATCCATGAACCCAGAAAAACTTTTATTTATGTAACAATACACATCCATAATTTATTGTTATACTAACGCTCCTCGTGACTACCTGTGAAGACCTGGATTTGTTCATTGGTCAACAGGTTTGGCATCACATACAATGATTTGTCAGGACTTGGGAGGCAAAGCTTTATATTATGACTGTTGCATAGCAAAGGTCAATGTTTCGTTTCCATCGAGCCCTCTAGAGCTCATCTTACCTCTGTTGAGAAGGCCAGATCGTAGCCTAAATCTTTGACATCGTTTTCCAATAAAAACACTAGTCCCTGGTAGAATGCATAGTCTTCACTTTCCATATCAGTATACCTGTAAACATATCATATCAGTAAGACCAGTTGTTCAAGGCCAACAATGAAAAGTTCTTCTACAAGAAAACTACAAATCACATCTTCATATCAAGTTTATCATACTGGCAGCTTCTTATATGGCATTTCTTTTTCTAATATTTCAACCGAATTTTTTTAACTCAAAAAATTATTTTGTTAATATTTCATAATAAACATGTCAGAAGGAATCAGATAGCTTATTTTTAGCTATAATTGCTAAAATAAGTAAATATTTTCTGTAAAAGCTTGTTACTATTTTAAATATACTGTTTTCCTTACGTAACTGAAATGATATTATATAATATCTTTTAGCCGATAAAATAAATTTCCTGTAAAACATCACATACTTGACAGCTTGTCCTATGATGTGCTTGTAGAAGGAGCGTGTGAAGTAGCACTCCAGTAATTTGTTGTCGTAGATGGCCTTAGCGATAATTCGTCCCACAAACTTGTAGTAGCTCAGATGGTTACTGTTACAATGGGACGAGGGGTTTATTGTGTACGTGACACGGTCTCCAGGTGAGGTGCTGAACAGAGCGTACATCGGGTTGAAGATCTCTCGGGCAATAATGATGTACCACTCCCGTAATAGTCCTCCAGCATCTTGTCCTTCTTCGCCTGAAGACATCAATCATCACCGATCAAACCAATAATCTTTGATTACTGCAGACACTATATATATATTTACGCGCAACATACTTCTGGTGAATATTAAGACATGGAATCTTTGCCTGCCTTGCATTCAACTTCAAAATCCAAGGGTCACATTCTCAATTAAAGTCAAACCTCATTATCTTGAACTCTGGTAACTCTAAAGCTTGAATCATGTAAAGTTTCAGTTTCAATTGTATATATATTCCATTTATACTCGGTAATCTCAAATGCTAGGAATATTTCAAAAGTTTTTCCATGACCCAACTGACTTAAGGTTTGACTGTAATTATTTCTATTTGTGAGGTCCTATGTGAATATCACCCTGGGTATCTTGAGGTTGACAGAGAAATCTCCACCAAAAAGTAATGATCCTGACCTGTCTAACCCAATACCTGCCTTCAAGCTGAGGTCACATCCCAGAATCCTCCTAGGAGATATTTTTTGTTTTTACCTGTCACACTAAGGGCAAAATGCTTATCTTCTGGAGAGAAGTAGAGATTGCAACCGTTGGACCGAAAGGAAAGTTACATAAGGGATGAAAGAGAACTCTTATATTGAGGGACGAGATATCTTAACACTGATAAAATGGTACCCCTGTATTGTGAATATTGGAAGCTCTAATGTCAATTTTTTACCTTCAAACACAATGTAGAATCTGTGTTTCCATTCATCCACAGTACGTCTGAACAGCTCCCTGAACGAGTCTTCAAACACATGTTCTCGTCGGACGTGAACAGCCAGATCTTCACGACGCAGACCCTCATCCAAACGCTCCAGTTCTTGACGGAAGTAGCGACGTTTAACATCGAAGTCAAGGATGCGTGTATGGTCGACAAGGACGGAGAATGGGCCGTCCACCAGAGGCGTGGTTGACTGGCGTAGAATCTGATTGAGTACTGTCCTATGGGTCTCTGTAAAGAGAAATCAAGTATTACTAAACCATTCAGGATGATATAATTGCTTGTTGATACTAGTAACTGATTTAGATCGCATCAATAGCATTAATTTTACAGTCTTGAACATATTGACTCAGTAATAAGCCACCCAGGAGTTGAAACTTTGACTCAAAGTAGAGAGAGAAGTGGATGCTTACTGTAAACCTAGAAATTTACGCGAGTCCTTTTGATTGCGAAAATTTCCCTGATGTGTATAATTTTGATATCAATTTGCGTAATCTCGAACTACCAGCGAAGGTGGATCGATCGCAAAAATTACCAAGTGTATATATTACAAATCGAAATTGTGAAAATAACCCCCGTGAAAATAACCTTGTTTACAGTACTAAAAGGCAATAATGAAGTAGAAGTTGCTAGCATTGTTACCAAAAAGACATGGGCAGACTTATCCCAATTGATTAATCAATGAAACAGTTGTATCAGCTAACCTGCAAACTTGAGAAACTTCTGAGTGTCTGGTGGCAGATTGCAAATCGAGGACATGGAGGCAACAGAGTTCTCCCTGTTGAGATGTGGAGTATCAGACTGGGAGGCCGGGGAGGCTGGAGCCACATCAAGATTCAGGTGGGCCAGCTGATCCTCGCGCTTTTGTGATGGCTGGTCTGTCGACTTGCCATCCTTCTCACCTGGTGGACAGAGTAACAAATATTAAGATTAAATACCGTAAATATTCGCGTATAGTGCACACTTTTTTTCAAAAATTGACAAGTGAAAAAGACCCCCTGCGCACTATACGCAAGTACAAGCCTTTTCCCAGTCAGAATGAATGTGATTTAACTGAGATTTGTGATCGTTTCCTTTCACAGCAGGATTGATTTAATACTTATATATATATATATATATAACATATATAAAGCATTTAGAAAGTAATAGTTAACAAATAATTAAAGAAATGAATAGTTATTTTGATGTTTAATTCCTTGAAATTGTGTATTTATCAGCAATTACGTGGATTTATCTAAGTCGATCGTGAGCCACACGTTCCGTACACATACGATCTCACTTGAGCATGTTCCCGTATTCAGGTCCAAAACGATGTATAACATCTCAATTATCATCAAACAAAACTTGAAATGATATAGCAGTACTTAGTTATTTCATACTTCTAAATTAATCATCTCATAAATCCAGAGTGCTGCCAGAAACTGATGATGTTCAACTTGTTTATTTACGGAAGCTGTAACAGCACGCATGCACAAATAGGCAAGGGTAACACTAATGCCTTGATCTCGTGCGGCAGTCACTGACCAACTGGCCATATAAAATACGATCCGACTGTGAAAACGACCGGGGGTACTCTTATTTATCGTCTGCACTGTAGATTTATCCATTACACATGTTATTTCATTGACAAAAAAGGTGTGACTAGCACGACGACAGCAGACTTGTTTCCGTACTGTATACAAAATGGCGGCCTGTGTTACATTATGTAGCAATCAGCTTACCAGTCAATCTTTTTATAATTGAGGTTAATTAGCTTTGTATATTCGTGGACAGATACCACAAGAGATCATACCTGCGTGAAAATCACAAGGTAATTGAGGGTAGGATTACTAGTAATTATTTTGTTTGTACAACAGCGTAGATGGGACCGATACAATTTGCAAGCTGACTAGGCCTGTCGCGGTGTAATGTAAACAACCTGTCAATCCAATGTGTCAAATCTGACCGGTGATTCCAATTAAATGTGGTAAATAAGCTTTCATAAGTTACAAATTCCTATCATCTTATGCTTTAGAATTCATCTACCGCTCAGTTGAATATTGAAAAAAAAAATTGTTCATTTTTTTTTTTTTTGAAAATGAACCTCAAAAACGTACCTGCGCACTATACGCGAGTGCGCACTATACCCGAATATTTACGGTAAGTTAATATTAGCTGTCAACTGCATGTACAGCTTGAGTTGACAGTCATACTGAAGAGCTACACCTTTTCTACTTCTCCAAGTCAGTGTCAATATACTATAACTGATAAATAAACATTATCATCATCATTATACACTTGAGCTTTAGTGATAACATCAATTGTATACACTTTTAAATTACCCATAGCAGGGATTATTTTGGGTTACCAAATGGATGGGTCATTTTCAAGAAAAAGAACTATCTAGAATATAATTTATGGGCCATTTATAGAAATTTAAAGGATTTTTCTGAATCATGTGGGTCATTCAGGAAAATTGCGGGCCAATGGCCCCCTCCAAAATGATCGCTGCCCATAGTATTGTTACCAAGAACAAGATAAACATTGAAATGTTTTATTACCTGTTAAATGTTAGTTTTGCATGATTTCTTTGATTAAAGGATCGAAAGGGCATCAAAGTTGCTCCCATTCAAATTGATTTTCATGTAATTCACTCTGACGAGGAAACAAAATAGAAAACTCTATACCTGCGTGTACAATGAAGAAGGCCTCGACGGCGGGTTGTAGTATGAGGACGGCGTGATGGTCGGGTGTCTTGGCAAGCTCGGAGAGACAGTCTCCCAGGACCATCCATAGATCATCTAGTAGGACCTGTTCGCTAAGGCGTGGCAGAGCAGTGACCTCGTCCTTTTCTTTCTTCTCTCCTGAGGTACCTACAACATTGATAGAGCTGTTAGTCCTGCACAGTATTAGAGACTGGTATATCTCTAGTCCACAAGTGGGAAGGATTATCGTAACCTGTGTTATTGTGAATGGTCTGATGTTGATAACTTTTAGAACCATTCAAACTAAATGTAGGAATCAGGGGTGGGAAAACATGAATAATTTTAATGCCGAACAAGGATGTTGATTTTGGTCCCGCAGAAATTACCTGTCAACAGGTCAAGGAAGAAACTAGTCACAATTAAGGAGATAATTAGAAATTTGAGAAATCAAGGAGTCTATGAACGCACTCCACTAGTTCAGACAAACCTTCCAAGTAGTCACTACTAACCTGGCTGATCAACGTCCATGGGTGTTTCTGCGCCCGCTTCCCGTGCAGATTCTGTAGGTGTGGGTTGATCACTGCCACCTGGAGCTGCTCCCTCGGCCCCATTAGCTCCAGCTTGCTCCCCAGTAGCTGTAGAAGTTGGAGTGGCTTCTGATGGGTCAGCCTGTGCCGCAGATGTGGAACGCTGTTGTAACTCGCGGATCTGGTGATTCTGCTGAGCACGTCTTCCCACCATCTCTATAATAGCCTCTGCCTCAGCTTCTAAAACTGCCATTGCCTCTGCTATGTTACCCAAATCTCGTGAAGCTATGAAACATACAGTATTAATTTGTAGAATTGGAAATTATTTTTAAGACATGAATGCCATCTACAAACAAGAATCAAGAGTATTTGGCATTTCCTTTAAATATCAATGGTGACCTTGGCCCCCTGGTGCAATACATTATCAGAATGTGTATAATTAAAGACTGACATGGAAAACATTTTAATTAAATTGAAGACAAGTAGAACACAATACAAGCTTTATAATCAGCAGATATGGCATAATCACTGATGTAATAAGTTGTGTCGATTAATTTTGACAAGAATTTATATACATACCACAATAGATTTGCAGATTAAAATCCTTAATTAATTTCTAATATAGTAGTGTGGGTTATATTTGGTTGGATTTTATTTTGTGGATTTACTAAAACCACAAAACAGAAGAAACCAAATCCCCAAAGAGATTTTATATTTTTTATATCACGTGTTCTTGGAATCTTGGGTTGATACAGACAGAGATTTGGAATTATAAGAAAGAACATACTGGTTTGCCTGCGTCCACGTTTGACCATTGTCCTGGCAGCATCTCGGAGCTGAATGATGACCTTTAGAATTCGGAGTAGGAACTGCTGACTGGATGTTTTGTTGGTCAGTAGGCTCATGGATGGCAGCTGTAACTCGCGGCCTCCTTTTACCTTCTTAGGGGCCGCAACTACTATAGAGGTACCCTGTGAAAACCTGATGGTAAACAAAATGTTAAACCAGCTGTATAAATATATCCTATTTGATACATTTCACTATCAAACATGAGGGAAATAAATTATCATTTAATACAAATGATTCATATTCTATCCCTTTTATATTGATTTTAAATGTCAAAATTACAGATTAAAAGTTTTCTATGGTTATCTCTGTAAAGACAGTTAGTGATTTTACCTGTCCTGTAGAATGCCCTTCCCCGTGGGGACCGAGGCACCATCAGCCTCCTTCATTTCCTCATCCTCGTCCTTTGGCTTCCCGCTGTGTTTCTTGAGTTCTTGTAGCAAACTCCTGCAGAATTATAAGGCCATACATGAATAGCTGCTAGCCTCGCCATAAATTTTACTACAGCTGTTTCTAAGGCAAGTGTTATAAGGTACATCAGGCTTAGTTAATTATCACCGAGTAATGTTCTGCCTAATACAGGAGACCAGGTGTCGAGAGCTCACCATACATACACTCTTAATACTACCAAGAAGCATAGTAAAGTTAGACTTTTATGTAATCAGATGTAGATTTATTTTCGTTATGATCCTAAGGAATGAATCTGTTAAACACGACTAGTGGTCACTAGAATCTGTATCAGATGTAGACCTTCTTTCGATAGGATAATATGGTGTGAACCTGTTAACCTTGACCAGTGGTCACCACAATGAATCTTATATCAGTGCAAAACAATCCCTTTACTCCATAGATATTTGTTTTATGTATTCTCCACCCTCTACAATCTGTTTTGGCCTCAGATTAATGACCTCTGACCTCCCATTACACGTACATACCTGATATGATTGCAGACAGTGAGACCAAGTTCCTGCGCACCCTCCAAAAGTAATCGTAGGACAGCATTTCGTGTGGCATTGTTGGCCCAGGACATTCGCAATAGTAAATTGGTCGCGTCCTCCAGTCCTTCCTCAGAACAGGACTTTGATGTCAGCACCTGTCAGTACAAAATCCTTGGCTTAAGTCAACAGTTTCCATGTGAAGGAAAACACTTTATGGAATTCATTTGCATCTTAGAACCTTCATAGACATTTGGTTTTATCCATCCTGATATTTTCAACTGTCACTGTAGTAGCTACAATACCAAGAATGTTTGCCACAAGAGACCAACATCCAACGATGCTTATCACTACATTAATGTGGCACTGATTAACGACCGAAGATGTCACAACAGTACACCACCGGAGATACACAGTGCTATAAATAGTGAAACGAATATCTCTTAGTTAGGTCAAGGGAGACAATTTGTATCGACAGTAGTTTTATCTAGAAGAGAGACATCAAAGAATCATAACTACATCTACAGACCACTTTTTACATACCCTAACAGCAAGCTTTAGCTGATCTTCCAATATTACGGTTGCTTCTTCCTTCTCCTCTTCCTCCACTTTTTTCGAATCTATAAATAAATGACCTTCCTCAATAACTCAATTACAAAGTAAAATATGTATACTAGCAATAAGTTATGACATGGGACAAAGACCTTGTTGTCTGTCCCAAATATGTGGCAGTTTCTGTCATGCAATTCCATGAAATGAAATACCTCAATAAATGGATACTTCTGATTCTAGCATACAGTCTACAGTCCTCAGCTGTTAAGTTAGGATTTTGGATTTTAAATTTTTTGGATTTCCAAAGAAAGAGTCTACAGTCCCGAGCTGTTAATGTTAAGAAAGGATTTAAAATTTTTGTGATTTCCATAGAAACAGCCTACAGTCCTCAGCTGTTAAGTTAGAATTTTAAAGATTTTGTGATTTCCATAAAAACAATCTGCATTCCTAAGCACTGTTGGGCCTTTATGCACTGTGTTACAGTATAGTTATGATCTAAATCACTGGGCTAATATTCACAGTCGTCTAAGTTGGAACTACTAAGAATAAATTTAGGTAAACATATCTATACATTCGTATGCATATAAAATGCTGGCAAGCTCCATGTGCTATACACTTGCAGTGATCTATAATTGAAGGAATAAACACTTGCTGAATATCTGTTTATATTGTTTAATGGCCATGAACAAAGGGATATTAACATTTAAACCTACTGTAACACATTTACTCACCTTCAGACTTTGCAGATACTTTGACCTCCAGGGGTGTTGTACTGGGTACAGCGCTGGGTGCGACCACCTCAGTGACAACTGGTGTTGACACAGACGACGTGGCCGTCGACATAGCCGTTGATGTGGCAGTTGTTGGTGTGATGACGGAAGGCGTGACCATGCTGGATAACAGACTAGGAAGGGTGCTGGTTGGTGCCTGTGAGGTGGCACGGTTACCCCGTGTCATGTCAGGCAGACTCATGGACACAAGGCCCAGTAGTCTTAGTAACCGGTCGGTGAGAAGCTGGCTACGTTTCACCACTGGATGAGATAACATTAGCATCAGCTGGCCCAGCGGCGAGGATTCAAAGCTGTAAAAATTTGCCTCACCTTCAGTATTGCTAGTATTGTGAGTCCGTTGAACACCTTTACCTTTACGATTCATATTCACATTGTCTAATTTAATGAGATGGTCCCAAAAGTCTGTTTCTGACTTTGGAGATTCGGCACCTGACGTTGATTGTTTGGGACTGCCTTGGGCTGTATCCGCGCCACTTTCTTGCCGTTCCTCAGTCTCTGTCTCCTCACACTTGCCCACCTCCTTGGCTTTGGAAGTGGGTAGGAACTGACTAGGGAACACTTTGGCTAGAGCGATTAACGTATCAAGTACATGTCTACACACAACGGGGGCAGCCTGGGGATGCACCGTCACAGTTCCAGTACATGAACCACCAGGCACATGTTTTTTGCCCACCTTCTGAATCTGGAAGACGTTTGCACGACACCCAAGGGCAGCCTCTAGACTGATGGACAACCAGGACCCCTGACTTTTTGTGTCACATTTCCAAGAGACATCGGGGGAAGAGGAGCTTGCAGCTTTCTTTTTCCCCTTGTCTCCAGCAGTACTTTTGCCTTCCTCCAACACACAATCACCTGTCTTCTGGAGAATGGAGAGGAGGGCACGAATCACCCATATCCTAGTGGGACTATGGTAACACAGGTTACGCAGGACACGGTGTAGCCTGCTAGTGTTTATCTTTGGTTCATCCACGAACAATAGAACCACCAGACAAGTGAGCCCCTCGTGATCCAGGAGGTGTCGTCCCCGGAATTTGATTGCATTTGCTCCACTATTGGATGAATGGTTGTCCATACGATTTGAACCCCAGGCCCACTGGTTGCTTCCACGGGGCACAGCACGCAGAGAGTATCTCCCTGCACCCAACCTACCAGCAAACCCTGCACAAAGAAATGAGTTAATGAGTTAATAACTGTACAGTATCAAAACTCTGGATACATACACCCTGGTCTTCTTGCATTTGAACATGGGTCAGTTGAATCATCTTCATGATGTTGTACTTGTGATGGTTGCAAAGACCATTATTTTATAGTAAGGTAGAGTGGTTCAGCAGGGTGTATATCTTACAAAGATATATTCCCTAAAAATTTAACTCCCTAAAAGGGTCTTACTGTGACTATGTATATGTTTGACATAAAGATAACATACAAAGGCCTGTGGTGGGACATGTACCAGATTTGAATACTGTAAATCATCAAAACTGAAAATCAAGCAAACATTCTTAAATCATTTTACCAGTGTGTCTAAGGATGGCGGAGAGAGAGCCAGCCCCTGCCTGGGCAAACAGTCGGTCTTGCATGAGTCGCCGATGTCGATCCTCTAGTTCCCGCCTAAGTGACTGGGCCTCAGCAGCCAGGTCGGGTGGCAGGACAGCCACCATGGTGTCGTCCATATCAGCAAGGACTTGTTGGCGTAGAGAGGAGGGAAGTGTTGCTAGGAAACTAGCCGGGTCTACGGGAGTATCTGTTCCAGGCTGGGCAGGAGCATTCTGGGCCTGAAGACGGGCTTGTTCTGTTCTCTGTTGGGCCAGCACCTACAAGTAACAAATATTACAAAAGTCATAGAAAATATCATCAACACTCTTTCCACTATACCCTATCCATGTAAAACTGTCCGCTTTAATATTGTCGAAAAATATTACTTTACTCGAGATGAATGTCCAGCTTTAAAAGGGTATTCAGGTAACACAGTGGTAACATACTTGCCCTTCACCTAGGCGACTGAGGTTCGATACCTCATTTCATAAATGAAAAGTTTTGGGGGTTAATTATTTCCTCTGGGTCCTCTGATTTCCTCCCACAGTAAGACCCCTCATGTGCTTCCATCAGGGCCAAAATGAATTGTTCATATAAGTTGATATAACTTGTTTTAAAATAGTTTTAAAGTAAAAAGTTCACATTTAACACTACCAGTACAGGGCTTACCTCTTCCTGTATGTTTGGAGGCAGTGCAGCCAGAAACTCGGGGTTGACCTCCATGGTCCCAGAGCTGTGAGCACTCTGGGCCTGCTCTCGGGCACTCTGCTGGATCCGCTGGAGACGAAGCTGTTCTGCGATCACTTCCTGGCGAATGTTGTCAGGAAGGGCGGCCAAAAACGATGGATCAACCCCATCAGGAACAGAGGGATCTGCAAGATAGATGACTCATGTTAATTAAGGAGTTTATCACTTGTATGAGATGGGGCCTTTTTGTCTCTTATTCTGGGCATGAAATTTGGGAATTGGAATTAGCTGCAGATTTTGTTAATCTTGCCTTGATTTGAAATAATTTCAATTGGGATTGGGGCCCATTTTGGGGCACAAGATAATGCCAAAGAGCCTTGATCTTTTTCGTATATTGAGAAAATACAGATTTAATTTTTTTTTTTTTACCTAGGTGAGGTTGTATCTGTGGCCATAGAAATAAGGATAAGTTATTACACATACCTGAGGCACTGCGCGATGAGGACGGTCCTTCCACAGACCCTGCCGAGCCTAAAGTGGGTATGGTGTTGGTGGTAGTTGTGGGAATAGTCCATGTAGAAGGTAGTGTGCCTCTCATTATGTCTGTAGCGGTCATACCACCCTCTGTGGCTAGAGGAGGGAGGGGGATAGAACCTGGGTCTAGGGAGCGGAGGATACTGCTTGACAGGAGTGGTGCGTTAGGATCAAGTTGTCCGGAGGTGGAAGTGGAAACATTTGCTATGCCAGTGGCTCCCTCCAGCACAGACGACCTGAATAGCGACACACAGGTATTACACATTTAACTTAATAGTATATTAATTTTGTACGAAATAAATATGAAGATCTTGTTGTTTTTAATGTACATTGCCTTGCACATAATGTGCATAACCTATGAATTTACAGTTGCCCTTCAGATAAATCAATAATTATCACATTAATTCTGTATTTGTCAGTAGTAGACCTGTCTAAAGGAAAACTTACATTGAAGCGCCGCCCATGAGGAAACTGCGGAGACCGGAGTCGATGGACTGGGCAGTCTCATGACTGATGACAGGAGACGAGGTGGTTGGTAATATCTCTGGGCCTGATCCTGCCAATTCTTCTGAACTCGCTGTAAACAAAGGAAATAAAAAGGTCATAGGTCAAACAGTCATTAACAGAGATCCTAGGCCATACTGGTAGGTCAGAGGTCACAGACTCCTCACAAATTGACCAAAAGGTTGAGTATTACTATCACATTCATTTAAGTGCAGACAGGAACTAATATGCCATCATTTGCAGGCAATGCACTTTCAGAGAAAAAAATTAGAGTGATTAAATTTGTTCAGTCATAAACAATTCAGACTCAGTAGATCATCATCAAGTGCACTGCATAAGATTAAACAAGTACTAATTGTAACAACTCCCACAGTTGTAAATAACAGCACAAAGAATCTGACATATTCACTAACATACCAAAGTTGAACAAAATAGTAAGTATAAACAAAATAGTATTTAAATTTCTACTGATCAGAGCCATACACAGTGTCCATTTTGTTCAATCTAGCAAGGGAAGCTGTATTGGTGCTCCTGGTGTCAAAACATACCAACCACATTTGAATGAAATCAGAAAATACCTAAATCATCCAGTCAGAAGCCATTTAACTTTGTTTGGGGAAGATATATCGACTTTAATTTTTTCTACATCAAGCCAAATATTTTACCGAGAGTATTCTACCAAAAAAATTAGAGACATCGATATATTTTCTTTATAATCAGTATTTTGGACCGAAGCACTTTCAGAGAAAAAAATTAGAGTGATTAAGTTTGATCAGTCACAGACGATTCAGACTCTGTAAATCATCATCAAGTGCTCTTCATAGTCCTTATACACCTAGGCTGTTTTTATGTCAACATCCTTTTAAATCCAGGAGTTATAATTGCACCTCTGGATTCAGTATTGACCATAGCACCAAGCAATCTAATAATTTTACTCCTGAAAATGAATGAAATAACTCGCTAAAAGTCCTAAAAACTCTTTCCCTTTGACAGTTGAAGTACAGTCGAACCTGTCTATAAAGGACACCTAAGGGACAAGGCAAAAGTGTCCTTTATAGAGAGGTGTCCTTTACATAGAGGTTCAACGAGTTATGTCCCTTATAAAGGAAGAAACAAACAAAAGTCTGTTCATAGTACACTATATGTCTCCTGATTTATTATATTTAAACACTTCAACAAATGAATAAAAGACAAATAATTAAAGATAAATGCTTAATTAATTAATTTTCAATCATTCATCTGACACAAAAATTAGAGCTGATATTTTTAATAAATTATTAAGCCTGTAGTTTCTAAAAAAATCTTCCCAATATCATACTATACTGAATATCTATTCAGACAAATACTCAACATTGTAAAAAAAAAGTAAAGATAATTCGTATCATAGTAAAACAATTTTCATTAATCCTCAATATTTTGGAAAATAAATATGCTTGAAATATCTTTTCTATTACAAAATTAACTCTTTATAAATGAAAGTGCATTTTCCTCTGATAATTATAATCCCTCAGCATTTATTTGAGACCTATTTTCTGAAATCCATGTAGGGATTTAATTTAATAAATACCGTTTTCTGGTTCAGTCAATTAGTATAGTGTATACAAAGACACTCGGAACTCTTCAGCTGTTCTTCATATGTTACGTAGTCATATTCCGAGGAGTTCCGAGTGTGAGAAAATGGCGGCTGACAACCATGTGCTGTCAGATTTGCGTACGGTTGATTTTGTAAATACAGTAAGTAAAACAATTATGACAAACATAACTATTGCTTTGTCCCTCTTTTGTTGGTCTTGATAATGATTTAATTACCACCTGACCATTCTTGTTGTCTAGGCTATGGTTGAATGGCTAAGCTTAGCTGTCACCGGTGAGGTTGAGTAAACAAACACCTCTGCCGATGGCGATAGGTCACTCTCTTGTAATTACTGCCCATTGTTACAGCAACTTACAGGTAACAGGACAATTAGTGACTGATGAAGTGGCTTCCTAAGTTAGCATTGCTGCCAGGGGAATTGAGTAATTAAGGCTCTGCTTGTTATTTAGAAACGTTTTACACACAAATATCAACACAGCTATGGTTTCACGTGTCCGTTATACGGAATTTTAAACAACTTTACGGACAAAAATAAGTGTCCGCTGTCCGCATTAGGAAGGTGTCCGCTATATACATGATATTTATATGGTGATTTTCATTGGGGATTCCTGGAAGTGTCCGTTATGGACAGGTGTCCGCTATATAAGGGTGTCCGCTATTACAAGTTTGACTGTAGAAACTTACCCGACGACTGGACAGTGACAGCTCCGGAGCTGCTAATCCCCGACACCTCCTCAGGAGTAATGCTGCCCTCTGTTGGTGCAGCAGGTACAACAGACACCGGCTGGCTGCCAACAAGTGGTGCGGGTATCTCCCCTAATCCACCAAATGTTGATACGCCACTCCGCTGGGAAACGGGTGCAAGATCCTGATCGCTGAGGAGCAGGGAGGCCAGATTTAGCCTGCCATCATTGGCAGGTCTTTGCCTGTTATACATCAACAGAAACATTAATATATACACTACAAGATAAACAGGCAATCAAGAAAAACATCAGATTTAACAAAGATGTCTGCTATAGAGGCATTGTCACCAGGTTTCAGAAATTACTAAAAAATATTTTCATTCCAAGTTCGTAATTTCTTGAAATTGGTTTATTTAATAATCAGAACTGACAAAATTTTAATATCTAAGTCTAGTATCGCAAAAACCACCACTACATATAAGAGCTACTTTACCTGGGTCGATCTGCCAACGGAGCCCCTGGGGTGGTGAGAGGGATCGGGTTAGCTGGGGTAAGGAAAGTTGACATCACAGAAGGCGTAGCTGTGGACAGCAAGCCGTCGGTTGGCCGAGATCCAGATTCTGACGGTGTGGCTGTTGATAGAATACCTTCCACCATCTCTGTAGCAATCAGCTCCGCTGCCGCAGCAGCCTCTGATGCACCTGTGGAACCAGGAAAAGGAGATCTCAATTAGGATTTCAGATAACAAATGCTTTGGAAAGATAAATTAATCTGCAAAATTGATAATTCAAAAATTTATCCGAGCAACTTGTAATCTTCTAAAATGTTTCAACAACTAAATATGTAGCTCTTAGGACATGAATTTGGTACTTACTGATTTGTCGCCCGTTTGCATCCTGGCTGGAGTCGGAAAGGGCCGTGCTTAATAGTCCCATGCTGGTCTGAGGCGCCGCTGTTGTCGTGCTGCTCACACCACCAGACGAACTGGAAGGCGTCATACCATCTAGGGACACCTACAAATAATTCAAACCTCGTAAATATTGTTTGGCTTCCGAATTATTCCAAAAACTGAAAAATTTTCATTTAATTGTTTTTACATTAATCAGGTATATTTGCTTGCTGTTTTGTTTACAGCCTGATGACCTACCTCCATCTGTTGTGGAGATATCCAGTCCACAGAAGACCCTTTACTGTTTTGCTCCTTTTCTTTTTTGGCGGCTGCCTCTTCCTCTGCAGCTTTTTTCCGTTTTTCCCGTCGCTCTGACAACTCCTCGTCCCGATGTTGTTCTAGAACTTCCATGATCTCGGGCTTTAACACTGCAGTGTAGTAGAGAATCACATTAATATTGTACCAAGTATTTACCACAACATAACACAGGTTTGCCCTAGCTCAGTTCAGTAATATTAAAAGTGCCATGATTAAGTATTGTCAATCAATTTGACATTCCTGTAATATAATGTTGTGTAGTGTAACTGCTGTACAATAATATGAATACACCAACACCAATATATACACACAAATAGTTTAAATTCTACAACTATCAATACAGGCTACATATGCTAGAAAATTCTCATGTCATCAAGTATTAACAACTTTACTGGGTGAAATTTTAATAAACAGCCACGTTATAGCTGATATTGGTCATTAACTTTGTAAGCCACTTTACCTGTCATACAGTCATTGATACTGTCACCATCCAACACTTTGGCCTCCTCTGTCCATCTCGTCAGTGTGGAAGGAATGTAGGTGAGGACACCTGAACCAGCCGCATTGCTGTCAGGGTAGGGCTCCTGTAATATACACAACTCCAATTACTACACAGGTATAACATTTAACACAGTATGGTAGGGCTCCTGTAATATACACAACTCCAATTACTACACAGGTGTAACATTTAACACGGTAAAGTATGGTAGGGCTCCTGTAATATACACAACTCCAATTACTACACAGGTATAACATTTAACACGGTAAAGTATGGTAGGGATCCTGTAATATTAAAAAGTATGATAAGGCTTCTGTAATACTCTATATAACTCGGATAAATGACGGCAAGCTTCCTGCAAAATGTGGATGCTAAAACTGCAATAAAGAAATAGACAAATCACAATCCTTACTTGGAAGAGCTCTTCAAATAGATCTTCGTCAGGTCGAGACATGATACGCAGATCATCATTAGAGAGGACAACACGTGTGGGGGTTGGGCCAGCCACTGATGTCAGAGTACTAGTAAGCTGGAGTACATCGGCCGCCGTGGTCGGGCCCAGCAGTCTGTCAAACAAATCAATTATTGCAGAGTGAAAATTTTAAGTTTGTTGGTGAAGCACTCCCCATTAAAAGATATGTGTTACAAAACTCTCCTAGTTCTTATAACAGGGTAGATGTTCATTATAAAACCAGCCATTATAGCCATCAGGGCAAACAAAGAGCTGTTGTAGAATAGCATAGCTCGTCTCAGAAATGTATAAATATTAAGTACCCTAGTACAATTATGAAGTGATGTGTTAATGTCATTCAACATTTGTTGATAAAATGTTAATATTAGAACCAATACCGGGGTGACAACATTAGCTCTTCCTCTTCGCTAAAAAAAAAAATAACAAGAGATCCCAGAGGGATCTTGGCGCCCACCATTGAATGATCTTTATAGGTTCCATGTCAGATTGATCTTTTCTCTACTTTTCCCTTCCTCTAAGTCTTACTAATCTGTGTAAATTCAGAAACAGCCCTCTAGTACTTTGCAAACAATTTAAGATTTAGCGATAATGGCTGTCTGTTGTTTTCGGATTGGTCCGAAAATGCAACACCAGGGACCAAGGGGAGCCTACATATGAAATTTGAGAAAGATCCCTTCAGTACCTTCTGTAAAATAGCGATAACAAACTTCAATTGTCAAAATACAAGATGGCTGCCTGTCGGGCAGGTTGTTTTCTGACTGGTCTCAAAATTCAATATGCATAACTAGGCACAGAGGGCAACCTACAAATGAAATTTCAGAAAGATCCCTTCAGCAATTTCTGATAAATAGCGACAACAAACTTCAATTATCAAAATCCAAGATGGCTGCCTGTCGGCCATGTTGTTTTCCTATTGGTCCCAAGATGCAATATGCAGAACTACAGACCAAGGGCAACTTACAAAAACGTTTGAGAAAGATCCCTTCAGTACTTTCTGAGAAATAGCGATAACAAACTTCAATTGTCAAAATCCAGATGGCTGCCTGTCAGCCATGTTGTTTTCCGATAGGTCTCAAAATGCAATATGCATAACTAGACACCAAGGGGAACATACATATGAAATTTGAGAAAGATCCCTTCAGTACTTTCTCAGAAATAGCGATAACAAACTTCAATTGTCAAAATCCAAGATGGCTGCCTGTCGGCCATGTTGTTTTCCGATTGGTCTCAAAATGCAATATGCATAACTAGGCACCAAGGGGAATCTACATATGTAATTTGAGAAAGATCCCTTCAGTACTTTCTCAGAAATAGCGATAACAAACTTCAACTATCAAAATCCAAGATGGCTGCCTGTCGGCCATGATGTTTTCCGATTGGTCTCAAAATGCAATATGCAGAACTAGGCACCAAGGGGAACATACATATGAAATTTGAAAAGATCCCTTCAGTACTTTCTCAGAAATAACGATAACAAACTTCAATTATCAAAATCCAAGATGGCTGCCTGTCGGCCATGTTGTTTTCCGATTGGTCTCAAAATGAAATATGCATAACTAAGCACCAAGGGGAGCCTACATATGAAATTTGAGAAAGATCCCTTCAGTACTTTCTCAGAAATAGCGATAACAAACTTCAATTATCAAAATCCAAGATGGCTGCCTGTCGGCCATGTTGTTTTCTGATTGGTCTCAAAATGCAATATGCATAACTAGGCACCAAGGGGAATCTACATATGAAATTTGAGAAAGATCCCTTCAGTACTTTCTCAGAAATAGCAATAACAAACTTCAATTATCAAAATCCAAGATGGCTGCCTGTCGGCCATGATGTTTTCCGATTGGTCTCAAAATGCAATATGCAGAACTAGGCACCAAGGGGAACATACATATGAAATTTGAGAAAGATCCCTTCAGTACTTTCTCAGAAATAACGATAACAAACTTCAATTATCAAAATCCAAGATGGCTGCCTGTCGGCCATGTTGTTTTCCGATTGGTCTCAAAATGCAATATGCATAACTAGGCACCAAGAGGAACATACATATGAAATTTGAGAAAGATCCCTTCAGTACTTTCTCAGAAATAGCGATAACAAACTTCAATTGTCAAAATACAAGATGGCTGCCTGTCGGCCATGTTGTTTTCCGATTGGTCTCAAAATGCAATATGCATAACTAGACACCAAGGGGAACATACATATGAAATTTGAGAAAAATCCCTTCAGTACTTTCTGAGGATTAGCGATAACAAGAATTGTTTACGGACGGACGGACGGACGGAGGGACGGACGGACGGAGGGAGGGACGGACGGACCACGGACCACGGACGCAGGGCGATTTGAATAGCCCACCATCTGATGATGGTGGGCTAAAAATAAAAAAATAACATTATTATTTTTCATCTGTGAAATGAATCATTAAAATCGGCTTGATTTCTGTATTTGGTACCTACCTCTGAAGGATAACAGGTGGATTAGGGGGACGTGGAAAGTTAACATGGAGCGTCTGAGTAGAAGGGTTGTAGCGACAGGTACCCCTCTGTCGCCCTCCTCGGTGAATACGGGCGACCACTCCGTGATTATCGGGCTGTCGGGTCAACAGAGGATGGGTGGCCATCACATTACTGGGCGCCGGAGGCACGACTGTTGGCACTGAAATAAACAAAGACCGAGTCAGTGCCGGTCAGATTTGGAACTAGGCAACGCCTCTCAATACTGTATAATGCTTTTAATTCGCACAATGTCAATGTCACAACATCAAATGCTGGTTTCTGATGAATCACATTTCATTATCTTTTGAAATATCCAAAACAACAACAATATATGAAGATATTCTGTGTATGATACGGCAAATGTCAGACAACACAACACCAACAGTACCGTAGATAAAAGTCGGAAGTTTCTGAGGTAACCGAGAGGCTGTGCTGTCCAACATATCACAATACAGTAGCTAATTGTCCAGGGGTCACAGCGCGAAGTGAAAGCACGGTACAGTAAAGAAAGTTTACCTGCCAGCTCATTCCCATTATCATTGTCGTGTATGGAGATGGGGCATTGTAAGCCGTTATAGCCGTGCAGCTGATGGCTGTTGTCCAAGGGATTGAAAATCACATGCTGGTTTCCTACAAGTCAAGAGTAGATAGTATAACACATCACAGCACTCGGGCTGGCACACCTGCTACTCATAATTCATGTGCGGCTTTCTATAAAGATGGCTTCAACTGAATCCTACCAACTAGGTCAAGAGTCCTATGACTAGGTCAGCAAGGACTCCCATCTAGGCTCAAAATTAGGTTCCTGTTGGTCAGGAACCTAAAAACTAGATCACGAATGAGGAAAGAATCCTTCCCATCACATTCCTCTGAGTAATAGTAGACAACAAATACTTCGTATCTAATCATAAAGACATTTCTGAATTCAACAATCAATCCAACACGGACACTTCATCAGATGCATCAGAAACCTGCCTTACTCTCTCTTTGACAACCCTCAATTTGTTTTAAGCGACAATCCTGCCTGGCTTGTCTTACTCAGACATTGAAATCAGTTGATCTGTTCTAAGCCACAATGCTGTCGGGCAATCAGATGAGTAAGATATATGTTTATCAACTGGATGAAACCAATGTTGGCAAATTAATCCGTAACCATGTATATGCCATTTAATTTGTCAACCTGTTTCCTCCAATCCAGTTATAAGTCCACCTAGGCAATCATCCAGCACGAAGCCTGCTGTGAACAAACCTTTTAAGTTTCCTAATAAGAATCCTTATACTTGAAATCTATTGTGAAGTTACTATAATTCTTCTTTAATGAAGAACTTAAAATAAACCATCTGTGGCTAATCTGATGATTTCCACGACTACAAATAATTTCCTAGTCACAAGTTTTCAGTGAACATATACTAAACAAACTTTACAAACTTAAAAAGTTATTCAGAACTATGAAAATTCAAAAGGGGATGTGTGAAAGAATCGTTTTTTCTAATAAAAATAGTTTTGAAATCCACACATATCACGCACCAATCGAAAAGCATTAGGACGGTTGACCATACACCTCTTGGACATTTAGATTCCTGGTATGTCTCGATGACAAATACGTAGATTGTGATATCACTGTATGACATTGCGACATTTCTCTTCAGTTTTGTCAGACAAACGAAAAAACGCCAACAAGCTTTTACCATGAATGCTGAGTTGGTCACTCACTACACAGTTCATCACTAATACTTACCTAGGGGAAACATCATATCTTCCATATTAAAGACGTTGTTTTCGTCGTGGAACTGGTGGCCTGAGGGGGTGTCAATCTCTAGATCGTTATAATCATCCTCATCTTCTGCTTCCATATCGGACCCCTGAAAATGTACAGTATACAAAATCTCCTTTAACATATCACTCAGAAGTATTTACTCAAATTAGGTATTACAAGACTAAACTAATGTATTGTTCATGAAAACAGAATTCAGCACTCACATGAAATAGACTAATGTGCATTTCTTTCCTTTACAAATATAAACAAAAACGCTCCCTTGTGAAAATTATCTTCTGTATTTAAACTTCCGTGGGGAAATTTCTAATCAAGCCTCAGGCCTATCATTAAATATCATCGATTTTCATGTTTGTGATGTCGACTGATATTTTCATCATTGGCTTTTTGAACATTCACATTCTATGTCTTCCCAGTCTTTACTATACACACCTCTTCATCTTCTTCATCATCGTCATCATCATCGTCCTGGTCATCATCATTATCTCCATCGTCATTGTCATCTTCGTCTGCATCCGATCCACTCTCAGCAGAGTCGTCATCGTGTACATCAACTGAAAGCCAAAAGTATTTTTATGACCAAGGGTGGAGGTAACAGAATTGCTGACATATAACAATGTTGTGGATTTTAAGAGAGAAACAAGACACTCACATCTCTCCTATTACAATATATTACTACATCATCTTAAAATTGAGATTATTATTTTGTAAAGAAGAAAAGTTCAATTATTCCTAGTGATAATTTGAGTGGTGTTGCCTTTATAAAAATCCTCCGAATTTTTCCTTTTTCTATCTTTAAGAATCTAAAATTTAGAAGGCAGGTTTTCAGCACACTTACAAACCCTGATTAACAGACCTTATATACAACTTGGAAAATAACGTAACAATGTAACTTTGTCAATTTCGGCACTTGCCGGAAATAAAGAAGTAATATCCATGGTTTTGTAATGTTAAAAGTCCTATCAACTTCTAAGCCGACTACATACAGTTAGGTATTCAGCCAACAATGAGTATTGAAATATCCCTGGAAATTAAGTATTTTTCATTGTTTCCCAGAAATTTGTAATAAGTGTAGTTAACTATAAAGTCAGCTAGGAAGCTAACCATGAGTATTGTCGTCGCCTTCCTCATCCTCTATGGAGATTTCCTGGCTGACAATGTGAGAGTCGTGATGATCCATCTCCTCTACATCTATCAGCTCATCGTCCCCATCATCTCCATGTTCATCCTGTTCTGACGCTTGGCTAATGTCCTCTGAATAAATAATCATTTCATTAATACCAACAGTAATAATTTTACCAAGACGTAATACTTGCACGACTAAATCTTTCTTTCTTTCTTTTTTTTTTTTGTTATCTTGTCATTTGAATCTTGGAACCATATTTAAAATCAAACATTTCCTAGTTTCCAAATCTAAGCAACTATTCAAACATAAGACACGAATTGCCTATAATATGCCGGCATCGTTTTTAAATCATACAAAAATTTGCATCATTTTATTTTCACTCTAAGAAGCTTCCACCTATCTGTAAGTCCTGTTTTCTCCAACTATTCATAAGTCACTAAATTTCTTTTCTTTTTATGACAGCTGTAACTTTACCTGTTTCCATCACAATATCAGCCAGAACTTCTCTCTCATTGTCCAGGTTTGCGTCTCTGTTTAGTAGTTCATCTATAACATCTTGTAGCTGGGAGCCAGGCTAAAGACAAATCATACAAATATTTTTACTAACAATCCAGAAAGTGTCAAGCCTCAAACTTTTCATTCAAAAGAAGTTTCAAATTACTTCCCATGAGTCATGTGTTCTGTATTAAACCAAACATATTTCATACGTCTTAATATCCTATATGGTACAGGTCTACATTATACATACATCAGGATTATCCAGATCATGTTCCGGTTCCTCAGCTTCTAGAGGTTCAGCTTCCTCCAGGTCGCCATGCTGCTCTGCCTGGTCTGTGATATCCTCAATTGTCACATCTCTAGCCTGGCTCAGACTCCCTGTACCGCCCTCTGCGGCTGTAAAGTAAATGAGGGTATTCGTTTGTAACACATGATATCTTCTTAAGGTAAATACAACAGCAAATTCCTTCCCTCCAACAATCAACTTTATCTCCATAACACTCTAGGTATTCCTTGAAACCCCGAATATGTTCCTGTAACACCACAGTCATTCCCTAAAACCCCTATCTATCCCTGTAACACAGACATTCCCTAAATCCCCTATCCCCATAACACCCCAGTTATTCCCTAAAACCCCTATCTATCCCTGTAACACAGACATTCCCTAAATCCCCTATCCCCATAACACCCCAGCCATTCCCTAAAACCCCTATCTATCCCTGTAACACAGACATTCCCTAAATCCCCTATCCCCATAACACCCCAGTTATTCCCTAAAACCCCTATCTATCCCTGCAAGACCCCAGATGTTCCCTAAACCCCAGAACACCAGTTATTCCTTAAAATCTATCTATCCCTGTAACGCCCCAGTCATTTCCTAAAACCCTTATCTATTCCTTAACACCCCAGATGTTCCCTAAACCCCTATCCCTGTAACGCCCAAGTTATTCCTTAAAATCTATCTATCCCATAACCCCCAGACATTCCCTAAAACCCCCTATCTATCCCTGTAAGACCCCAGACATTCCCTAAACCCCCTATCCCCGCAACACACCAGTTATTCCTTAAAATCGCCTATCTATCCCATAACCCCCAGACATTCCCTAAAACCCCTATCTTTCCCAGTAAGACCCCAGACATTCCCTAAAACACCCTATCTGTCCCTGTAACACTATTATCTTACCTGTGGTAGTGTTCTCAGTGGCCGATTCCTGTCCAGTAGTATGTTCACCCAGGTCCAGCTTACCCTTCGTCTTAGCTGCAACACCTTGTATGGGCTGGTTGACACTGCGGGAGAGAGTTTCAAGGGGCTTGAGGGCCGAGTTAATAGTGTTAGCCATGTAAGGGCTGGATAGGTCGAGACTATGTGGTATCCTTGCCAGATCAGTCACCACGCCCTTCTTCAGCAGGCTCTTCACAATGTTATTCATCAAAGTTTGCTGGCCCTTGAACACCTCGTTGGGCACTTGACCAGGACTTGGACATGACTCGATGATGATGCTGATGAGGTTTGTCAAGGATTGTATGCGCACATGTTTCTCCGAGCTCTCTGGATGACATAGGGATCGTTGCAGGGCATTTTTTATCTCTGTTACAAGTGCCATCTGTGCATCTGGCCGGTTATTACAGGATGCGATACTCGCCACAAACACTCGCGACAGTGCTGGGCAGTCTCGGTCTCCATATACCTGACACTGAGGCAACAGGTGGTCTAATACAAAGGCCAGCACACTGCACTCCTGTAAAACAAAGAGTTTAGGATTCGCTAGTTATACCACCAAGTAACATCACTATAACTAAATCACAACGGATCAATTGCATTACATGGTCATGAGAACAAGTTACTGGTATTCAAGTCTTTGTATATTGACACAAGTTGCACGGATCCTAAAATATGGGTTAACCAAGCATTACACTAAACAAGTTCTCAGTTCTTCAAGTTTAACAGAAGGTTCGGCATAATTGGCCCGCAAGACTGGAACAGTATGAAGCTCAATGTCTTATATACCGAGTATTACAATATACTGATATTTGAATGTATTTATTTTGCCAAAAGTTGAAACACTACCGAAATTTAACTGATACTTAAATTTTATCTAACTGTCCAATGACCAGACAACACATATTTAACCTGAGTTCAGTCAATCTGACAACAACTTACCTCAGGCACAAGTTCTGACTGACCACCAGCATACACGTGTTGTGTAATAAGCTGTGTACAACTGCCGTAGGACTTGACCATTTCTGACAGTAACCGGAGGATAAGTGATTTTGGCATCAGAAGACTCTGTTTGCGACTATCCTCCGCTGACTTAGCGTCCTTTTCTTTGGTCTGGTCTCTATTTCCTCCCTGATCTGCGGTTAAATCTGTCTGACTCTGGAAACCAAAACAAAACACTTCGATAAATTCGAAATATTTTTTCATCTACTGAAAATCACTTATATTTCAGGTGTGATTTATTTTTGCATTAATATGCCAGGAGTCAAACGTGAATTCAAATCTGTCTTATTTGTACTAAAATGACACCTGAATGGATGATGGCCAAACTATTGTTTACCAAAACAGTATTGCAGAGTTCCGAAGTCATTTCTAGATCATGTTAGTTACTGAAATTGTGTATTTGCGAATATGTGTGAAATGATAAATTTGCAAAAGAAAGTATTCATGAAATGCAAGTGATTTACAGTATTTGCATGTATGCTTTAATGATTTCCAATCCAGGTTTAAAGGGCAACAATGATATCTGGCCAATTCTTTTTATCCCAGAAATACATGGTCAGGCCTAATATTATAACCTCCACGACAATCACAATACTGTAAATGTGGGAACTTATGCTTTTGATCATATAGTTTTTCGAAATTGCAATATCAATCTCCTGCAAAATAAGCACGTATACAGTACACAAAGGTGAAATTTCACAATATTTTATACTGCTTTTTTGTGTGTGTATCTATAATGAAATTTTATCACTTTGAATCCTCCAATTATTTTGCCAAATGTAGTTTCTCGTAAAAACATACAGTGGATTCCTCTTCTGGCTGAAGTTCAGCTGAGCTGTTTTGGCGGACCATGTTGGCTTGTCTCTCCTGGAGCTCTCGGGACATTTCTGCGATGGCCTCGGAGAGTGGCTGAGCGGCCTTCACTTCCATGCCTACACTGGTGGCTGTAGGTGCTGGAGTAACACAGAGTAAATGTTAGACCTTACCCATGTCATTAATCTTATCTCTACAGCTCCCATTACTTAAATTCAAAACAACCTGACTTCATTGGCTATCAGCTCCATTGAAGCCTGCTCTTTAATAAACAACCCACTTCACAACTTAGAAAATGAAATACAATTTTGAACTTCACAACTTAAATGAAATACAATTTTGCTTAGAAATGCAGAATAATTTTGTAGCATGCATAAATTAATACTTTTTAATAGTTTGGACATGTCGTATGATTTCTACTTTATCTAACAATAAGTGAGCTGAACAAAGAAAAATTTCTATAATCACATAAATTGGAAACTTAACGAGACCTCACCTGGTTCCTTGTAGTTACATTTGACAATAAGGCAGTTGAGAAGGTCGTAAAGCACCTCCTTTATAGGAGATTCCACAGTATGGGCGATCACTTGCTTCGTTGATATACTCTTCAGGATTTGCGGTGCATTTGGACCATAAAATCGACTCTCATCTTCATCTGTACAAATAAATTTATTATCTTTGTTTAATTTGCATTGTCTTTAAAAAATATAGATCATGCTTCTATATCTTTTTCAGATTTCTCTGTTACAAGTTGGCTGACAAGAGAATTTTTCCTTTCCCAGTACATATCTTATTCTGATTCAGCATTTACAGAAAGGATAAAAGTAATTAAGGTTTCTATATACTGTAAGGATTTTTTGAGGACCAAATCTGATTTTTACTAGACACATCAGGCTGATGGCCTGTAGTCTAGACAGATGACAGTGAAGTCAAAACAATGTGACATAATAATAAGTCAATGACATAAAATATGAATACAGTTTTTTTTAAAATATATGACCTTTCGAAAGAACAAGCAAAAGAATCAATCACTTTGTGATAAAGATATGTCTGATTTTAGGATTATTGATAAAGCCATGTTCCGAACAAAAGGAAATGACATTACTCTCTTGAGATTTCTCTTAAGACAAAAAGATTACCCCGTTTGGAAGGCCGTGGGAGTGCTATCCTGAGTGTGTTACGAGCCACTTCAGTAAACATGCCGGGGTTACGACAGGCAGCTGGCCCCAGAACACGTAATACATAGTGTAGTTCTTTAGAGCCCATACTGCCCTGTTGTACGCCACTCAGACTTGAGCCAGACCCTGATGTAGCCTTCTTGATTGCCTGTCAAACCAAGGAGTTCAGTAAATCCATGTATCAAAATATTTTACCCCTGAATGTTAAATATTTATCATGGAAAAACAAGCAGATGCCCAATATTTCTTTTGATGCATAATTTCAGTTATAAATCTTGATTTAGTGGTCTCTATTTCTGCAATTTTTAAAGAAGTCTTCATGGGTAATTCAACTAAATGTAACACCAGATTGTAAATACAGATAGATGAATATTTGAAAGTTTATTTCACAGATTATTTCCCTAATTTTGAGAATCCCCCATTTTGATTTAAATTGTTCCTCATTTAAGCCTTTCGCCCCTACTAACCATATTGGACTTCAAATAATGAATGAATGGCAGAGTCCACTAAAGTTTCTTAGGGTTGAAAGGGTTAAGAGAAGGGATTCCTCTAGATTTTTTACCTTTTCCATACAGTACTTTAGAGAGGCAGGTTCCTCTAGGATATGTCTAAAGATGAGTGTGGCTAGTGACACAAAGCCCTGGAAAGCTGATGCTTGCGTGAGATTCAGTAACACTTTCGGCCCTCCAAGTTCCGCAAACAAAACAGCGTATTTATGCTCTCGTGTTAGTCGTAAGATGAGGCGCAGGGCTGCGTGAAGACTCTCGGCTTCCACCGGAATGTTTAGAAGGGCTACCACAGACCTGTAATAGGATAAAACCACAGTGAAACCTGTCTAATCTGACAGTTTGTAGAAACCTGTCTAAACTGACGCTGTGTAGAAAACCTGTCATATCTAACAATTTGTAGAAAACCTGTCTAAACTGACGGTGTAGAAAACCTGTCTTATCTGACAGTTTGTAGAAAACCTGTCTAAACTGACGATGTGTAGAAAACCTGTCTTATCTGACAGTTTGTAGAAACATATCTAAACTGACGATGTGTAGAAAACCTGTCTTATCTGACAGTTTGTAGGAACAAACTGTCTAACCTGACAGTTTGTAGAAAACCTGCCTAAACTGCCGGTGTGTAGTAAAACATGTCTAATCCGACGGTTTGTAGGAAATAGCAAACTACTACCAATGGAAAGGCAAAGAGAAATTTTGAAATCTCTTTGATAAACTCACCTGATAACGCTGGTCACTTGATCAGAATTTAAGCCATTTACAATCTTTGTCTCCCTTGTTATCTTTCTCTCCACAGGTTCTGTTTCCATCTTACTCTCTACAAAACAAGAATAAATTCAATTTGGTAACAGAGTTGTTATACAAGGAAAATATCTACTCCATGGGAAACTCAAAAGAGATTTGTCAAGCTATTTTTCAATGTGAAATACAAAACAGCATTGACATAGCCCTAAGAATTTTAGTTTTTCTTTTGTCCTGGAAAATTACTGTGTACATTGAATGCATGGAAGGTGCACATCAGTTGTTATCTAAATCATTATTCATAGCATGATACAAAGTAAAACATTTACTATCAGCGAATTATTCCTGAAATATGGACACTGTTCGATCAGAAATATTAGGATACTTATAATGCAGAGGTTGGGAAGAGCAATTAGCACTGCGTTAAGAACACATATTGGCCATTTGCTATTCAAATATATATAAAGACTTCAAATTTTCTATCTATAATCCAGAACTCCAAGGTCTAACCCTGTCCTTCCCGATCCCGGATATGGTAGACAATATTAGTTCATACATACCAGACACAGGGCTGGGCTGAGACACCTCTCCTTCCTTGTTGGAAACCTTTTTGTCCCCCTGTTCTGCCTGTTGTTTCTCCTCCACTGTAGGCAGCGTCAGCATAATGGGGCGCCTGTTACCGGTCTCTTCATTAACCTGAAGCACAACATTTTGTCACATGTACTACAACAGTCACCTGTTCATATGATTCTCAACTCTTTCAGCTTGTATTTATAACGAAGAGTATGAGAGAAGAAAAGTCTCCAAAATTAATTTTTCCTTTTTATGGCCCATTGACAGTTGAAATAAAATTTGGTTTATTTTGTTTAACATCCTATTAACAGCCAGGGTCATTTAAGGACATGCCTGGTTTTGGAGGTGGGGGAAAGCTGGAGTACCCGGAGAAAAACCACCGACCTACAGTCAGTACCAGGCAACTGCCCCACGTGGGTTTTGAACTCGCAACCCAGAGGTGGAGGGCTAGTGATAAAGTGTTGGGACAACTTAACCGCTCCGCCACCACGGCCCCCTTGAAATTACACATCCTCCATTTTCCTAAAAAAAAAGTAGAGCACTACCACAATAAAACTTGATTGATTTTAGCCGAGTCCCATTAATGGGATTAAAACTTGGTAAAGAAGCTGAATGATCTTACCTGCATCATTGTGTTAAAATGAACTGTGTACCTCCTCCTGCCAGCTTGAAACCTACAAACCAGAGCATCAATATAACATCTGTCAATATAGCAAAATTATAGAGGAGAAACAAATGTGTTCCCAAACATGTACAGGGCGTAATACTCCCCCATAATGATGGACATGTGACCGGTCAGTGTTCATTACCACAAATGGACCAAACTTTTGTGTTCCTGACATGTATAGAACATCGACTTACAAATTAGTATGCCAATTTCAGTAAAATAGATACATCCCACAGGAGGAATTAGAAATTTGTTCTAGGCATGGTAGGTGTAGGAGAAAACGTTTATTATTATATGGTCCTGTTTTGATGAATCACTTCTTTCAGTGAACCTTGAGTGCAGTGTTTGCTGGGATACCCTACAGTAAACCTTTAATACCGACACACCTGTTGGTGTTACGAGACGTAACCAGTTAATACCGACACACCTGTTGGTGTTACCAGACGTAAACAGTTAATACCGACACACCTGTTGGTGTTACCAGACGTAAACAGTTAATACTGACACACCTGTTGGTGTTACAAGACGTAACCAGTTAATACCGACACACCTGTTGGTGTTACAAGACGTAACCAGTTAATACCGACACACCTGTTGGTGTTACAAGACGTAACCAGTTAATACCGACACACCTGTTGGTGTTACAAGACGTAACCAGTTAATACCGACACACCTGTTGGTGTTACAAGACGTACCTGATGCTGGACTCTCCGGCCTGGTAAGCATCGTCAATTGTCTTATTGTTACCCAGGCTGTATTTACACCAGCGCCCTGTGCTATCATCAAACCACTTCCATGTGTGACTGGCCGCCTGTCAAAATTAAATAACTCAATTTGCTATCAAAATTTAAAATGACAGTTATCTATGGCGTTTTAGATGATTTGGGGGAAAACAAAAATTTGTCACAGATTTAATTGGTATCACAAGTTCTACTTCCTTTCCTCAGTCACTACCAATATATCATCAAGGATAATATGACATATGCTTGTCTATGATATACTCATCACTGGAAAGTTTCTGCGACTCTGATCATATTCAAGATGTAAAATAGAATTAGGATCTATTTTGAATTGTTGTGTTTTAAAACAAAAACGTGTATAAAGTATTACATTTGTGTTTCCCCTTTGTATTAAGTTTTTTAATAGAGCCTGCTAAGACAGTTGGAACACACACACACACCAATTGAAAGAGAAACTTACCAGTAATTTCTCGGCATCCACCTTGCGTCTCGATATCACAGATACTTTTTCATACAGGTCCAACAATAGCAGTAGAGGAGCTAACCATCTGAAACACAAAGTTCAATAACTGAAAGTGCTATAAACTACAATTTCAATAGTCATATCGCCAACTCGCATTCTATACAATTTCATTTTCAGAAACATTCAAAAGCATTCTAAACCTTCAACTGAATGTCTATCGACTAATCTTCCATTGGCCACTACCAATATATCATCAAAGCTATTATGACATATGCTTGTCTATGATATATTTATTACTGGAAAGATTTTGATATTTAATCTGGAAATTTTTTTATAGTTAGTACAATATTTGAGAAATTTTATACATTATCAAAATCCTAAATCTCTAGAATTCTGCCACTTTTCAACACTTTATTATTATTATTATTATTTTCATCTTTCCTCAGTCACTACCAATATATCATCAAGGATATTATGACATATGCTTGTCTATGATGTATTCATCACTGGAAAGTTTTTGATATTTAATCTAGCAGATTTTTTGAAAGTTGAATGCAAATACTTGAGAAATTGCCACTTTTCAATGCTTTACTATTTTTTTCTTACCTCAGTCACTACCAATATATCAATAATCTAATTATCTCTAGAATTCTGCTACTCTTTTTACACCTTATTTTTTTCGAATATATAATGAGAAGATTTTTAAAAGTTAGTACATACATTTGAGAAATTATATATCTTACTAAAATCCTAAATCTTTAAATTCTGCCACTTTTTAAAGGTTTATTCATTTTTTCTTTATCTTTCCTCAGTCACTACCAATATATCATCAAGGATATTATGACATATGCTTGTCTATGATATATTCATCACTGGAAAGTTTTGGATACATAATTGGGGAGATTTTTAATAGCTAGAACACAAATTTGAGAAAATACATACTTATCTCTAGAATTCTACTACTTTTTTTACACTTCATTTTTTTCGGATATTTAATTAGAAGATTTTCAATAGTCAGTACATACATTTGAGAAATTATTTACCTTATTATAATCCTACATATCAAGAATTCTGCCTCTTTTTAACACTTAATTTCTTTTTCGCTCTTTCCTCAGTCACTACCAATATATCATCAAGGATATTATGACATATGCTTGTCTATGATATATTCATCACTGGAAAGGGCTTTGAACTGGATATTATGTCAATTCTGTTACTGAATTCATAATCCATGTCACTTTTCCCTTGTGTGTCATTTGTACAATCTATTGAGATATATGTGTGGTTAGCGCTGCTGGTAGATTTTTTAGTCTAAAAGGTTTGCCATTACCCTGCATGTCACACATATTGATTAGGGGATTTATACAGCTCCCATTCATTTTAGGCCCCTGTTCTGACTTTTCTTCTGGTTCTCCTCACTGTTTGCCCCGGACATCACTACAACTAATCTGTATGAAGCATATTCTTTTACTAAATTCATACATAAAGGCGCTATTAAACGGTCCATCTTTTGTACAATTTTTTGTTGGACTAGCTCATCACGGTTTTGATTTTGAAGTCTGAGAGTACTGTTACAGTACTTTCGTATGACATATTTTTCTGTTGGGCTCAGGGCGACTTATTTTGGAAAGATGATAAAAGTTCAGCAATCAATATAACTTTTCCTCAGTCACTACCAATATATCATCAAGGATATTATGACATATGCTTGTCTATGATATAATCATCACTGGAAAGATTTTGGATACATAATTGGGGAGATTTTTAATAGCTAGTACACAAATTTGAGAAAATACACACTTATCTCTAGAATTCTACTACTTTTTTTACACTTCATTTTTTTCGGTTATTTAATGAGAAGATTTTCAATAGTCAGTACATACATTCCAGAAATTATATACCTTATTATATAATAACCCTACATATCAAGAATTCTGCCTCTTTTTTACACTTAATTTCTTTTTCGCTCTTTCCTCAGTCACTACCAATATATCATCAAGGATATTATGACATATGCTTGTCTATGATATATTCATCACTGGAAAGTTTTTGATATTTAATCTAGCAGATTTTTTGAAAGTTTGATGCAAATATTTGAGAAATTGCCACTTTTCAATGCTTTACCATTTTTCTTCTTACCTCAGTCACTACCAATATATCAATAATCTAATTATCTCTAGAATTCTGCTACTCTTTTTACACCTTACTTTTTTCAAATATTTAATTAGAAGATTTTTAAAAGTTAGTACATACATTTGAGAAATTATATAACTTATTATCCCTACATATCAAGAATTCTGCCTCTTTTTTACACTTAATTTCTTTTTCGCTCTTTCCTCAGTCACTACCAATATATCATCAAGGATATTATGACATATGCTTGTCTATGATATATTCATCATTGGAAAGGGCTTTGAACTGGATATTATGTAAATTCTGTTACTGAATTCATAATCTAAGTCACTTTTCCCTTGTGTGTCATTTGTACAATCAATTGAGATAGCTGGGTGGTTAGCGCTGCTGGTAGATTTTTTAGTCTAAACGATTTGCCATTACCCTACATGTCACACATATTTATTCGGGGGTTTATACATCTCCCATTCATTTTAGGCCCCCGTTCTGACTTTTCTTCTGGATCTCCTCAATGTTTGCCACAGGCATCACTACAACTAATCTGTATGAAGCATATTCTTTTACTAAATTCATACGTAAAGGCACTTTTAAACGGTCCATCTTTTGTACAATTCTTTGTTGGACTAGCTCATCACGGTTTCGATTTTGAAGTCTGAGAGTACTGTTACAGTACTTTCGTATGACATATTTTTCTGTTGGGCTCAGGGAGACTTATTTTGGAAAGATGATAAAAGTTCAGCAATCAATATACTAGTAACCTTTCCTCAGTCACTACCAATATATCATCAAGGATATTATGACATATGCTTGTCTATGATATAATCATCACTGGAAAGGTTTTGCTAAACTCCAAGTTTCTCTACAGGTACAGCAAATCTGACAGTAACAAGACACAATCAGATGTAACTGCGAACATAGCCTTTACGAGAAACGTTTTATGTAAGCTTGAAAAGGCTACAAATGGGTCCCATGTCCAGTGACTGAGCGGAATCAAATTCATCGAATTTAAAAGATAACATATAGTTCACATCTCATGGGGGGAAATAACATTCATAAAGTACATGTCTGCCAAAAATTTTAAATACTAATGAGACAGGATAAGATTATGCATACTAATTCCAATGGGAAGGGCACTTCGAGTTAAATTTAGTAGACAATTCTTTGAATGTTTAGAGTAGAAAGACATTGAGTGGCTTGTACAAGACAGTCTGTGTTAGGTGAAGAGTAACTTACTTTGGGGAAACATAATCCCGATTGGCAGTGAGGAACTCCTGTCCACTACTGAGCACTTGTACCAGGAGGTCTGTAAGGTAGGCTTTCTCCACGGCCTCAGCACAAGGCATCCTCGCCTCCTACAACAAGTTAGTACAACATAAACAACATATCTAAAGCAGACTTTCTCTATGGTCTCAGCATAAGGCATCCACACCTACATCTACCAGTAAGTTAACAGCATAACTAAGTAGTTCATGGCTAATTTATGCCTGTAATTATATCACAGACTTCACATTCTTCCTATTCTGTGAAAATAGAACACAATACTTATCCAGAGGTTTTTTTTGAAACCTCTTACCTCAAACAGCAGACTGAACAGATGAAGTCGTGTGGCAAATTTGCAAGAGTCAGGATGGAACGCCTTCTTGTTGTTAGGACCGGACTCCTCAGATGAAGCGACATGGCCCACTGACAATAACTTCTGGCCTAGAGACTGAACCTGAAATACAAATGTAACACCTGTCAGTGTACTAATTACAAACGTAACACCTGTCAGTGTACTAATTACAAATGTAACACCTGTCAGTGTACTAAATACAAATGTAACACCTGTCAGTGTACTAATTACAAATGTAACACCTGTCAGTGTACTAATTACAAATGTAACACCTGTCAGTGTACTAAATACAAATGTAACACCTGTCAGTGTACTAAATACAAATGTAACACCTGTCAGTGTACTAAATACAAATGTAACACCTGTCAGTGTACTAATTACAAATGTAACACCTGTCAGTGTACTAATTACAAATGTAACACCTGTCAGTGTACTAAATACAAATGTAACACCTGTCAGTGTACTAATTACAAATGTAACATCTGTCAGCGTACTAAATACAAATGTAACACCTGTCAGTGTACTAATTACAAATGTAACACCTGTCAGTGTACTAATTACAAATGTAACACCTTTCAGTGTACTAATTACAAATGTAACACCTGTCAGTGTACTAATTACAAATGTAACACCTGTCAGTGTACTAAATACAAATGTAACACCTGTCAGTGTACTGAATACAAATGTAACACCTGTCAGTGTACTAATTACAAATGTAACACCTGTCAGTGTACTGAATACAAATGTAACACCTGTCAGTGTACTAATTACAAATGTAACACCTGTCAGTGTACTAATTACAAATGTAACACCTGTCAGTGTACTAATTACAAATGTAACACCTGCCAGTGTACTAAATACAAATGTAACACCTGTCAGTGTACTAAATACAAATGTAACACCTGCCAGTGTACTAATTACAAATGTAACACCTGCCAGTGTACTAATTACAAATGTAACACCTGCCAGTGTACTAATTACAAATGTAACACCTGTCAGTGTACTGAATACAAATGTAACACCTGTCAGTGTACTAATTACAAATGTAACACCTTTCAGTGTACTAAATACAAATGTAACACCTGTCGGCGTACTAATTACAAATGTAACACCTGTCAGTGTACTAATTACAAATATAACACCTGTCGGCGTACTAATTACAAATGTAACACCTGTCAGTATACTAATTACAAATGTAACACCTGTCAGTGTACTAAATACAAATGTAACACCTGTCAGTGTACTAAATACAAATGTAACACCTGTCAGTGTACTAAATACAAATGTAACACCTGTCAGTGCACTAATTACAAATGTAACACCTGTCAGTGTACTAAATACAAATGTAACACCTGTCAGTGTACTAATTACAAATGTAACACCTGTCAGCGTACTTATTACAAATGTAACACCTGTCAGTGTACTAATTACAAATGTAACACCTGTCAGTGTACTAATTACAAATGTAACACCTGTCAGTGTACTAATTACAAATGTAACACCTGTCAGTGTATTATACAGCCATTGATATAATAAATATCCTTATCCAAGAATAATTTAAACAGTTTACTCTATACAGTATTCATCTGGCCTTACCTCCTGTACAAGTGAGGACAGAACTCGTTTCTGCCATTCCAGTCCGTTTCTTTGAGTGACGACTATCAACAGGTCACAAACACGATACACTGTTTCCGGGAGAGTGTCCAGCAGGGTCAAACAACCTAAAACACACAAGATTTTCCTTAAAACTCAGCAGGGTCAAACAACCTAAAACACACAAGCTTTTCCTTAAAACTGATCTTCATAGTTTATTCTGGGTACACATACCTTGATAGACCAATTTTCAATCTAGATCAATCCTAAACAAATCTGATTATTACCTAACAATGTTCCATGTTCCATCAGGGAACTCACTTATCCTTGTGGCTACTTCACAACACTATTTTGGGCTTTCCTCAGTTACTATCAATATATCATCAAGAATATTATGACATATGCTTGTCTATGATATAATCATCACAGGAAAGTCATCTTTGTTTTACCTTGATAATTAAAATTCTATTAAGAACAGCTTTTTGACAAAATGTCCAATTTACCAAAAACCTTGAGAAGATTTTTCTCACATTCAAGTATAACTTCATGAAAGTGCCGATGTTTAAGCTTTTTTCTCACATTCAAGTATAATTTCATGAAAGTGCAGATGGTTTAAGCTATCATTTTGAACGATTTTAAAGGAATGGGAAAATGCACAGCTTACAAACTTTTCAATGCTATTTACGATTCTTATCTGATTAAATCTACCCTAGTGCAAAACACCAAACTTGCATGTAATCATATCAATAATTCCCTAGCTTTCAGTGTTAAAATATCGAAATGTTGCTGATTTTGACCAGATTTTATTTAAGTTCTTCTTTCCTCAGTTACTATCAATATATCATCAAGGATATTATGACATATGCTTGTCTATGATATATTCATCACTGGAAAGTTATTAATGTTTAATCTGGATGACTATTAAATAACAGCATACATTTTTGAGCAAATACAAAACATAACAATAATTTAGAACTTCCCAACACTAGGACTATACAGTCAAACCTGTCTATAGCGACCGCCCAAGGGGAGGCAGAAAAACGGTCACTATAGACAGGTTGCCTTTATAGACAGTTCAAAATTATTGCACCAACCAATTTACTTAAAACTGCCATAAATAAATTGTCATTGAACAGGGCATTCAGAAGACCAGTCAGAAGTTAAATAAATGCATAAACTTTATACATCTGAAGGGTTTAATATTTAATGATTTGTGGACCCAAACACAAAATATAACTCAAAATGGTCTTATGGATAATTTTTTTTTGAATATTTTGTTCTGAAATAATGCTATATGTATCTATCAAATTATCTCCCTTTCTTTCATAAATAAAGAAAAAGAATACACAATAATTAATTAATTATATTTGTGTTACTACTAATTATTTTGTGTTATAGTCTTACTTCTTAAAACCAAATTTTTTTTTTCTGACCCAAATTGAAATCCGGATATTTGTGTCAGTTAACGACTTTTTATTAGTATTGACTAATTAAAGATGGCGGCAGTACAAACGCTAGTACCGACAGCTACGATTAAGAAAGGCATTATTGGCTTTCATGTGAGTAAATCTTGTTGACAGATATGACCAGTGTTTGTTATTGAAGTGATGTATCCTAGTTGTAATCACAAAATTAATTGACCGTGTCAAATGAAGCCACCTGTTCACAGTTGTAATGTAATACCGACACGCATGGTGACCCGACTCCTCTCTTACCGAGCCCCAGGCCAGGGCAGCTACAGTAATTATAGGCTAAAAGGTGGTAGGGGTCTTTTGTTTATATACTCAGGCCAGGGTTGTGGTGGTCCTTTGTTTGTATAATCAAGCCAGGGTCGATGTGTCTGAATTTTCCGGGGATTTTATGAGGGATGACTGCCGAGAGCAGAAGATGGCTGACAGAAATCGGTCGCTATAGAAAACAAATTAGCGACCGCCGTTCCAAAATCACCGGTCGTTAGCCACATTAGACAGGTAGTCGCTATACAGAGGGTCGTTATATAGTAAAATCTCACGGGGAATCTTAAAACCGGTCGTTATAGACAGGCAGTCGTTATATACAGGGGGTCGTTAGAGCAGGTTTGACTGTATCTTTTTTTTTTTTAATGTTCATTTTAATTTAAAATGGCAATGATTTTCATACAGTTGTTGGAAATGTTGACAAAACCTTTTCTGCTTACTCAATTATCATAACCATGCCTCTTTTTTTTTAGATTTAATAAATCAGAAGGTTCTTAAACTTCACATCCAACTTAAAATTTTGAATCCTCAGCAGACACGAGATTATTAAAGTTCACGCTTCTCCTTAAGAACAAAGTTTGTAAGGGACAGCTACATCGTAATGGCTTTCAAAGCACAAAACTCACATGTATTCATATCAATAATTCCCTAGGCTACAGTGTTAAAATGTCAAAATGTTGCAGATTTTGAAAAGATTTAATGCAAAAGTTCTTTCCTCAGTCACTACCAATATATCATCAAGGATATTATGACATATGCTTGTCTATGATATATTCATCACTGGAAAGTTAGTATAGATGTTTAATATGAATGACTATTAAATAACAGCATACATTTTTGAACAAATACAAAATGTAATAATAATTTAGAACTTCTCAACACTAGGCCTATATCTTTTTTTTTAAATATTTTAATATGTTCATTTTAATTTAAAACGGCAATGATTCTCATACAGTAGAAGGAAAGATTCTCATACAGTAGAAGGAAATGCTGACAAAACCTTTTCCGCTTATTCAACCATCATAACCATGCTTTTTTTGTACATTTAATTAATCAGTAGGTTCTGAAACTTCACACCCAACCTAGCATTTTGAATCTTCAGCAGACACAATATAATTAAAAGTTCACAATTCTTCTTAACAACAAACTTTGTAGGAGACTGTTACATTATAATGGCCTTTGAAGCCAGGAAACTCTCACCCTTCCTCAGTCACTACCAATATATCATCAAGGATATTATGACATATGCTTGTCTATGATATATTCATCACTGGAAGGGTTTCGTCAGTTAAATTTTGTAACAGTCACTTATCAAACAGGCAATTCAGTAGAGCCGATAATTTCTTTGGTGTAAACTTTCACGATGTGTCACAAATTGCGAATTTATTTCATGCAAACAATTAAAATATTATTGAGAAAAGATCTAATTTCATAACAGAATAATAACAGTTTAATCTTTCAATCTTCTCTAATGAAACTTGAACAACAATATATACCAATACATAACCATGTCTTCAGCATTAAAACACCAAAGGAGATACAGACCTGGCATGACCGTGTCCGTGAACTGGTCAATCGTAGTTCGATCAAGTGGTTCCTCTTTCTCCTGCTTTTCATCAACTTCTGGCTCCTCTGGCCTCGGAGGATCTTGTTTGGGTGATGAACAAGTTGGTCCACCCTACAGCAAAGATATTAGGCATTAAATACATCTATTGCTTTACAACATACAATGTATATAATGTGCTTTCACAGCTATTTCAAATTGTTTGTGATTTCACCAAAAGATCTCTTCCCACACCCCCTGCAAAATTTTTTTTTTTTTTTTTTTTTTTTTTTAACTTTCAAATTTTTTACACCGTAAATTTTCTTGATAGTTTCTGGTTCTATAAACATCTCTTCAAGGATAAAATTTTCTGGGTTAAAACAGGGTAGGGTTTAGAGTACCAACCTCATCAGTAGACATGAGGACATTGTCTCCCAGCGACATAGCTATAGCTCTCATCATCTGGTCTTCCTCAGACATCTCCAGTACCATGCCGAGGGGCTGCAATACAATGATAGATTAACATCAGAAATATTGATCACAGGAAACATCAGCTCAAGGGAAATATGAATTAATTACAGGAAACATCAGATCAAGGGAAATATGAATTAATTACAGGAAACCCGAGCAGGATCCTTTTACTTAATGGTAACAGAATAACATACTCTACAGTAATAATTTCAAATAATCATTTGTTCTGTCAAAATGGTTTTGGATAATTTCTCCTCTTGTCGAAAACGTTTATTTGTGATGTTCTTAATTGTACGAAAGTGCTAGAAATGACCATGGATAGAGCTCTAAGAATAAAAATTTGGCCACTGAAGTGTTACATTAATTTTTGACTGACCATTTCTAGTAATACAGGTTGTTATATTTGTCCTTCCTCAGTTATTATCAATATATCATCAATAATATTATGACATATGCTTGTCTTTGATGTTCATCACTGGAAAGAGTAGATACTATGCCATCATATGTAAATGGTATCTTTCTTACACATAAGGACCAAAATAATGCAGCGGTTATTTACAGAGATGGATCAAGTCCACGGTAGAAGACTGTCTTAACAGCTATGATTCTCTATGTCAGGGGGATTTAACAATATTTTTTTAAGATTATAGCAAGAAATCTGTATGCACCATCTATTTTACGTAAATTCATAGATACTTGTAATTGAACATATTATATATTATTTTTATAAATCTGAAGGTTAAAAATCTTATTAAAAAGACTTCCATAAAAATCCGGAATAAAGAGATTTTTTTGAGGCCGACAAACACTCAGATGGTGTAAGAGATACAAGTATTTTTTTTTTTTGTTCTGAAATATTACTAAATGTATTTATCAAATTATCTCCCTTCTTTTTAAATAACAACAAAGAAATACACAATAATTAATGAATTATGTTATTGTTACTGCTAATTATTTTTGTGACATAAACTAATTTCTTCAAACCAAAAGTTTTGTTTTTTCTGACTCAAATTGAAATCTGGATATTTGTGGCAGGTTACAACTCTTTATTAGTATTGACTAATCAAAGATGACGTCAGTACAAACCTGTTACCAGCTAGATTCAAGGCTTACTGCTTTTAGTAGTAATCTTGTTGACAGATATGACCAGTTTGTTCTGGAAATTGTAATCCAGAATCACATACTGTAGTCAAATGAAGCCATCTATGCACAGTTGTAATGTTACACACCAACACGCATGGTGAGCCAACTCCTCCGGGCCCCAGGCCAGAGCAGCGACAGTAATTTTAGGCTAACAGGTGGTAGAGGTCTTTGTTTATATAATTAGGCCAGGGTTGTGGGGGTCTTTTGTTTATACAAATCAGGCCAGGGTCGATGTGTCTGAATTTTCTGGAGATTTTATGAAGGATTAGTGCCGAGAGCAGAAGATAGCTTACAGAAATCGGTCGCTATGGAAAACAAATGAGCGACCGCCGTACCAAAATCACCAGTCGTTAGTCACATTAGACAGGTGGTCGCTATACAGAGGGTCGTTATATAGTAAAATCTCACGGTGAATCTTAAAATCAGTCGTTATAGACAGGCGGTTGTTATATACAGGTGGTCGTTAGAGCAGGTTTGACTGTAAATCATGTTTATAGATATTGTCTCTGGCATTTATTCCATGAAGTCTATAGAATTTTCTAAACAAATTAAGATTAAATCATACTTGTCCAACAATGTCCAAATTTTTACCAAAGGTGGCTGAAAAATGAACGTTGAAAATCTAGTTATAGTAACAATGACTTCAGATTTGACCCAAGGTGATTGAAACGTGAATTTGAGCAAGAGGTAAATGTATAAAGTTTCAGAACAATTGGATCATCATTGACGTAAGTAGAGTGAGGACGTTGTCTAATTACGTACATTTGATCCTATCTTTATCCCATCACTGACTCAACTCAAGAGGACAATACAGTAAACACTATTTGCACAGATACAATTAAATGCAGTTTCTTGATTTTTATTGTTTGGACCAAATTTTCACTTCGTATTATTAGAGTTTTTTTAGTTTTCCAAATTTGAGTTTTCTGATTTTTTTTTACTAGGATAAAGAGAGAATTCGGCCGGGACTGACGGAGTACTTCAAGTTAAGCGAGGTATTTGAGATTTCCGAGTTCGAGCTAACAAAGTTCTACTGTATATATTATTTTATCACAGGGGGATTCACCCTGCATACCTTTCATTATCCATACTAAACACTTATCACCAACCCACTACCTTTGAACTGGTGTTAGCTCTACTTTGATTTTTAATCTTTATTTTATATATAATACATATTAATCGGTTCATTAATCTTTGACATGAAGTCTAAAGAAGATCTTTTATGTTGCTCAAAGAAGATCTGAGATTCAGACATATTCACTAACGCTCACAATATCACAAGACCTCTAAATGGGTTAATCATGACGGACAATAACAAGCTTGTACAAACCTTCTTGCCTTTGTCCTCCTTATTGTCCACATAAAACTCAAAATGCAGTGTTGTGGCACTTGTAGGAAAGTTCTGAAATCAACAAACATATCCCATAATAGACTTTCAACTTTATCTGATAATAAAAATACATTTCTAATGAAAAATGTCCACTACGATGACCATTATTAGATAAAGCACCAGCAGGGCGAGAAAAATTTCAGATCTGATGGCTCATGGCCAGTTGGTTTGATTGGTGGAGAAAAAAATATTGGTCATTACTTGCAGGAAAGACAACTAGAATTTTCTTGCAGTTTTTTGCTTTTTCTTTTGAGAAATTGACGATGCTACTAATTTGGTTTAAATTTACTACTAATTTTCTCCTTTTGGCAAGTAGTTTTGAAACCAATCTTGCCCAAAGGGGCCAGTGATGCTGAAATTATATTCTTCCCCTGACAAGTGCATCAAAACAACATTCCATAATGCTGTGTAGTCCCCATAAACCTTTAAATCCTACAACCTTTATAAAGCGAGATTTCTTACTGGCAAAATACTTATCCAAAAGGGATGCATTGTACTTACGGAGATTGGGTCATTACTGCAGCACTCAGAAAGACCAAAACCATTGTCTTTACCGCCCCAACTCTGTCAGAAAACAAAAGTCATAATGTAAACGATATGATTTAAAATACAGCACAGTGCCAGAGCAACTTGACACTGGAGTTTCACACCAGTAAGGAATAGATGAACACAGCTAGTTCCTATTCTCAGTATTTTCTTCCAGTCAGAATGACATTATTTTGGATATGAAATATTCTTGCTTACCTCCGCTAAGTGTGTCAGTCTGACAATCAGGCCTTGTTTCTTGTCACTGCTCAGGCGAGTTATGTGGTTAGATCTTTTGCTGCAGAAAAAAAAAAAAAATTCAAATGAACATGCAGGCCTATTTTGTTGTTGTTGATGTTTTAGCAGATCTTCTTGAATTCTGACAGAGATTTGTGAATATTGCTCATCAATTTTTTTTCTTAATTCTGAGAGATGTGTGAATGTTGCCTATCAAATCATCTTTGGAAATGTTGCTTATCAAATCTTCTTTGGAAATGTTGCTTATCAAATTTTCTTTGGAAATGTTTTTCTTAATTCTGAGAGATGTGGGAATGTTGCTCATCAAATCTTCTTACCTAAAAACATATAGAAGGTTGAGCACCGCCAGAACCACAGTCATATCAGATGAGGACAATAGACATGTCAGATGTTCCATGGAGTTGTAAAGATGGCGAGAGAAACTGTGCTCGATCAGCAATGATGTGAAGTGTAGAATCACCAATAATAGGTCCTTCAACTGTATCAAAGAAAACATTCAGGTCAGCAGCAAGCAACAAATGTACATCCTAATTAACTTTTCATTGTCTTTCTTAAGTGTAGAATAAAAAGGAAATTGTGAACAACACAGAATCTCAAGTACCCAATATATACCTTCATATGCAGATCTCTTTTAATAATAACATTTAACATTAGTAACGAAATTTAGTAAATTTCCAAACCTGTTCCTCGCCGGATCTGTCACAGGACAACATCCATTTTTTCTCGCCTTCTTTTTTGCATGCCCTTTCCAGGACCTCGTCAAACTTATCCAAAACATCTGACCAGTGGTATAACTCGCACTACATAAATGTAAAATGACAAACGTTATCTCCAAGGCTTCTGATCCAATGACTACAGATATGTAAAATAAATACATATACAAACACTGCCTCCTTCAACCCCGAGCCCTTGCTAAAATATTACTGAATAAATGTAACCCAAGTCTCCCATTAATCAACAAAGATTGCATCCTTTTATCAGTATGCTACTATCACTACAAAACACAAATGTATCAACATAAATCATGTGGATCAATCCTACTGAAAATCGATTGGTTTACACTAACCAATTTTTTCCGGTCATCAATGCCGAAATTTTAACTGATTCTCATCACTAACAATATTTGAATCTGTTACCATCTACAATTTTCAATTGTCTAATATAATCCTTGAAATACTAATACAACCCTACCTTTCCATAAGACCAGGCCTTTACTGCTCTCAGTTCCTCCAGAAGAGTCTCCTCTGTAGCGATCTTTAGCTTTTCAATGAGGGCCCGACAATCTGCAGGCTTCAAAACACAAAGGGATTTTTCAAATTACTTTCCATGACAATTCATATTATTTTAGTAGTAGAAAAATACCACTGCATTCTAACTTCATCTCCAGGTTACTTTCAGACTTCCTTTTTAACTCTTTTTGGATTGGTTTAAGTTTATAACGTCCAATTAACAGCCAGGGTCATTTAAGGACGTGCCAGGTTTTGGAGGTGAAGGAAAGTTGGAGGACACGGAGATAAACCACCAGCCTACGGTCAATACCAGGCAACTGCCTCACATGAGTTTTGACCTCGCGACCCAGAGGTGGAGGGCTAGTGACAGGGATTTTCTTACAATTTTTCAACTGGGTCCAAAGTCCATTGAATTAGGAATTTCTATGTGACAAAATGTGACATTGGGAAAAACAAAAATAGTGAAATTCATACAAATTTCAGTTTTTCTTTTATAACTATGGTCTTTATATTATTTTCGATTTCATTTTGTTATCTGTTCTTATTTTTTTAAATTGCCTTAATATATGTTTTTTATATAAAACATACTGTATCATTCAAAAGCGACTTCAAAATTAGGAGTTTTTATTTTTCAGGGGCAAATTGGGAATTTTCACAAGATTTTTTTAGGGGAATGGGTTTCAATATTCTAATTCTTGCATTTTGCCTGTAAAACAAAAATAATCAAACAGTACTTACCACCTCTGTAGTAGACTTTTTCAATTTATTTCTGTCGATCTTCATTTTTGTGTTTCAAGTTGAAATTTTACTGAAAGAGTAACCAAACTTTATCAGGCATTTTCATCATCTTTTAATGCATTTTCTCTCTCTTCAAATTGCAGGGATTGATCTAGACCAATCTTTTCATCACTATAAGCTACTAAACACCAATGGCTGTTTCCCTTTACTATAAATAGTTTTATCATACATATATGTATATTGCCCATCAGGAGATCAGAGCATCTCAAATACTGGAGATACCTTTTCCCTGAGAAACGAAAAGAGAGTTCACTTTATTGCTGGTTTTGTGATGATTTTGTATTGAAGTATATATTTTCTTGTTCAAAATTTGTTGACAAAAAGTTGCTTTTCCTCAAATTTGAACGGGCTATATTAAACCATGTATACATTCAAAAAGTAATTTCTACCAATCAATGACCTTTCTAAATTTTTATTAATTAATTCTTAATGAATTAGTGAAAGCAGACTGATAATGTTGAGATCAGCTACTTTCCTACCTCTTTCCAGACTTCCTGGCAGTGGCACTCATAAAGCCGCTTTCTTTTCAAAATTCCCTGTTTTAAAAATGGGCAATATTCCCAGATGCTAGATTAACCCCAGCCAAAATACCATGTACAGGTATATTCCAACTATCTGACCTACACTGATAAAGTATTGATCAGAAAGAGCATTTAAATGAAAAGTGGAACTGATTGGAGTAGAAGAACTATTCACTATTTAGTAATAAAAAGTTTCCAATATCAGTGAAAAGTGCAAGGTAATATATGCAATATGAAACAATATCTTAGAATATGCAACTATTTCAAAAGACATATTTGTGGTTGTTTACCTGTTATTTGTAACAGGCTGGTATCCACTTATTGTACATTATATCATATTGCATTGTACTAGTCAGCTGATCATCATATTCATAACATTGTATTCATAGAATATATATTGTCATATATAAATATAGGTTTCAGTGATTTTTCAGCCTATATAAATATGATCGGGTACCGATCCCATTCCCAATGAGATTTCATTAAAAAAAATCCCAATTGTCCCGCCGAAATTCCCAAATAATTACCGATTTCAATTCCGGATATTTTGACCCGGTCGCTGTTTTTGCCATTAGTATACAAGTAATGTGCAAACGCTTGGGTGATCACGAATCGCCATAAAATGGCGGCCTCACATAATGGCAAGTACTACGCAAAGAAAATACGATTATCCGACAGCAAGGGTTCCAAAACCCTGACTGAACTATTTAAACCCAAAAACACCAACACAGACGGCATTATCAGAACCCATAGTACATGCCAGTCCACTTCCGATTGTCGGGACAAAGCCTGCTACGTCGGTATCTCCGCCACCTTCAGTCGCCGAGCCGGACACCGACTGTCAAGTCAAGATAGGTCTACTTAAAGGAAAACCAAAATCAGATCGACGCCTTTTGATGAGAATTAATTTTGAGGGACCAGAACACTTGTCCGCAGAGGACCTCGGATCTCTGATCCTCTTGTTCAAAAACAAAAAAGACAGACAAATACCCTTGTGAACACTGTCACAACAAAATAGAAAAAAATAAAACCAAAGTGATCTCCATTTAATTGTTTGTTTATTGTTTTAATGTATATAATAATTTATTTGTAATTCAAATTTACAATTTTCCCCAAAAATATCATTTTCCGCGTTAGATTTTCCCAATTTCCAGGAAAGTTCTTTTTTCCCAAAATAGGCTGAAAAATCACTGGGTTTCTTTAGATAAATAACTCTTTCATGTCCCAAATTTTTTAAAGTAGGTAAAAAGTAGTAAGAACCTCTATAAATGTCTATCTGTTAATCTAATCATGGGCATCACCATCTTGGATAGCGTGTGCTAAGACGTCACTGTGCATAGGTAGTAATATTCCAAACGCTATGCCGTAATAGGGCACTTGACTCCCAGATTTGGACGAAGCAGCTGTTTTTAAGTATCACCATCAAAATAAGGATTATTTGTATATGAGAAAATTATTGTGATAAATTATTAAACACTTTTATACTAATATTTGACACAAGTTGTGATTATTTATTTTTATATTGAATAATATCTTAAAAATATCTATTCTTGAAACTTAGAGATTTTGTGTAGTTTGACAATGAAATATGCATTAAGGTTAATTCGCTACCAGCCTGTTTTCTTTATTAAATTATTATGTATACTTGAATACAACTTCTGAAACTAAATTTGCTGCCGTTGGTGGTTATTTCACACTGTACATAACTTTACTTTATTATGAAATTTATCCGGAACATTACCATTCCTGCATGGGCTAATGCAAAAGTTAAGTTTTATTTCCTATGACGGAAAAGTTTCATATGTTTCAAAATCTTGGAATGTATTAAAAACCTGTGTAAAAGTTCCTATTTAACAAGATTGTAGTAAATTGCCTTAGATCTTATTCTCAATACACAAATGAACAGTTTCTAGTGATACACAAGAGAGCAGGTTGGGAGCCAATTGTGCCCACATACCACCCTTACCAGTAGATGAAGTTGAAGATCAAGATATGATTTCAACAGCAATTAATCTCAGACTTAACATCAGTGAGTTATTGATGGGTCACAACAACCCAATGCCGACTACTTACGATTCATATCAGAAAATAAAATGTTTAGATATGAATGGATTTATTAGATTCTTTTCACCCTTATGGAGTCCAAAGTAGATGGGAAATTAAATTGGACTGTCAGCTAGATGTTTCAGCAAAACAATTTTCATATATAATTAACAAGGAAGGGATATTTAAACCTCCTTTAGTCCTGGTTTCTAGAATGTTCTGCAGTCTATGATCGTGCATCTCAAATGTGAAACGGATTTGGTCGACTTGAGAAATATATATAGGCTACCTTTTAAAATCAATAATTTGACCATCCCTGTAATGCGTTCTAAATAAACGTCGAGTTCAACAAATGCTACGTAAGGGTCTATTTATATCTTTGTCATGCGTTTCTTATCCCCGCTTAAAATCGTTACAGATATCACATTTTATATTATCTTGCTTTACTTATAACTATGATTCATATTTATAACATATTAATCTTGTTTTTTGTTTTGATTTTGGAATAATCGGTTGGACCATGGACATGCACGTGGTGGTCGATTGATGCGGTTACTTATCGATAATGTATGCAGGTTTTGAAAGTGGTTTATTGCATTTCGTGGCATGTTTTGAAGTAAAACACCGATACGCATTATTTGCGTTACATTTAAACACTGAAACTGACACAATATATTGTTCCAGACATAATCACAACGAATATAAACGGTCAGGTCAGCAAAATTGTAACCTGCCCAACGATAAAATGGCGGAAAAAACGTCGCATTCACAATACACAATTTCAAAAGCATTTACCACTGTATCAGCTGAAAATATTTAAACTTGCCGTCTTCTCCAACTCCATTTCTAGCGATACATTTTATTCTAACAAGTTCTTGCAAACATTTTTTTCATATTTGCAAATCATTCTTTAACCTGCAGACGGCTGCCATGTTGAAGATGCTCGCATGCCCGGATGATAGCCTCGAACCGATGAGCGCATGGCTAAAATAACGCAAATGGTTCACGGCGCCAAAAGAGTAAGGTTGAATTATTTAGGATCACACATTTTAAATTTCGGTATCTAATGCTTTGCATGTTAAAAACCCAATTTTACAGAGTTTACAGTAGAGCATCTACTTGCAGACTTACTGAAATAATATACTGTTACACCCGTTATGTAGGCCTATAACGATCCATTTCAATAGAACTTGGAAATGCATGTGACTGATATATACTTCCTACAAGATCCCGACTATTATGTTGGAATCCATTCATAAAGTTTTATCTATTACTATGCGAGTCAGTATTGAGAAAATTCCTGGACGACAACTTTATCTTGTTGTAATCAAATAAGATGATAGCAGCTGTTAAATACAAAATATATTTTGGATCCGCAACTATCCAGCAAAATTAATAAATTTAATAATTCTAATTAATTGGTTACAAATTTCAAAATTGACACTGTCTGATTATCATTCTAATAGAAATTAAGTCGATAAATCGACACTGAAATATGATACACACACATATATATATTAGGCCTATGTACATACTGAGCTTAATAATCAGACGATTGAAAGTTACGGTATGAAGAACAGACGTCGAATGATAAGATTTCTCGACTTTAATAAACATATTTAGGAAAATGGTTTACAAGCATGGGCTCATGTATTTAGCCTACATGGCAGCTATACATGCCATCACTGTCAGGAATGAAATCATTCTATTATATTGAATGGCTATCATTTTGAACAAACTTCCGGGGAAAATTCGCAAAGACAACAGTGTCTGTTGCATGAAACAAATATTTTGGAAACGGGGAATCATGTCGACTGAGCTGAAAACATTCCCAGTACAGTACGTAGCCTTCCTTGTCCGCGCGAAAATAGATCAACAAAACAATTCCACTATAGAAACTCTAAGGGTATCTCGTCGACCATAACAGTCAGACCGTGCGTGATAAATAAACTCGTAGGGTTGTAGACCACGATGCGCGCATGTCAATCACATACAAACGGCAATTACAGGAAATGTCATTAACGGCATCATACATACAATTTAAGTTGATGTGCAGCTTGTGCAAACTCACAGTGCCAACTTGTTACATTTACCCAGAGGAAGATACAATTTATAAAAACGCGAAGGTCTCGAATGGAAAAGTTAACTCACCCGTTTGTTCGGATCACGCTTGTGCTGAAACCAACATACGTTTGACGATGGCAATTATCACGGAATCATTAGCGCTGAGTTACGATTAAGGCTACATAAACAAGATTCCATGAATCTTACGGGCTTTTGTGAAAGCTGTTGACGGAGATGACGCTTTGATAGAGGTGTTGATTGTCCCAGAAATCGCCGTACCGATACAAACATACATGTAAAGCCGTGATTTCGCAAACATTACGTATTTGTCGGGTCTGACTGAACTTGCACATCCTTTCTCATTTGACGATTCGGTTGGAGTTTATCTACCCGTCGGTGCGGTTTACTACTGGGAAAAGTTCCGGATAAGACTGTCGGAGGAAATGGCCCTACTGCTACCCAGTCAAAGGTTGGTCACATTTTGTCGGGGCCAGTTATATGGACAAACGAACAAAACGTCGAACATTTCAATGAAGAATACCATGGTATCACACAAAAGAGGAATGTGAGATATAGAAAAAATGGAAAGTGGAAGCGGTAGGAGGACATAAAGAGCGGGAAAGATCATGGCGAAGTTTTTAGAGTTTTCAATCGAACAAAGGGAAAACATATATTACACAAAGCTTCCACGGCATGAGAAGCACATACCTTTACCAACCAACAGAAATACTGTCTTAAGTCGTATAGAAAATGTTGTAACACGCTATGCAAAGGAACAGTCCATACTGCAAATATATGGTGATATCATTAATGAACAGGAGCGACGTGGATCCATAGTGAGGGTGGATGAAACGATGGAAACAAAAAAAAAACATAATTCATTAGCCTACATTCCTCACCAACCACATAGAATAGAATTCGTCTACTATTCCGCGATCATAATCGTGTTTGACTGCAGTTGTCGTTGTCGGACGAATTCGGCAACACCAAGTTTGAAATTGAAATGGCTGTTTGATGAGTGTGTCGCCACAACTTCACGATTTAACCGTCATTCTTCTGTGTTTCCGGGGAAATAAATATGGCTACGTCAGCAGATATAGAGAAGGACGAAGGGAATCGCGAATTGACGAGATTCTTTTGGTGAAAAGATGGCTCAGATCCAGGATATAGTTTCAACACTTACATGTTCAAATCAGTCTGATATTATTTCTTGTCAACAAACAGAGCTTGTCGTAGCTAAGGACAGATGTGCACACTTTTAAAAATTAACCATTGCTAAACTAGAACTAGAACAGTTGTATGACCAAAACTCAATTCAGTTCAATAGTTGTCATCAACATTGCAATTAGTCAAATAGTGCTGAGCAAAGCAAAGCATTGTCTTCTTTCGTAGGGCACAGAGCTGATGACATCAAAAGATTGGTGCCGAATGCTCAGTGGAGATATCGTCCGACAGATTATAACCTAACAGACTTTCTTTCGAGAGGAATGTCAGTGAAGAATTTTTAATCAAACCACTTACGGTTTAAAGGACAGGCCTGGACGACACAGGACACGGAATAGCAACAGTGGATAGACCAACCAGAGATCAAAATACAAGTTATTGTCTCAACGTCATTCAAATCAAAGATAATCAGGAGTTCCCAATGTTATGGATATGTCATACAAGAAATTACTCGGAGCCACAACATTTGTATTTCGGTTCATCAAGCAATCCACCCCCACTTGACATGGTCCAATAGAAGTGAACACAAACACGCATTTGAAAAAAAACTATCATGATGAAATTACGTAAATAAAGAATGGGAAACAAAATCAAATATAGACGAACAAGATATCATTCTTTGTGACGGAAGAATACATAAAGCTGCTGTGTGAAGCCACAAAATGTACTACACTTCGAAGGATGAGCTGAGAAGATTATGATTGACGCGCACGTGAATCAATCATCCACTCAGGAATCGGTAGCACAGTTACACTACTGCGTCAAATATTTTAGATATCATTGAACCGATAGAGACTAAAATATATACTTGTTTGATTTCAAACCCCAGAATACCATCATTACCCAAGGATAATTTGTTTGTTTTTGTTTAACGTCCTATTAACAGACAGGGTCATTTAAGGGGGTTGGAGCTAGTGAGGCTAAAAAATTCCTGACATTCAATTTTTCTGAAATTTTGGTTATTTGCTCAGGAGATAATTATGTATCACTTCCTAAATGAAGAAAAACTTTGTGTGGTTGAAATTTTTTTTAGACCCCCCTTTAGACCCCCTATAATTATACACCTCTGGTCCTCTTTGTGGACAAAACCCAAATGCACCTAATGCATTTAAAATGGCAACAAGTTCAATGTTTTTACTTTTGAATATAAAATAAATGCTTCTGTATCTTGATTAACCTCTAGTGAATGTATATATCACATTTTATTATGTATTGGATGCTTATTATAAAAATAATAGCATGTGAAGCCGCAAATTTCGTTATCATGATTCTATTTTATATGGTCATTTTTATGATTAGTTTCTTATTTCAAAATTTTTTGTAAAATAATTGTGTCATTTAATTTTCTCAAAAAACTAACAGGATATGTCATCAATATTACTGCATAGCCATGATTTTTTACGGAAACTTTCTATGGTCAGTTTTTGAAATATGTGACATTTTCTTACCCCACCCCCCTAAATACTTCACTCCAATTTTGGTACATCTCTCTATTCTATGACGTCATATACTGGAAACATCAGTACACAGGGATTATTTTGGTTTATCAAATTGATGGGCCATTAAATTTAGCTGATTTTCAATTAAACTAATAACATGTGTGGGTCATTACATAAGAAAATTTAAAGATTTTTCCTAATCATGTGGGCTATTCAGTAAATTTGATGGCCAATGGCCCCATATGGCCCCCTCCAAAATGAACCCCGAGTACCTAATTTAAAGTTTCAGTATATATTACTAAATGCACACATTACCAAAATATAGGGTATTGGGTGTTATGAAAAAAGCCAACAACATCATTTAAATATAATTCAGTTATTTAATGAATAAACTTAAAATAGCATCAATAATTGAGATTACTGGTTTAGATCATTCACAAATGTAAGTTATATTGTCTTCACGAAATTGTAATTTTATTGACATGTACATCAGCATATGATTTCATTCGATATGAAGCCAAATTTTGTTTAGAAGCAACAGAAGTTGCAACATCTCTAGTCACATTCTACAATTGTTATTCTTTATACAATGAGAGTTCAAAGTCAAATAATAAAACCAAATTAAAAAAAACTCCCTTCACCATTTTTCTCCCATTATGATTGAAATACTTGTGTCATTATTAATTATTGTATAGATAATGACATTCGTATTCTAATCAGACTGAAATTTCTCCGGCTTAGGACGGACACAACCATTATATAAACTTTCAGTTCAAGTTTGGCTATAACTAATATGCAGCATGTAGCTGTCTTGCAATTGGTTGGGCTGGTTTAAAGTTTTTTTTAATATTTTTTCATTATTTTTTTTTTATAAAATTGAAAACAAGTATGAACACAAATGTAGTGATAACAAAAGATAAATTATCGCATACAGATCATGTAAAATAAACGTTATGAGAAACACTGAATACAGCAACTGTTAATAATGGACACACAAAATTAAAATTGAGAGCAATAGCTATGAGCACAGGATCTGTCTCCTGAAACTAAACCTCTCAATAAATAAATCATCAGCAGTTTCATCATGATCTATCTCATGAATCTAAAGATAACTTACATCTTGCTTATCCAATTTTAAACAAATACAAATATTTACACAACCAAGTGATTTTTCATCTGATACATCACTCTTCTTTCTGAATACATTTGACAATGTTGGAAATGAAACATTTCTGTATTTTATTTTCACATAAAATTACTTTCACTCCAGAGATAGCATTCCTGCTGTATGCCAGTTTCAAGTGATTGAAATGGATACCATTTTTGGACAATTTCTCAGCTGATAATTTGTTCATGGCTTTCTTGCTTACCAAGGTGTCATAAGACTTTTTACAAGATAAAAAGTTCATACTGAACACATCGTCAACTGACCACTTTGCACTCATTTTTAAGTTAAACAAGTCTTGGAGGGCTTTCACATCAAAAACTGCATTGTGTGCCTCATACGACATCCCAAGGAACTTCCTTACCAACGATTCTTGGCTGTGAGATCCAACCTCCTTCTTGGGAAACAAGCGTCTTGCTAACCTAAGAGTGTCCATATATCCTTTTACAACATTGGCAAATGACGAGCATAACTGGAACTCTCTCAATCTGTTTGTAAGGATAGGTATATCAAACGATGCTGCATTATGACCAACAAGAATAGGATTGGGGAGAGTTTTCAAAAAATCTAAGAAATCCAACAAAGCTGAATGGATGGAGGTCACATTTTCAATCTCCTTTCCCCTGAGGTACATCTTACTTAATGACCTTGAATAGGTCAGTCCTGTAACTTCTGATGCTTTGATTGCTATGTCACACCTTGGCAGGACATATCTATGAAAAATATTGTCACCATTAACAACAGCAGCAATTTGAGTAATGTCACTTTGACGTGAAGCAGAAGTTGTTTCCAAATCAAAGAAAACCAAAGATTTGGATTCATCCAAGGACAATACTGATGGTATAGTTTGTACATCTGGATCACTACTGTTGTTAATGGTTAGATCAATATCAGTTTCATAGGTAGTACCTTCCTTTACATATGATGACTGTTCTTTCAACCTTTTTTTCCGTTTCAACTCAACCCTTCTTAATTTGTATTCTCTGGTCTTTTCCTTTTCTTTACGGGCTGACCGAGCATTGTCCAATTTTGTTGTCAGTTTGACGGTGAACTCGCCAGGGGAAAGAAGGGCCGATTCATTTACCTGTGACAAAATATTATTATTTATTACATATGCATATACAAGGAGACAATTCAGCGAATTACAAAACATATGTGACAAGTAGTGTAAGAGATAGAACCGGCTGACAAGTTAAAGTGTGGAAGGACAAGGTGATCCCATGCTGCAAGTATGAAGTTCCAGTGACAAGTAGTGTAGAAAATGGAACGAAGACAAATTTGTTCTTTGATGTAGATAAAGCTCAAAATGTAGGTCAGAGTAACCTAATTTTATACATAACAATACCTCACCAAAGTGATCCATGTCCCAAATATATGTTATGTGGCTAAAACCAATTAAGCATCGATATATTACCTGTTATACTTAGAAATTGCCAGGTTATAGACAATAATTCCACGGGGAATAGAAATATTATGTTAAATCAATGAATTTGTTGTAAGCATGTTCGTTATAACGTATTTTATTGTATATGAGTAAACTTTATAGCACTGGATAGAGCTAGAAGAAGTTGTTAAAAAGGAAAAACTAGACAGATGAAGGACGCTGCATCAACACCATAAGCTCACAGACACTTTGTGTCAGGTGAGCTAATAATGTGTATGCATAATTAACAGGAAACAAATTCCAATTGTGAAGATGTACATTAAAATTAGCATTGGTATGAGACCATGAGAAGTCTGACATAGGGAATTGAATTATACAGGAAATTGTATTACAACATTTTAAGATCTATATTAAAACTTTCGAATGTATGTTGACATGACTTTACTGCAATTGAAAAATAAACTTTACCTTAGGTAAATAATTATGACCTTCATTCTTTTGAAGAACAGATGCAGATACCCTATTCATTAATGAATCTGAGCTGCCATAGAATCTGAAAACACAAAATATAAAGCCAGTTGTACACATGAACACAGAACATCAGAAAACTTTGCAAGATTTCATAGCTTTATAGCTAAGTAGGTCAAGGTCATTTATTTGAGGAAACTTTATAGCACTCCTTCTCAGGCACCCTGGGCCTAATGAAACACGATTCTTAAAACTTTTACCCATGATAATTCATGTTAACCTTTGACCCTGTCCAGGGCATAAAGCTGACCTTTGAACTAAACACAATATATAAGAAAGGTCAAGGTAATTTATATGAGGAAACTTTGTAGCACTCCTTTGCAGGTACCTAAGTACTGGCCAAATATCAGGTTACTGGGTATTACAGTTTTCTAGTGGCCAAATAGCAGGACCCTGATTATTACAGTTTCTAGAGGAAGTCATTTGAAGGGCAAAAGTGGACAGACTAGCTGATGGACGATGGATGCCGCGTTACGGCATAAGCTCACTGGTCATTCGGACCAGGTTAATGATATTAAAGAAATTAGTTTCTTACAACTACTGCAACTCTTACTTGGCTTTCGGTGTTTTTGTGGAAACAAGGCTGTTAAAACTTTCATTTGCTTGTGTGGAGCCCAAATTCAGGAGGTTTCCAGACCGGCATGAATATTTGGCAACTAGTTCCTCCAGGCGTGTCCTCAGTGTGGGATCTTGTAAGGCAGTGCCATTGGGAAGACTTTTGTACCTACATATTCAAATTATATTATTTATATAAATCAATGAATTTTTCTTTTGCATAATTTATAAGTATATGCATTGTGTTCAAGTAATATTTAATGGACAAGTTTGTTAAATTCATATGAAACAAGCCTTTGTTGTTTTCAGAATGATTTACATTCAATGATACAATATAACTGATGTAGACTTGCAATGTCTGAGGATCAATTATATCCTAATCACTTAGCTTACCCGTTTTCCCATGTAATATATGCCCATGTCATAAATAATAAATAATTATTGTATTACATATATTATCTAAAATAGTACTATTGTGAGGTCATTAATAAATGACGTCACCCGTCTTGCAGAGAAAAACATTGAGGTTTTTGTTTATTTTCTCATAAATATGAGTTGCGTGATAAATAGAATCTTACACTTGTGTCAATGTAATATGGAGTTGATTATATTTAAACTCGCCTAAAGGCTCATGATATATCAAATTATAGAACTTGTTCAATCAATTTCATAATACATTATAATGCCACTCATTTAAGATCCTTTATTTATACAACTTACAGTTATTAACAAACAGGTTAAATTGAAATATGATACAGAGGATCTAGGACGAGTGTTCATGTAATATTGAATTTAACCTTTACACAATAGTTACAAATGAAGACAGTCACTGGACCGATAATATAAGTATTTTACCTGAATTTTTGGGGATCATCCTTATATGTGCACCATTTGACAGTAGAACAACCAGTGTGTTCACCAAAGATATGTGGAACGATCCTCTTTAGTGAAAGTTCCAGTTCTGCTTCTGTGTTGCTTCCCGTCATTGCATACATGAAGCATCTCATGATGTATGGTATGACTTCAGCATGTTTGAGTTCCTTGTGTCTTAAAGGAAAAGTAGCTACATGTATACAGAGCATTATCATTTGTTTACTAATAAAAACAATAAACATTGGGGGACACCCTTTTGTTTGTGATAAATCTTACATTATCTTTACTTTTTGTCTTCTAATAGCCTCTATGTTACATAACTAAAACAAAATGCTTCGTGGATATGGACAGCACATGATGTAATTTTTCCATGAATGCATAAATATTTATTAATTACCCCTCCTCCCATTTTATTGAGTGGCATACTATAATTATCATAGTTAAAACTTACTTCTTGGATAGCTCATATAGGGACTTTGATATCCCTTTTTTGACATGATTTTGGTCATCTTTTTTCTCTAATTTTGGGAAGTCCAAAAGCATTTTTGCAGTTGTTGTGGAGTCGTTATCTGCATGAAACACATCAAGCTGGAATCCTTGATCGGAGAGTCTGTATAAAGCAACAATAGTCATACAATTGGATAATTGTACTCAGCAACGTAATTTATATATGCTCCATATATGATGTAACAGGAGAAGGAATTGTAAAGCAATGGGACCAGGAGGACAGAAATTGAACTCAGAAACTCCAAACTCCGTAGTACATAGACGGATGCTCTATACCCAGTTGAGCTACCTGGTCACCGGCCCTGTCCCGCTACATATAAGATACATTATTGTCATTAATAACTGTTCAGTATTATTAAGAACATTGTTAATGTTTTACATAGGTAAAATATATATAATATATGACTATGATATTACTATTACATATATAATATATGTAGGATAGAAATATCCTGTTATGTACCATGCCCCCCCCCCCCCCCCCCCCCACACACACACACACACACACACACACCTCCCATTTCCGCTCCATGCAATGTAGCCTTGGGGGCTAAATTAACACTAAAACTTTCTCAAAGTATGGGGTGGACTTTATATTGTAGATAAATACGGTATTCAAAATATTCACCTGTGAGCCATGCTCACAGCCATATCTGGCTCCATGGCTTTGCTGCTCCCCTCCCAGTTGCGTGGGCATACATGACTTGGAACTGTTTCTTTTTTGTCTTTGTGAATGTCACAAATTCTGCAGGATTTGCTTCTGACGTCGTAGGCAATAACTTTACCTGTGGTCTTCCCGATCATAGCTGCATGTCCTAAAATCAAAACCATATATATCAGAACTCTGAAGTCTAAAACAGTTATGAAAAAGCCAGACATTTGGCTATTAAATTTAAGATCAGGTTTGTTAAATCTAAAGCAGAATCATGAAGTTATATATACCCCATGTTAACCTTGTCCTTAATTTTTTTAACATATTTGACTCAGGTCGGTACACAGCACGACTGTAGATTTAAACAAGATTAATCGAGCCTTGAAAAAGCCCAAGGGCCTTAACGGTCATCTGAATACATATTACATGGAGTACATCATACTATAAAACACCCAATATGGCTGTAATGTGAAGGTTTTCTTTTCGGCCTGAAGAATAACAACACTTTATGGAGAACAAGTTTAAAATGTGTTTTTCAAAATGGCGACTGTGGTGGCCATCTTGGATTTCAGACCGACCCAAAAAATAACAGCACTTGGTCAGGACCATCTCAGGATCATTTGAGGCTTTGAAGTTTCAGCTCAATCCCACTGGTGGAACTTGAGAAGTTTAACATATGAAAAGTTTATGTGTGGCCCATGACGATGGACGAAGCAATGACTATAGGTCATCCTCTTGGTCATTGATAAGATTTTTAACAAATTTTACCCAAGTGACCTTGAAAATGGGTCAAGGTCATTCATTTGAACAGACTTACTAGGTTTAATTTCAGCATTATATTAATGCCATGTGACCCTAAGCATACGGCTCATGGTTATTTAAAAGAATTTTTTTTTCATCCAGGGCAGATTGACCCCAGATAAAATTGCTTGCCTTTTTATATGCATACTTGTCTAAAATGATTGTATTATACATTACCTGTGTTACTGTTATAGTTGAAACCAGTTCCTCTTTTCTGCCACCCACCATCAAAACTGGCTTGTAACTATAAAAAAAAATAATATTGCATACATGTTAATACTGTTAATTATATAGTAAAATAATTCATTATTATTACCTGGCATATATTCACCAGTATATGGTATTTTCACTATATAACCTTACCAAAACTAGTTGCTGATTAACACCTCACAAAGTTCGGCCAAGGAATGGCAATTGTTGACATTATCATCATATGACGTATGTTGAATACCACAGACCGTCTCTTGAAAATGGCTGTTCTAATCAGTAAACAGGTACACGTGATATCATACATGCACTTATTTGAAGTAAATGCTGAATTTTGTTAAAAAAAAATTCTACAAGACTGAAACATTCAAAATGGTTAATATTATGTATTGAACTATAACAACTGAAAGTATAGTTCAATGCTTTACATAATGAAATGGAATTTTAATAATATAATTTTTTAAATTACTGTTTATGTTAATTGCTGAAAATTTGGTTACAAATGTACATTTTGAACTTACCATTTGTGACATATATGACAAAATATGTAATGCAAAAGGAGATAAAGAAAACATGTCCAATAAAATTACCTTTTCTGAACTCAATTCTTTTTCTTCAGTTTGAGCATCTCTGCATGATGTTGATGCAGCTTCCACCAAAGTCTTTCCAATCAGTGACTCTTTTCTTTTAAGAGTGGATGTAGCAATGGGGGGTATGTTGCACTCCACAAGAAAATTGTTAACCTGTGATGGGCCAATTCCAGCATGAACCATACCTAAAATCAATTAATCATTTATATTTTTTTTTCAATTTTAAACATTATATCTTTAAAATGAAATTCAACAATTTAATAAAAAAAAATCATACATATAAAAGTTAATACTGTATGTAAGAAGCATTTCTATTGGCTTAAAAATTCATGTTATCATAAATAATATCATAATGTAAAAATTGAAATTGCCTGCATGTTTTCTTCTCGAGCTTCATGCTGCTTGCTATAGGCCTACCATCTAAATGTGTTATACCTTCCTCGTACCTCCTCCAAAACGGCGTACGTAGGACTTCACAAAATATTTTAAATAACTTGTCTGCATTGGACATCGAATTCCGAGAATCATTTTCAACAATATTATTGTAACCTCGTCTATGCCTATCTGTTCTTGCATGTCATGCTCATTAAATCATTTTCCTGTTTTCAATGTGCGCATGGCTGGCCTATACATTTTCAAAATGTATAGAGTATGCGTGGTTCACGCTTTATTCTGAGTGATGCCCATGGCTATACATGTATGATAAAATGATTCATGAAGGACTGAGGTTAGTCTTGTAAGTTGTATAATTAGTCAATCTGTGGCTAACCTCTACACAGATTGAGAAACTGTACCTGCATGTGCATGCATTTATGACTTAACAATGATTCACAATGTCCCTTCATCAATAATAACATCAGCTATAAACTCAGTGAGCTGCTATACATGTATACACAACTTAAAGTTATAAACTGTTATTCAGTGTTAGGCAGTTATAACCTTATTCAACAATAAATTTGTGTAATTTTTGTTGTTATTGACTAGACTACATATATCTAATAAAATACATACCTATAGCAGCCTTGGAATTTACATCAAACGCCCCTGATGATCCCCGTTTTCCAGTGTCCACTTGGCATACAGCATCACACACCGCGTTGGTGCACTGAATATGGAGCGTGCTTCCAAGTCCAAGTCTGCGCTCCCACAGTGTGTTGGAGAGATGGAGGGGCGAATTGCATACATCGCAAAACATGTTTTGAGCCAGCAGCTCTAACTCAACAACCCGCCTACCAATCTTCCACGTTGGGTCAATATTATCATTAGGCCCAATTTCGTACTCCGCACCTATGTCGAGATTGTCTGCAACAATATTAATTGGGGCCTCATTCACTAAAACGTAGGAGTGATCCTCTGTTAAATCAAGTCGGGAAGTGTCAACTTTAAAATGCGCCCCCCTTTTAGATCTTCGGGAAGTCTTACCCGCATGGCCAACAGCAAACAGACCTCTATCACTCCGGGAAGGACCCCGGGAAGAATCCATGTTGTCGTCTGCGTCTGACAGCTGTGTGTTATTGTCTGCGTTATAAATACGCTTGACATCGAAGCGTATTTAAGCGTTTAGATGACCCCAGAAAAGAAATAATTTAGAGGTGTTCCGAATGTAAAGAGTTATCGTTCCTGATACTCGGATACTAGCTACAACGTCCTTAAGGACGTGCCAGGTTTTGGAGGTGGAGGAAAGCCGGAGTACCCGGAGAAAAACCACCGGCCTACGGTCAGTACCTGGCAACTGCCCCACGTAGGTTTCGAACTCGCAACCCAGAGGTGGAGGGCTAGTGATAAAGTGTCGGGACACCTTAACCACTCGGCCACCGCGGCCCCAACCCACCCAAGGATAGATTGATAAAATCAAATCAATTTACTTGTTACCGGTGTAGATTTATTTGTGTTTGGGACAATGAGATTGTAGGATAGGTATACTTGTGCTTATTAACTTTTGCGAATATGAGGGCAGTTCATCCTGAATTAAGTGATGATTTGTCAGAGGAAAATTTCATTCTTGCATCTCGCCGCTTATCGAACAGGAGGCATCTACCATGATATCGGACAATGGTGCTACCTTTATTGCTGCTTCTAGAGAAAAACAACGCCTATCAAATTAATTACTTTGCAAGAACTCGGTCACTTAAAAACCGACTCAAAAGCTGATTGATTGATTGATTGATTGATTGATGGGGCTTAACGTCCTTGTTCCGGTTATAACCGAGCCTAGGATACGGCTGGTGAGAGCGGTTAGTCGACAGGTCTAAAACCTGTCTAAAGAAAACACTTTGACGAGCATTTCTGAGTAAAACAACACTTTAATCGATTTCTATTTCATCTCTTAGAGACTGGTTAATTAATAAAAAAAACTGTAGTGCTACCTTAGAGACTGGTTAAATCATTTTACTGTGTGTAAATTTACACATTCATTGATATGCAACTTTATACTAATTAATTCATAACAATTATCAATTAACGAAATTGCATGTACGCCAAATAGAGTATATCGTTACGTCATATTATTCATGACGCCGTGCTTGAATACAGTTGAAGGAAATGAAAAAGCCGTATCTTATTCCTCTACATTGGGTTTCATGACTTGTCCGCGATATATCCTCTAGATGAGTTAGGACAATGTACTGGAGGACTCCTTGTCCTTTCATCCTATTCTTTCCTTTATTTCCTTTCTGCTGATTACCTACCCTCTCATGGGCCCAACCAGAATATCTAAGTCTTCATAGCGATACGGATGTGATTCTGCTTTCGTATTTTGTTGTTCTTTGGCAATTAAATCGCACTAATACAGCGAAGTTCGTACGATTTCCAACTTCTGATGTAAAGGGTGGCGAGACTGGAAGCTGAGAGATATTGTTCTATGTGTGTCTTTTTAACGGGAGACCAATACTTTGACAGCGGCATCCTCTTTCTACCACATAGCAAGAAGGACAATTCCTCTTGAGATCCCGTTTGACATATTCTTATATGTAATCAACATATCGTTTCCACAAGCTGCATTACACAGGGGCAGCGGCTATGACTTCATTCTCTAAATGAAACACACTGGGTTTATCGAAGTGCTTCTGATAGATAGTATGGTTTGGTGGTGTTGTGGTGTTTTCTCAACTAGAGGTCCTAGAATATCAGTCAGAATGCCGGAGATATTGCAACAAAAGCAACACGTAAAGTCCAAAATAGGCCACAGTGGATTCCTCTGTTTATGGATATTGGTTGTGAAGTACATTCTATGAATATTCTCTACAGCAGGGCATAGGTGTCAGTAATGTGATTCTGTGATCTGACTTTTTTTTCAACTTAGACAGGATGACTGAGACACGTTTTTTTTTTTTTTTTTTTAAATATGTTGGGCAAGTAAATTTGTCATGTTTTGTAATATTGGAGCATGACCACGACTTTGCCCTAATAATCGTCGGGGTCCATGACGACTGTCGCATTTCCCTTGTTTGCTGGTAAACAGTAGTAAATTTGTCGGCACTCAACGTTTTAAGTGAAGGAGGTTCTTGTACATGTATATTATAACTGGTTTGTAATTTACATTATTTCAAAATCCCGTGACATGGATCTCAGTTCATCTGCCTCAGTACTGTTCTATTCAGATCATCAGTGACATCACGTGGTCTATACCATAAGTTTTGTGATATCTGGTATTTATTTGTATGCCTTGTAAGATTACATATGTAGGATGTTTGTTAGATATCTAGGGACTGACACAGCGACAAACATAGAAAATGGCGGCGTCAACGGACTCAACACGTGCTTTTTATTACCCATGATTCAATTCGATCTTACCTGCGTCATACTAATAACTGACTCAGCTATGGACATTCTAGGAACGACAAATAGTAACAAGATCTACACTTACTGATTTAAAGCCATACATATGCAAATACATTACAATGTTTACTTTTACTGTCTTATTGCACGTGAGGTACACACAACTGCCTTCACTTTACCAAGATTAATGCTGCTTTTAAGAATTCTTGCATAACCATTGTTCTATTTGATAAATTATATCTTCTATCTAGGTATTGGTAGGGCGCATGTTGTACCTCTCCTCTCTACTCTTGTATATACATGTAATTCTTATACTTTAAATTATATACATTTATGTGAGGATCCAGTGTTATCTGGATTATACTGTTTATATTACTTCTTTGACCCATATATATACATCATATATAGTATTCCCTCGTTATACCGCCACCTTTTGTCCACGGCTATTTCAGTGGTATAACGAGGGTGGCGGTAGTATCGAAAATACAACAAAAAGGTAATATTCTATATCCTTAATTTATTTGGGTAGAATACATAGAAAAATCACAAATCGAGCCGCAGTTCGTCTTTTTACAGACGTTTTTTCCCTCGGAGCTTCCATCGTGAATGGCGATGCCAAACATTGACACACATATATATACATCACAAACACAATATGAGTAGAAATCGCCTATTGTTTTAATACAACATCCTGTACCTATTTATGAATATAGTGTGGAATTTCATTTCTGTGGATTTGATTAGCGGTAGGCGAGAGTCACGGTATTATCGGGTGGCGATATAGGTCGATTTAGCAATTATAGGCCTTTCCGCGTTAATCTTCCCATTTTTCAGCCAGCTGGTGACAATTTCCCAAAACGGCCATGTAATACCCTGTCCCATGTCCGATCCAGAAGGTGCCGTCCTCGTGGAGGCTGATGCAACATGGTACGTGAACATAAGATTCATAAATAGTCTTCATACAGCGACCAGTACTCCCGTCAATCAGTCGCACTGACTTGGTGACAGTTTCTGTTATAAGAACATCGCCAGAGCTATCAAAACAAACATCGTGCGGGTAAGACTTTGGCTGATTGGCAGTTCCTTTTGATTCAGTTGTACCAAAGTCTTTAACGATGAACTTCCGGTTCAGGTACTTATCCATCACGATGACGTGTGGCTGTATGTCTGATTCCTCCATACCAATGTACTCATCATACGATAGACCCTCGCTGTCAACAGCAGCTACATCCCCGGTCTGCTTACAGGACGCCAGGTGATGAGGCCACACTGCCATCTGTCGACATGGGCTTCCTGCTCCATCTGACACCGCCCGGCCGTCTGTAGTGTATATTTGAATTTCTCCCTCCATCCCTACTATCGCCATGTCGTCACTAGTGATACACAAAGAAGCTGGTGTGTGGTGAACAGTAAAGCGAGTAACTATGGCACCACCCGTTGTGATTTCCCGGATACTTTGGTCCTCACAGACACACAGCCACCCTCTGCCTGTAGTCGGGGATACAGAGATCGCTTGGACATCTAACTCACACTTTATCTTCTCCTTCACATTACCGTTTAAATCCAATCGATACACGTATTCGTCTCCCCAGTGCGAAAACCATGCCGTGTCACTTGTAGGACATGTGCGGCATACACCGAAAAGAAACGACGTCTTAAAATCGGACAGAAGCACAGGAAACGGAATAGGTTTGTACGACTGGACTTCTCCGTCGACAAGTACCTTACCAAGCATGCGTTCCAGTAGTTCGCTGGAGACGGTCCCTGGTTTGAACTCCGCTGTCTGCAAACGCCCAGGAGAGGTTGGATCAATTGAAGTATTTTCCATTTCCCGTCCTAATGTAGTGACGTCAACAGTTGTATCGGTTGTCAGTTCCTGCTCGTGTCTGTCCAGTCTTGGCTTTAGGTCCTCTCTAAGATGTTTGGTTAAGTCTGCAGTTTCGTTTTTATCAGAAATATCTCTATTGATTTTCTCTGACTCGGTACACATTTTCACTAGCAAGGCAATGGCACTATCTATGTCATACTTCATCTGTTTTCCCTGACGTTTAATATCACTGATGACTTTCTGATATCGTCCACCGTTTGTCTCATCTACACGAACATCTTTTAATTCCTCGATTTTTGAAGTATCTGTTTTGGAAAGCTCGTGAACATACTGCTGTATTTCCCGTTTCTGGTCCGCCACGTGATCAGTCAGTTTACCTAGTGTGTGACCGTTATGACTGTCTGTTACACAGTCCACACAAATTAACTGGTTCACGCACGATTTACACACGTAAACAAAGCCCATCCCTGGATGTCGGGTACATCCAGGTACTGGGGACTGAATCCGGACCGCCATATATGTCGCTAAGCGCCTACTATACTTCCGGGAATACGGCACATATTATGTTCTATTTTTAGCTACATATTATATGCGGGTATTCTAACCGAAACTACTTTCAAGTTATCTCCCTAAGCCTAATAGTTCGAAATTTTGGTAATAGGTGGCGCCGACGTCGGTGCCCATTGACTCCGTGACTTCTCATCGTCACGAAATTTTGGATATCATTGTCAGACAGTCATTGTTTACATTAACGATATCTTTTGAAATGTGAATGGAATTAGTTCCAATTTTACATTTTTTGAAAAGATACATACACCACGTTACTGTTTAAGCCTGTCAAACCGCTTATTTCTCACACGAGACTGTAAAATAAAACGAGTTTAAATATATGTCATAGGCCTATTTGCGAGTGACCCGATGTGACATATAGCGAATGTTTACCAGTGCAAATTATGGAAGTGAAATGTCAGCCAATGGACTATTTCAAGAGTGGTCTGTTGGTAAAATTCTCCGTGTTAGGTGTCGATGAAGTCAAAAGACTTGTGTAAAATCACGGACAATTCTAGAATAGAAGATATTTTTCTGAAGAAGTCGTCCTAGTAATAGGTGCTTAGCACATTTATACATTATAAGTCTACGAATATATGGTATTTGGTATTACCAGAGACGTAAGTATACGATATACAAGTCTATGGTATTACTGAAGACATTAATGGTATATCCTTTCCGGTAAAATACAGATCCAGAATTTCCAGGGGTTTGTTACAAATGATATCATTTACAAGATGGATCATATGATATTTATCTGCATCATAGTGAATCCCTGTGGGTCCATCTCAGAAAGTTAATGAAATATTGGCGGGAAGCCAGGTTCGAGAACTCCCTCAAGAGGTCGCTGGTCGGCCGAATTTTGCGACGGCGTCTGTCACACCTTTCTCATCGTTCGAGTAATTAATTAATTTGTCAGGCATATGTCACGGGCATCTACGGAAGCCAGTTAGGGTCATTACGACATAGCTAAGTCGTTATTACGAGATACTAAGTCGTTATTACGACATAGCTAAGTCGTTATTACGAGATACTATGTCGTTATTACGAGATACTATGTCGTTATTACGACATAATATATTTTTTCGCTGTGACCCTAACTGGCTTCCGTAGGCATCTGCTTCTGGTTAGTATCAATAAAAAAAATATTAGTCTCTAATCATACTATATCACATTTAAAGTGAATCGAAGCTCATCTATAGCTCCAAGTTCCGTTTTTTCGAGTGTTGATATAGTAGGAGTAGGGATAAAAAAATTCTATTAATATTAACCAGAAGCAGGCGTCTGTGCATGTGTGGTACAGATAGGTACAAGTAAGAAATACTGAATCCCCATAAAAACCGAAACTATAGTCTGGATGAAAATGAGATTGAGTGTGATAAAAGTTCTAAATGTGATGAGATAGAAGTTGAAAGTCGGTCACATTTTCACATGTTAACATGTCAAAAAGATATTCAAGAATATGTAGAAAAACCTGATATTAAAAGATTATCCCTGATCCAAAACACATCCATTCACAAATCAGTTAGCATTGTACCTAGCTATCCCTGTTAAAAATAAGCCTACGCGTGACCCTACGTGTACTCCATCAGTGTCATAACACCACAGATACATGTATAAAAAACAATCAGGACCATATGCAAAATATACAACATAAATTAAAACAGAGGTTTGACAAGCATTGCGTAATGTGTAAATAAGGAAACTGAAAAGAAGAAGAAACAAACACATAAAGGCATGGTATCACAAGAGAGGTCTGCACAAAACTGGCCATCCCAAGTGTGCAACAGTCTGCGAAAGTTCTGGAAGTTTTCTACCCTACCTCAGTTCATTAGGCAAACCGTGTTCCACACTTAAAATTGGGCAGCCTCAAAACGAACAGACTTTCCCCATATCTGGTTGTGTTAACTCTCGGTACATGAATGGTATTCATTTGTCGAAATTATATTCAACATTATTTTTAACAATCAAAACCATTCAAAAGTTCTGGAGCTCACCCATCTAAATTTTCAAAAAGTTCTGTATACCCATGGACTTCGTTCTAAGAACGAGTTAAAATGTGAGTTTTTTTAACGTTAAATATCTATCACATGCGAGGAAAAATTAATTTTCAATAAAGCACAGGGCACAGTGACGATCACAGAAAAAATGAAAACTCACCGACATTCCTAGACGTATAGTATGGTTTTGATTTGGGAAACCGAAAGTGACGTCTATGAAGTATATACCGGAAAATCCATCGCACTCATATATATTTGCGAAAGTAAAACTTAAAATATATATATATATATATATATAACATTATCTGATATATGTACATTTTTGCTAGTGGTAACTTTCTAGAAGTAATATCCGGGGGAAAAGGACGTAAAAGCATTCAGCTGTATTTTGTCTAAATTATAACGCGACACCTAAATGTGAGTTGTCTCCCCTGGACCACAGAAAAATAAATAAGGCAAGAGGGAAGATCGCTCCGATGATTGGTGAGCATTTTTTTTCGAAGTGTGACTTTGTGAGTAATGATAGCACTTATTTAATTGGACTGAGAATATGTCTATGATCTGACTGTGGCAGCTGTTCGGCAAGCAGCCCGAGTTTTTCTGGCCCTGAACTCGGGCTAAGCTTACTGAGTACAGTGGAGTAAGTTCGGCCTACTGTAACGTCACTAACAGTTAGGCCTAATATAGATGTACTGGTAACGTTACAAGTGAAATTTTAGATGTCTAACGTTAAAATGTATATATTAGACTCTACATCTCTTTATGTAGATATCTAGGCCTACTCGTATAAATATTACCAGAGACGTATATTATGTATCTTCATGTATAAATTGTAAACAATACATTAAAGATGTTCATGTGTAAATATTTACATGTACAAGTGTAAATATTACATGTAGAATCAGAGACATATATACATATATGTCTCTGGTAGAATCTAGATGTACATTATTTATATAACATAATTTAATTTACAAGTGTAAATATTATAGTTACGAGTACATCTCTAAATGTACAAATGTAAATGTTACATCCCTAAATATAACAAGAAATATCTTTAAAAAAGATAAATGGCATAGTTTTAATGTTGGTGGTTATAATGTAAAACTGCTGGTGAAATAAATTAACGAATTAAAGCGTTTTAGCACGAATAACAAAGTTATATCAGTTTGAATCATTTTGGTAATAATAAGACTGCATTTGAATCAGGAATATAATTGTATTAATGTGTCATTTAAAAAGATAATCTGCTTATTCAGCTTGCATTCAATCTTATCTTTGTTTCGTTTTAAACTGCATATCTGCATTTTGCATTTACTGCTACATTGACCAATCACATACTTCATCTTGACCAGTAACGCCACCTGTCGCGTCATATCCGAGGCCAAAAGAAAATTATATGGCTATGCCGAAAAAAGTTCTGTACATCGAAATGCTCCATAACCAGCTGTCCATTGAATTCAACCAATATACAGCTGTAGAAAATAACTACAGTTACCTCCCATTGAACCCTGTGTACCATTATAATCAATGCAGCAGACATGTGTTGCCTATGAAGCATGGTGGACACTTATACCGTTTCCACTGTCACGCGTCAAGTCATCAGTCACACTTTAAGTTTTCCAAAGTTTCTTTTTTTTCACATCAATTTGTAACTTAGTATTTGGCTATGGCATAACGAATTAAAGTTCGAGTGAGAACCATGTGTCATTATTCTATGTTTTGATGGTGTTATGGCCCTTTGCACATGGGAATGTATTAAATTGTATGTTTTTTTTTATATTTTTTCACTACCGCTTGCTACATAAAATTTGTTACTTGTTATATTGCTTCATCACATCAGATTAGAGATTGAGTTTGAACCGTGTGTCAAAGTATCCATTATGAGTTATTATTATTATCAATATGAGTTATGACCTTTTGCACATTGCAAATTTGCATAATTAACCGTTTTCCTAACTTTTTTTGCCGATGCTTGCCCATCTATTTGTGTGTGTGTAACTTAGTACAATGTATGTGCCTTTGACATGATGAATTAGTTGTTTTAGTTTGAACCCCATGTGTCCAGGAGAAATTCACTAATAAACAATGAAAATGTGGTATAAATTAGTCCATCAAATCTCTTAAAAAAAATTGGAGCCAACATATGCAAAAAAAAATTGTTTCCTGAATTTTTTATTATTGTTTGCAGGTGTAAAGCACACCAGAACATGGAGCAGATTTCTTTGACCAATCACAATCCAGTTCTTCCAACCAATCAAGATGGAGCTTTCTTAGCTGTTCAAAATGCAGTTCTACCTAACAGTCCAGACTTTGAAATGGAAACAATTTGTCCTGATCTCGAGCACGAAATTGACCCCACTCTTCTGGATGATATTGATCTATATTTAGAATGCGACGACGATGATGTCAATTTCACTGCTCCAATTTCAAAAGACTATAAAAATGTCACTTTTAAAGTGAGTTTTTATCCTGGAAGTGAAAACAATGAAGCCAATTCCCGGAAAAAGTTTGTGTGTCAAATCTGCAAGGAGGATTTCAAAATGGAGACCAAGTTCAAAGTTCATATGGCTGAATGCCACAGTGACAAAAAACCTTTCATGTGTAATATTTGTTCCTACAGAGCTGCGTCAATGAAACTACTAAAACAACATTTTGTAAAAGTTCACAAGACCGAAAATAGCTCAAATGCAGATTTTGAGAGTTTAACCAATGTCAATGGACCAAAAATTAAATTCATTTGCAGCAAGTGTCCATATTCTACAACAAGGAAGGACAAACTTGTAAAACATTTCAATAAAAATCACCGCCAAGCTGAGAAATCATTTTCCTGTGATCAATGTAACTTTGTGTGTAAACAAAAGAAGACTTTTTCATTGCATGTAAAGAAACACGAAGGAACGTCATTGGAATTGATTTGTGAAATATGTGGGAAAGACTTTTTGACGAACACTCAATTTAACAGACATTACAAGACACATAAAGAGGAGCGTCCATTTAAATGTAGCATTCCTGGTTGTGAGATGACTTTTAAAATTAAAGGAGCATCGACTGATCATATGAAATCTGTTCATAGGTTTGAGAAACAGAATCTTAAATTTGTGGATCAAACAATTGTTCCTTCAGATAGTGGTTTGAGTGATCAACAGAATCCCATTATAACCTAAAGCAATCATTTGGAACAAAGCTTCAAAATCCAAGGGTCCTGCAAACAAAGCTGTGTACCATCAAAATCCAAGAGTCCTGCAAACAAGCTCTGTGTACCATCAAAATCTAAGGGTCTTGCAAACAAAGCTCTGTGTACCATCAAAATCCAAGGATCCTGCAAACAAAGCTCTATACTACCAAAATCCAAGGGTACTTCAAGCAAAGCCCCATGTGCAAGTTATCATCAACAATCTACACAGTGTGTCACATCTATATACGCCCATAGAATTTATCAGAAGTCTTGTCTGAAATCTGTTTTGGAATCCTTAAATCCTAATATCTCAGCACCGTTGTTTTTATTAAATGTCAGTTTTCAATAATGTATGGATGCGCTGCATTCTGAATACAGAACTTTTGTTCCATTGGTCAGTTATTGCTAAAGGGCTGTAGGGAGAAGTTGATTCTAGCCAGAAAAACATCCAGAGATTTGTAGGTGGGACCCTTGGAGTTTGAAGATGAACCTGTGATATCGTATATATGCTATTATACTTTGGTGCTGTGTAATACAATCAGCTTGAGTCACTTGTAATGTTGTAATGAGTCGAGGACTCGAGGACAACATGAATAATTCAGAAATTAAAAGAAAATGGAAACGGTGTATCTTTAGTGTTTAGTTTGTCTGTTTACTAAGTGTAATGCTTTGGATGCAAACATATAACAGAAAACAAATTATTATTTTATGACATAAGCTGTGATAAGACTGAAGAAACAACTTGAAAAAATAATTGTTAAGCACTTTACATACTTAAGTTACTAAAGACAATACAATTTTAATAGCATGTCTTTTTTCGCTAGCAATAGATGCTACGTAGGAAGTGATATATGTAGTGCAATATTTCTCATAAAACAAGGACATTTCTCGGAGGAGGCTTCTAAATAATAAAAAAGGATTTGTAGGACTTTTCTCAAATATTTTTTATCATAGATCAAGGTCATTCATGTTAATACCAAGTTGAATACTCATTTAATCAAGCATTTTACAGGTCAAACATGGCCATGGCCTCTTGGTCACTGACCTATATTTTGACCTTTGACCTACAAGTAAAACGTCTTTCCTGGCTGTATCTTCTAAACTTCTTGTCACTGAAACTTAAAACTTGGAGCATTGGTTCACCAGGGTGAGGCGGTGTGTATACGTAGTGTAACAAAATTAGGTCAATTACCTACATTTTGACCTTTGACCTATATAATTTCATTAAATAAAAATGTTTTCTGGGCCCTATCTTGAACTATAGTCACTGGAACTTTATACTTTGGGCATATGTTAACCTAGTTGAGATAGTGCATCATTATCAAAAGTAGTGCAAGATTTTTGATTTAAAAGTTATAATTATACCCCCCCCCCCCCCCCCCCCAATATACTGGAATCAGGTTGTCCGTCCGTCTGTCCGTCTGTAGACACAAAGATGGACCTGCTACTACTCCTCCTAAACTACTGAGGGTATTTCAACGAAACTTTATGGCAATAACCCTTATACATTGTAGATGTGCGTAATCTATATTATGTTGTTATTTTGTGGTTACCATGGTAACCAGGTCACTATACTTCATATTTTGGGTGAGGGAGAATTTTGTCCCAAGCAACTCCTCATTAACCTGTGAACTGCTTCAAGTCAAACTACACAGGAGTGATAGGGACATGTGTAAATGTGCATATGATATTTCTCTACAAAATTTTTGGTTTCCATGGTTACCAGGTTTCAATACCCATATTCTTGTGGAAAACTTTGTCAAGACCACTCGGACAACTCCTATATAGCTATCAACCGATTCCATTTGAAATACACAGGAATGTTAGGGACTCATAATGTGTACATATGCATGCAGGTTTTCCCACACAAATTTACGTTGCCGTGGTAACCCGTTCACTAAAAACAGGTTTTTGTTGGAAAATCTTCACCAGAGCGGCGGTGGAAGGGCGGGGGGTATGAGTTGGCCCTCTGGACGACATTTCTAGTTTTTACTGACCCCATGTCATGTCTAGTCCTTTTGGCTATTCATCAAAAGTTATTTCAAAATTTCAACATATTTCGTCTCTGTGACTATGGTGGTGGGTCAAGGTCATTCGTGTGAACAAAATTGACAATCCTAGATCGAACAACCTCGGCTGATTCCGGTACCCTTGGCTTTATCTGCCGATATGTGACCAGTGGCCTTGCTTACGCCCTCTAGATCTGCTCTCCGGCAGGCGACCATCTGTCAAAAAGCGCCGGTCCGGCCGTCTGTCCGTCCGTTCGTCGTCCAATTCTACACAGCGACATAAATCACAACACGGAGTCGTCTCAATAACAAAGAGCGTCCAAGTCATAATATTGGAATGTTGGAATCGTGGGTCACGACCAACCTGGCGATTTGGACAATCGCAATGAAAATGACACTACATGTAATATTTATCGTGCAATTATATACTTTCGTCATTTAGAAGTTTTATGAAGTTTTAGATAACTGTGAATTTGTTACAGTCATCGTGTATTTGAACCCGTGCTGGCCCGTTTTATCAAAGTTCCTTAACACAATGGAACTCCTTCACTTGGAATTTCAAACTTGGAAAGTACTATTGGAAATCTTAATTAAGGAGCTTCCCCAATCTACTATACGGAGTTGAAATGAACAGTGAATTTTTGTGATGCAGATTTTTATCTAACTCCTCTAAAACGTCCGAAAATGTCCTATACACGCGGGGAAATGTCCCAATTCACTATTAGACTACATAACAATTATCTTGTCCCTTTTTTAGAGGATCTCTTTTTCATTTAACATGTCACAGATTTTGGCAAAGGATTTTTTTTATATTTTGTTGATTTATGGCAGCGAATTGGATGATGTGAGCCGAAATGGACATTCAAACGTTGCAAAGTTTGATGTAATATATTTCAGTGTCAATTTCACTGATCGTTGATGTGCAGCCTTTTAATATCTATTGAGCATGCGTGAAATTCAAGTCTCGTTTCCAAAAAGTGTCGTCTGCAACAAAAACCCAGCCATGTTTGAATGTTGTGTTTGATTGCGAAGATGGACAAGAGAATTTCTCATTATAAAGATGTCAAACAACGTTCCGACATTGGAAAATGATGGAATCCTATTGTTCAAAGATTATCCTGAAAAAAGGAAGGAGGTAGATCTATTTTCTATTATTTTTTTAAAAATATTTGTTGAAATGCAGGTGACTTATACAGAAGGCCTAAGTTTTAGTCTAATTGAATCACCAGGACTGAACGGAATATTACATGCATGATATTACAAATGTATAGCCTAAATTCCATACGTGTTTGTTTCATTAGACTTTTTCTCTGCCAATATCCAACATGCCGACGCATTTGGGGATATCCAATGACGATGCTGTTTTAAAATAAGAATGCATGTCTCGTGACTCAAACTTCATTTTGGTAATGTTACTGGCGCTTTCAATCAACTACAACATATGATAACATTTTGCTTTGGGATTTATTCATTATTATTTAGCATTGCAGTTTTTGCAAAAAAAAAAACAAAAACAAAAAAAAAAACAAAAAAACAATAGAATAAATAAAAGGCATGTTTTCTGATAGTTCTAGTAACCGGGCGATATCGCTTCCGATGGTTATTTTTCAATATCTAACAGCTCGGCATATTTGGAGCAGTTTCTAATGCCGACAATAATAAATTAATATAAAACAGTTTTGAAGCAGCTTTTTTGATATTTGACACTTCCATCGATGCATGTGTATTTTCTATGGAAAAATGGAAAGCATGCTGTGTGAACATTGAATTTCTATAATTGTGTATACAAGTTCTTGGAATTTGATGAGAAAAGTAAATAAATCCGTCCCTGCTTCTCAAATTTAATCATCGGGTTTGATATTTACTCTTCGTCAAAACCTCTTGCTGACACATGGTCACTGGACATGATTTAAAGCGCCGGGTGCAATTTTCCTGTCAGAAAAAAATAAAGATTACTCTACATTTATGTTAGGAATTTTAATAACGCTGGTATGCACGAACCCTCAATGCGTCGTGTGAGACCTTTCTTAAAAAACAAAAACAAACAAAAAACGGCATCTCATCTGCTGAACAAATATTCTATGTTATTTCAAAAGTGGACAGTATTTCGGTACGACTTGGAGACACTTCGCACCACATTATAGCTGTGACCACAGGGACATGAAACCTTTACAATCTACGAGTATTTGGACCGATTTTGGTTTGGTTTATTTTGTTTAACGTCCTATTAACAGCTAAGGTCATTTAAGGACGGCCTCCCGTGCGTGCGACATGCATGCGTGTGGTGAGTGCGTATGTGTGTTTTGTGTTTTGGGAGACTGCGGTATGTTCGTGTTAAGTCTCCTTGTGATAGGCCGGAACTTTTGCCGATTTATAGTGCTACCTCACTGAAGCATACTGCCGAAGACACCCAGCAGGACCGATACTAGTGTGTAAAAGAAATATATGGTATTGTAACTGTATTAAAAGTGCATGCTGCTGGACAATTTATTGTACCGTAAGACTCGTCAGTATGTTGACTATGTCAAAGTCAGTTCGAGGATAATTGATATCCCTGTTTAATACTGAGTCCGATGTTGGTTATACTCGCCTTTGGTAATCTTGACCCCTGACGAACATTCTAAGATGTTCCAGCTGTTTGTGTATAAGATAATTGTTGAAATTTGTAGAACCTGTCAAAAAATCCAGGAATGTGAATTTATCGTATATTCCTGTCATCAGTGTTAGTGTAACTTGTGTGATACAAATAATGCGAGAAATAAAAATGTCTTAAATCTCACTTTTCTGTTGCATGAGTCATGATTTGGAAATCGTCTACATGGACTGTATAAAAACACCACCAACAGAAAATATGCCAGTTTTACGAAGAATATTGTTATAAGTATTGAAAGAAAGAGTTTACTTATCTTATTTATGCATCTATTTGTTATTTATCAACACTTTGCTTGAATTAAAAAAGATTGAGATCTTTATATTTCTCTAATATCATGTAATAGAATTGATAGGCATGAAGACATAGACACATTCATGCTATCGGTATTGATTCTGGATTCGTCCCACCTACTGGAACTATTGCCTTATCAGTAACACGAGACAAAATGTACGTAAAAATCAACCAGTGGACAAGTTTCGATTTTTATTTATTGGAGATATTTTCAAGGAAGGAGCTAGGATTATTAAAATTTAATTTATGTTCCACAATCAGTCGAGGTCAGACACATTCCATTTATATTTCTTTAGAATTCTCTATCAACTTTGCAACCCTATAGTCCTGCTCCGGCGTTACGCCCTGCTGGTACGCCCATACTCGAGTATAATGCTTGTGACAACATTTCCGTAGACCTACTGCTCGTTGATTTATGTAGACTGCTGGTAGGATTTCTTTGTAATGGTCGTCCCCGTAATTTCTACACGTAATTTCAAGTTTCCGCGGTCAATAAAAGTGTATTATATTGTAATGCAGTCTTCATAATTAGCCTCAAAAGAAATTTCATGGAAAAAAAAACAATTTCTGTGGTATATAATGCACCATGAACTACGAAAACCGAAAAACTCGTCTCATGAAGAGGGCGGCGAACGTAATTTAAAAGCGGTGTCACAAACACCGCGCGTAACGTCATATTGGTAACGGATGACCTTAGAAACTGAGTAAAGGAATGATGAAGTCCTTAGAAACACTAGCTTTGAATGTTAAACCTTGAAGGACGAAACAGCTGTATGGTACAGTATCATTCATGTTGGCTCCACTGTATCTAACCCTAAATTTGTTTTGAACAGTACTTACTTATATATCGTGTTTTTTTGTACACCCATTTGACAATGGCGATGGCAATTGTTTATTCTCGTGAACAGTACAGTACAGGGAATATGAACATTAACAAATGAATAACAATAATGCATAGTAAAACAGGAGGGACATCAGTATTGTGAATTCTTTATCTCATTTATATCAATAATAAATTTAGCCAATTAAATCAGTTCATTTTGAGTTACTTTAGATTGTTGTTGGTGGACTTTCCATTCCCCAAGGTTTACTGGAACCTGCTTGTCACGTTTCAATCCATTGGTATAGTGATACGGTTCAGAGTATACACAAGTACTTAAGAACGACTTAAAGTTCTTTATAAAATCTAATATTGATTTTTTTTCTTCTATTTAATTGAACAATGGATTATTTGCACATCGCCATCAAAATTTCACATTTGTTTCGACCTATATGGAGGTTTTTTTTCATTTTTTGTCATTCCTACGCAATGTCTTGCATGAAGGGTGTAAAACGTATACTTGCTGCCCATATTGTATTATCCTATAATGTAATAGGTGACTAAATTTGGTATCTTGGACGTTATGGCGCGCTTGGCCATTACCAAAAGACAATACTGAAAGTTCTATTTTAATGTTTTAAATATCACCAACATTTAATTACAATAAGATAGCAGGTCCGAAACATCAGGATCAAACAAAGAAACAAGGTTGTCCGAGAAAGCATACCGGCTTTTCACGAAGAATCACGAAGAGTCACGAAGTTCTGGTCCAATTCCTTATTGTCTAAAGAACAGTGTATTGTTTTGTGTGTAAAATAAGTTTCTCTGAGAAAAATACACGATGATGCCACATCCTAGGAAATTGTCACACTCCAACTAATCCAGGTCTTCTTAGGTACAGTACTAAAGTGACGAGGAGGGACAGGACCAAGATTCCGGACGACCCTGGAAAAAATTAACAACAAATGTATACATAAACAATACACATCCAGTTAAAAAATGTGTCAATAACTGAAGTATGAGTTCAATTTTACCATGTTGCATATCATAGGACAACGCTCAATCATCAACGATTCACTAGGGCGAATAAAAAAAAACAACAAAAAAACCCCGCATATCCTGCTTCATTGGCTCGAACAAACTGAGTGACGTCCTCTCAACACTTAGGTAAATACAGATATCAGGATCGCTAACTAATGAGTACGACACTGATCCAATAGCCAGTGTAAATCGGTTGTACTTTGTCTAAATCTGGACTCCCCAGCTTATCAACTCAGAACCATGAACTCTCAAGCTTCATTAAGTCTGCGCCATAGACTCCTCAGCTTCATTAACCCAGAACCATAGACTCCCCAGTTTCTTCAACTAAGAACCACAGACTCCCCAGCTTCATCAACCCTTAGCCACACTCAGAACCATGGACTCCCCAGCATCATCAACTCTGAGTTATTAGACTCCCAAGCTCCATCAACTCTTAGCCACACTCAGAACCATAGACTCCCCAGAAACGCAGAGAAACGGAATCTCATCAGCTCCATCAATTCCTAGTCAAAGACTTTCCCCATATCTCAAGTTTTAGACATGGGAGATTGAACTCTGACAACCCCTTGGGTATGACAGATTGCACGCGCTAACCTTCTGAACCGGAAGTACTTACGGAAGTACTTTTCGAGTGACGTCACTAATAGTTCCCGCATTGTTATTCAATGTCAAATATGCATAAAAGACAGAGTTTTATGAAATGACAAGATGTACTGTTGTTAAAATCAGAATAGTATCATTGACACCTTATTTTAGTGTCTGTTTGAATAAATATTGTGAATTAATTTTAGACCTTTCCTTTATTGTGTAATGATATTGGGACGCATTTATTGGGATTGTGATGGGTACTTCTTCAAATGTGGATATTCATCCGCCGACCATGTGCATTTGTTTACAAACATATACATTGACCACCGATTTGACATGCAATTATTTAAAGTGGTGGGAGAAAAATGATAATTCCCTATCTAGGTAGTGTGACAAAGAAATTTCAACCCTCGGGGGAAATTCATGAATGTCCAAGCCTCGGCAAGCCTTGGGTTGGGATTTCTTTTTGACGCCTCAATGTCTCTTCAGCTTTTATCAACTCCGAGCCTTAGTCTCTCCAACTCCACCAACTCTGAGAAACGGAATCTCCCCAGCTCCAACAACTAGTTAAATTGTTATGGCGCGGGAAGGATGTCATAATTAAATATTTTTGCCTAGGCAAAAATAAAATATTGCCTAGGCAAAATTATTTCTGCCTAGGCAAAAATCGAATATTGCTTAGGCAAAAATATTTCAGCCTAGGCAATATTCGATTGATGCTTAGGCAAAATTATTTTTGCTTAGGCAGAAATATTTTTGCCTAGGCAAAAATCACAAAAATTTTGCCTAGGCAATATTCTATTTCTGCCTAGGCAAAATTCGATTTCTGCCTAGGCAAAAAATAATTTTGCCTAGGCAAAAATATTTAATTATGACATCCTTCCCGCGCCATAAATTGTAGAGTTTTGTGTCTTTTTCAGAAATGTGCTTCTTTTATCTCTAAGTGGTTGGACAATTGTTCATAAAAACAGTCTTCTAGCCATGTTCATGGTTCATAATAGTGTCTAATAAAAGCATTTTTGAAGTTTGAAATGCCTTCCATAATCCAATGTGTGATATTATTCACACCGCCATTTGCATGTATACATACAAAATGTGTATCGATTCAACTCCGGTCAAAATTCTTCGTGTGCTATAGGCATAACGGCATGGTTTTTTTGTGTGCAATATATGTGATACAAATGAGCTAATTGTGTCCCCTTGAAACATGCGTTTTTCGTTTGTTTTGTCGAAATTCACAAATGCCTTAACAAATTGCATGTCAACAGCAAGATCTATGGTTAGCCATGATACATACTAATGATTGACTAAGTGTGGATTTATAGGATCGTAACTATCAAGTGTATCACCAGATTTGCTATTTAGATGACCCATAACAATGCACGTGTATCAAAATATAGCTTATCTTGATATTCACTTACAATTGACGTAATTTAGTTGAAGAGATATACTGTACATTATTATGTACAGTGTATTCAAATTCAGATTATTGAATACAGTAGACTAGTATTTAGTCGTGATGGCTTGCCATACTTAAATAACATTTATGTATTTACCAAGCACGTAACTTGATAATTAACACTGATGTGCCAATATGAGTTCCATATTAGGGTTTATAATCGGCCAGATCATCTCCAGAACAGAACGGTATTGAACTAAATATTGACCCATAAAGAACACACGTGTGTACGGTGTGACGACCGCGGGTAGCTCTCGTTATGTAAGTATTTCAAAGGGGTATAGAAATAATCGCCTATACCACTGCATGGCACAAAACATTAACAATGTAGTTTTTGGTGCATTCTGTAAATTAAATATATTTTTCAATAGAGATAGAAACCTTGAGGGTTGAATTACAGCTATATAGTCGTGTCGCTATCTACGATCTAGATATATAGATAGTATCTACACGCGATCAACAGGGGATTGAATTGGTGATATCACATTGACATCAAGTCATTTATCATCGCTAAGTACGGCACTGATTTTTAACCAATCTGACATTTTTTCATGGAGCATTTCGGTTCTGTGCTTCATGGGATCGTCATCTTTTATAAAGTATAAAATATAGTCGAACCTGCCCTAAAGGCCATCTCTATATAACAAATACCCGTCTATAAACGTCACACGTATATAACAAAAACCTGTCTATAAAGGCCACACTTATTTAACAAAAACCTGTCCTAAAAATCATCTCTATTTAACAAAAACCTGCCCTAAAGCTCATCTCTATTTAACAAAAACTTGCCCTAAAGCTCATCTCTATTTAACAAAAACCTGCCCTAAAGGCTCATCTCTATTTAACAAAAACCTGTCCTAAAGCTCATCTCTATTTAACAAAAACCTGTCCTAAAGCTCATCTCTATTTAACAAAAACCTGTCTATAAAGGCCACATCTGTTAAACAAAAACCTGTCTATAAGTTCAGATGTATAGGACAACCTGTCTTTAATGTCACTTCTGTATAACAATAACCTGCCTATAAAAGGTAATCTCTATATACCTAAACCTGTATATAACGTTCAACTCTATATACCAAAACTTGTATATAAAGGTCATCAGTTCCTATTCCCATTGTAACACAATTCATTGCATGTGAGATCTCATATAAAAGACGTGAAATGATAAAATTACATGCATTTTCTTCTTAGAATTTTACAGTGAGATCAAAATTTCAATATTTCGCGAAAGGAAGAATATCACGACATGTCTCCCAAAATGGACGCTATTTCATTTTTTTTTGTTTTGTTTTGATTTGTTTTTGTTTTGTTTGTTTGCTTGTTATTTTTTTATTGGGGTTTTTGCGTAACTTTAGTCGCCATTTCTTCCTTCAGAAGTAGACAAATGGACGGAATATTAAGCCGCTTTCTTTTCTGAACGACGGTCCACATCGACCACATATTGCGGGACCAGATCTTCTACCTTTATGCCCACCAAGCCAAGTGAATTATCAGTTACTTAATATGTAAAAATCTTATTAAATAGAGTTGGAATTGTCCATGTGTCCAGACTAGTCCAATATTTAACAGATAAGAAGAAGGTAAGCATGTGATAAAAAGTGGTGAAACTCTGCTCGTTGTTGAATGTTATTGGAGATGGTGTTGGATGTGAATTAAGATAAACAAAATAGTGCAGCTCAAATGCGTATGCTTGTTTATTGTTTTATTCTGAGTTTTATTAAAATATCTTTAATTGATACCAACTATCTATTTTTTTTCTTGACCAAACAATCGGCTTTTATACGGGCTATTTCAAACTAAGACCTGTATTCCTAATTCCATTCACCTGAACTGACGAAGGAAAACAATATGAATTTGTTTTAACTTTGATTTTGGAAAAATAAAAGGGAAACATACCTGTTGCTGTGAAAACAAAAACTTGTCTAACCTGTCTATTACGACCACGTGCTGTATAACGACATTATAACTTCCACCTGTCTATAACGACCACGTGCTGTATAACGCCCTAATAACTTCCACCTGTCTATAACGACCACGTACTCTATAGAGACCTAATATCTTTTACCTGTCTATAACGACCACGTGATGTATAACGACATGATTCCATCTGTTGATAACGAACACCTACCTAAAACGACATCATGTCTATAACGACCGCCTGTCTATAAAGAACATTTTAGATATCACTTGAGCGGTCCTTATAGACAGGTTTGAGTGCATTACACAATGATTAGGTTACCGAGAACTTACCATGGGTTCCGCTGGCCCCGTCACAGCCGTCCATGTTGTTAGCCGACACGTGTACTGGCCCTGTAGTGTAAGAAGGTTGATTATAAATGGACCCGGAACAAACATGACAAATAAGTAACTAATCGGCACGTCTTTCACAAGTAAAAAATTGAATCTGGTGAAACTGTGTGTAGTCTTTCAATCATCTTTCGAGTTTGATGCCCCACATAGAATGCGTTATTTAGAATAAAAAGTTCCGTTCGTTCGGAAAATAGAAACCGAAAACATTTTCACATGACAGTTCAGCTTACTTCGTTACTCCAGCAGATAGAATCCGAACACTGATCCCTGGGACAATTTCACATATATTTTCAAATCGCTGATGTTCACCATATTACATATTATGTACTATTGTTTCCTCTCGATCGTCCCTCTAAATCGTTATACACATTCCGCAAAAATATGTTTTCAATTTTTAATTAAGATGTTATGCTAACTCATTTTTTATTCTTTGAAAAACTCAATAATGGAATATGAATTCTGTCAACATCAGTAGTAGGCGAGGGTCACAATGTTTACAGAAAACAAATATTAGTATGTAAATAATATTTACGTACCTTGAAACATGTTGATAATCAAAAGCGTTGCAAATAAGAAAAAAGTCCACGAATACATCGTCCCTGTCACTGTTCTTGACTTTGGAAAGTTACTTCGATATCCGACTCGCAAAAATGTCTCCGAGAGCATGCAAGACAGAGTCCCTTGTTTAATTAGCACCTGTACAGGTAGACGAGACGTACGAATGTAAACACAGGTACAGGTATGTCAAATACTACCTGTCGAATTTATAACAGTTTGTGATTTATGACTTTGAAAAAATTCAATGATAATTTACTTTTTTGTGTGTGTGATTATCTTCCTGCATATCACCGAGTCGTGGCCATTTAAACGTAATCTGTTTACGTCTCGTTACATCGGATGTATGGAAGATCATCGGCACAAATTTACGTCTACGATTGGTCTAAGTTTTCATTGTTAAGGAGGGATAGTAAACGGTCAGTCCGAGTTATGGACATGGATTTCGGACGGGAAGCATGCATACTGAAGGGGGGTTGGGGGTTGGGGTGGGGCGGAGGACTGAGGACTCTGTAAAACCTCTAAATGTGCTATACGCACTAGAATATTCCTAAAGACACCCAGACGTGTTCCTGTGTGCACTTCTTTCTGTACGACAATAAACTTTCGAAACAACTATAATCAAGTGGTAAACTGTTATATATAAACTTTCGTTGTCTTGTGTGTCTTTTTGTAGGTGTATAACGGCCTTGCAAAAGCCTGTGTCATATGAGGACGGGTGTCAAGGAGACACCAACGGCCCGTGTCATATGAGGACGGGTGTCAAGGAGACACCAACGGCCTGTGTCATATGAGGACGGGTGTCAAGGAGACACCAACGGCCTGTGTCATATGAGGACGGGTGTCAAGGAGAAACCAACGGCCTTTGTTATATGAGCACGGGTGTCAAGGAGACACCAACAGCCTGTGTCATATGAGGACGGGTGTCAAGGAGACACCAACAGCCTGTGTCATATGAGGACGGGTGTCAAGGAGAAACCAACGGCCTTTGTCATATGAGGACGGGTGTCAAGGAGACACCAACAGCCTGTGTCATATGAGGACGGGTGTCAAGGAGACACCAACAGCCTGTGTCATATGAGGACGGGTGTCAATGAGACACTAACAGCCTGTGTCATATGAGAATGGGTGACATGATGTGTCTATCTAGGACGCACCAACAGAAGAAAAGAGAAAGACAAAGCAGGGCAGAAGAAAAGAAAGATTAAAGATCTCTATTTTGGTTTCTTCATTACCGTTTTCTCAGAGACCTATTTTTAGTCGTCTTTTATGATCAGCATACATTGGGATACAGCGGGCCTTATTTTTGGGCTTTCAAATGTCTCCCGAAGAGAAGAAAAAGGCCGACCATCCATGCAGTGATGCAGGTCATTTTGGCGAGACGACTTCAACATGAACGGGTGTTCGTACTTTAGGGGAAGGGCGTGTCAAATAGCGTTCACAATTATTTGTCGATCGTTGACTTTTCACTAATCTTAATTCGTTAAAGTTTCACCCTTTACAAAATAGACTATTATCTAACAAACAGAGGTGGCAAACACTTGTACAATTGTACAAGTAATTAAGGCGACAAGAAACTCGGCAAAAAATCTCAAAACAACCGATTAAAATAAAACGTGAAGCGGAAGAAAGAGAAGAGAACGGCGCCGATGATAGAGTAGCGTCAGACTACAGCAATTACTTGGCGAGAGGTGTCCCGAAGGTCTTAAAGAGACGTAATCACGCGAGAATTAGGGTTTGGTAAATCCCTTTACATTCCATTAGTTTGCTAGACTGTTTTACAACGTCCCATCGACATGACCTCTTTTTCTAACACGCATGTACCACTACATAACCATGCATTGTTCAAAACAATAATAAAACATTTATGATTAACTGTTGTTAATTACTCAAGGAAAGAAACAAACTCTTTTACATGATAGTTTGTTATATATATGACAAATGTGTATTTATCACATATATATATATTATCAACCATCAAGTGTGTATCTGGAATTATAATTATATATTGTTCCGTAATTTGTGTCCGTCCATCACCGGAAGTTGTTTTGATATTTAGTTGAGAAGAATAAAATATAAGTTGGAAGCAGCACGTGTTCGAGATTTTCTATATTGTACACACAGCCAAGCGTCCCCCAACACAACAAGTTGATATCCTACCTTAAATTGCCTCAGTTCAACTGTTCAACCAAATTGAAAATGAAGTACTTTATTAGGTGGATAAAATGATTTAACAAAAAGTATAGATTGTGAAGATTGGCGAAAAATTATATTAAATATCGCAAAAATGATAGATCCAATAAGAATCAAAATTAGGGAAAATGTTGAAATATGTAAATACACTTTCAATTAAATTAATAAAGACACCTATGAAAGGCGGCATGCGACTGATTATCATATAATTAGCATACATATAGATAACTGCATGGAATTGGTTGAGTGTTAGTCGTAGGATTTATTTATTCTTTGGAAATATTTTTTGTGTTATGTAATGTTTCTTTAAATAACCAATCTTCGTGTATAGAGGAAATAAAGATAATTCATTCATTCATTCATTCATTCATTCATAACCTTGGCAGATTGTACTTTGTAAAAAGCCAAAGCGCAAAGAAACCGGTTTGTCCGTCCGAGAAAATTGTTGGAGATTTAACTTTTATTCCTTGTTAGAAGGTAAATGCATTTTAATCGATAAATGTAAGCTGACAAAGCGGTGTGTCGGATAACAACTTTCCAGTTCGTAGGAATAAAATCAGGGTCACAATTTGGGTCAAATGCCACTGGCTTGTCTCATTGAGGTCAAAGGTCAAATCCCACGTATAGATAACGCAAAAATGATAATTCTGAGACTCATTTCATGAAATGAAAACTAATTTAAGACACAAAATACAGTATGGAGGATGGTGAAGCAGTGTTGTATGCATCGTTTACAAGGTCGTACTGTTAGACAGTACATTGTCTGTACGCCTTATGGCAATGCCACATTTAGGTCAAAGGTCATTCCTCCACCCGTAATGCTGGTATGGATTTCTGGCTGTATGACAACAGGTAACTTAAATTTCACGGATATATGAAAAAAAGTGGTTAGGGTGTTGTCCGTATGACATATGTCAAGGTTATTTTGAGGTTAAAGGTTAAATTCAATACTGTTCTATACCATAAGGCATGTCTTCACATTCTGTGGAGATAGATAAATGGCATAATCTAAATTCACGTAGAGTAGTATTGTGATGCGTTGCTCAACTCTATTGAGGTTTGATGTGTCACTTAATCCATATTTCATCTGAGTCCAATATGCATATCTGCACATTCTAATGCCTTTTTCGTAAAATCAATCAGTTTTAGTATTTTTGTTCTCTCATTTTTCCCCTCAGAACGCAATGATCAAACCAGTGACCCTTGTTAACTAGTCTGACGTTCTACAGCTGAAATATTTCAGTTGAGATTTAGATATTTCACGAGACTGTAAATGAATGTCATAGACACCAGACCATTACCACAACCCAATTCTGTCTAATCTGACCTTCAGTATTCTGACATCCTGTCCAATCTGACCTTCAGTGTTCTGAAATCCTTCCAATCTGACCTTCAGTATTCTGAAATCCTGTCCAATCTGACCTTCAGTATTCTGACATCCTGTGTAATCTGACCTTCAGTATTCTGACACCCTGTGTGATTCGACATCCTTTCTAAGCTGACCTTCAGTATTCTGACGTCCTGTCTAATTCGGCCTTCAGTATTCTGATATCCTGTGTAATCTGACCTTCAGTATTATGACTTCCTATCCAATCCGAGCTTCAGTATTCTGACATCATGTCTAATCTGACCTTCAGTATTCTGACATACTGTCTAATTTGACCTTCAGTATTCTAACATCCTGTCCAATCGACATTCAGTATTCTGACATCCTATCCAATTTGACCTTCAGTATTCTGACATCCTGTCCAATTTGACCTTCAGTATTCTGACATCCTGTCTAATTTGACCTTCAGTATTATGAAATCCTGTCTAATCTGACCTTCAGAATTCTTACATACTGTTCAATTTGACCTTCAGTATTCTGACATCCTGTGTAATCTGACCTTCAGTATTCTGACATCCTGCCTTATTTGACCTTCAGTATTATGAAATCCTGTCTAATCTGACCTTCAGAATTCTTACATACTGTTCAATCTGACCTTCAGTATTCTGACATCCTGTCTAATCTGACCTTCAGTATTATGAAATCCTGTCTAATCTGACCTTCAGTATGCCGACAGCCTGTCTAATTTGACCTTCAGAATTCTAACATACTGTTCAATCTGACCTTTAGTTCTGAGATATTGTTCAGTCTGACCTTCAGTATTCTAACATCCTGTCTAATCTGACGTTCAGTATTCTGACATTCTGTCTAGTCTGACGTTCAGTATTCTGACATCATGTCTAATTTGACCTTCAGTATTCTGACATCCTGTCTAATTTGACCTTCAGTATTCTGAAATCCTGTCTAATCTGACCTTCAGAATTCTTACATACTGTTCAATCTGACCTTCAGTATTATGAAATCCTGTCTAATCTGACCTTCAGTATACTGACATATTGTCCAATCTGACCTTCAGAATTCTAACATACTGTCCAATTTGACCTTCATTATGCTGACATACTCTTCAATCTGAACTTCAGTATTTTGACATCCTGTCTAATTTGACCCTAGAGTACTCGTCTATTTTGACTCATATGACCCTCTAGTACTCCAACATCCTGTCTAATTTGACCAATGAGTATTCAGACACCTTGCATCTAGAGAGACCAGTCTGTTGTGCAGGGCTACTGACAAAACACTATAACAAGGTGATGAGGTTTTATACACAGGTATAATAATATTTATTTTTTTATTGTATGTATTACATTTATTACATCGCATAAAAACATACATGAAAAACATAACAACGGAAAACAAAAGACCCAAAGGCCTTAACGGTCACCTGAGTTTTGAAATATTTCAGTCATTTTAATCCTTTCCTGCCCCGCCCATGAGCCCCTGGGGGTCAGTCAGGGTCAATATGTGTATTCCATCCAACTGTCATCCCATACTGACAACTCTAACCAAGAGTTTATTATTTCCAATGGAATTGAACAAAAATATGATTTCCTCATATAAACTGTTTCAAAATTCCCCAGGGTCATGAAATTCACAATTTTGGTAAAGCACCTCAAAAACCTTCAATCTATGATGATATTTGATTCTACCTTATTTGGATCTTGAAATAAAAAATTCCATTAAAATTAGTTCTGGGGCTTCTGAGAAGAAATCAAAAATGAAAATTGTTTACAAATGGATGATGACGGACAAACGGATGACGACGGACAAAAGACAATTATCTAACTGTTAAAATTTAATAAGTAAAACTTAAACGGAATCTCTTGCTGTGCTGAGTACATGTTTCAACTTGTATTTTTCAAATGTGGATTTTCTTGTGTATATTAACCATGTCATACATACTTAACTCAGTATATAAATTAGGCACCAAATTATGTTATATCACTGATAAAGTTCTGGAACCCAGTCAATGAATATCTAGATTATGCATGTTTGGTAACAAGTCTTTTTGTTGATACAGACACAACAACAATGCCAATCAAATTTTATAATACAAATCATAAGTACAATACAAACAGCTTTAAAACAAAATCCTAACTTCAGATATAATACAAAGTACTGTGATCCTGTTGGACGATGGCTGAAGAGTTCTCTCTTCCTGCTGAAATTTCAGAGAAAAATAACATTTTGGTAGCTAACAAAGAAAATTCTCTCAAATACTGATAAAAATGTCTCTGCTACGGAAGTGGGAAATACAAAAATAAAACGTGATGCACCAGAAAATCTGACGGAATGTCATGTAATACTAAAACTGAATACATAGAGAAAGAAAAAAAATCATTGCACTAGTTTAGGTGTTCACACCGAATACATACTGGCTGTGTACCTATACATTCTCAGTAGTACAGTACCATATTGGTGCTAAATAAAACAATTCTCAAGGATATATTTACATGGCAGTTGAAAAAAAAAACAAAAAAAACCACAATATATATATAAATACTCTATATTGCTGGTCTGGCAAGAGTTATTTATTCTATCAGACTTTCTTGTTGTATCAGCAAAATAGGGAATTTTTGCACCCGTCATCTCTTTCACAGAAACAGAAGGGGTATGCTTATATGGACACGTGTGTTTATTAGATCCGCTACTGTACTACCAAAATTATCTTAATGTGGTTGTGTATCTTTTAAATTAATGAATGGTGGGAGTCAGATAGCACTTCATGTCTAGATCCGCCTTCACAGTAGAATTGTACATATTTGTACTACAAAGATCAGAACTATTACATGTAAGTGTATTTTATATTTATGTACAATATTGGTGACTTACAAACCAGTTTTATCAAAGTTTATTTCTTGAACACTTAACATCCTAACAGAAAGGATCTGTAAACTTTTTTATTACCAGGTAAATGTATAGCTTGGGAGGGGTAAAAAATACTTTCGAATAAAACATCAATTTTCTCAGAAGATAATACTTGTGGACAGTGGGAAGATAATAATTATGATCAATTTTAATAATACCTTGTACTTAAATTAAAGCAGTGTTTAAATTGGTTTTTAAGACATAGTTTAACAGAAATATCAAAGTATTTCTTAAGCACTTTTCATATTTTTTCAAACATTTTCCATCACTGAAACAGAGTGCCTAAATAGACATAGACCACCAGTAATAAGAAATTCTATCCTTTAGTCCCTATTTTAAGACAATATTTAGCTGTAGACAATTTTATTCTGAACCAAGCAGTAAAAAAATAAGCATTCCAAGTAAAATACAAGGAAATTAAAAAAAAAATTTAAGCACTTTTCAAAGACTTTTTGGGGAAATTCAAAATTCTTGGTCTTTTCAAGCAATGTTCTGAAATTTTAGAATATTTTTCAATGTCTGTACAAACCATCACATATAAGTAGATATTTTATCTCACCTTTGATATTTCTAGGAACAATACGGTATGAGTAGTGAAATAGGAAACAAGTGTTAGATCTGTGTAAAATCTCATATCATAATCTGTGATGTTAATATGTTTTGATTGGAATGAAACAAGGAGGGTGTCACTTCATCACAGACAATTAAAAATATTTTTGATAATTAAAACAACAATTATAGAAATAAATAAACAGCTCTTAGAATTGATCAAATTTAATTACAGAACTATATGAACTAAGATAGCAATGAAAAAAAAAAAAAAAAGAAAGAAAAAAAAGAAAAAGACATAAAAAAAGTCAAAGACACTTGTCAGTTTTAAAATTTTACCAGGATGAAAGGACACTGTTTAAATGCACACATGCTTGCATAAAATATTACTTGAAATTCCATTTAGACCGTATTTATGCAGGAATGTTTTTTGCTGTTTCGTGGATCAATAGTAAGACTATTCACGTCACACTGTACCGTCATCAGCAAACTTGGCCATCTCAAATCATTCCACGTTATTTCAGAAATCATAGTTAATCAGTAATCAGAACAGATAATAAATTACCTGTGACAGATGATTTGGTACATGTAGATTTAAGATTTTTTGATGGATCGACAATCTTGTTAAATGTCACACATACATCTAAGTTTTTTACCAGTTGTGATGTACTATATCAACAATCATGTTTTAAACAGATTGCAATTTGATATCAGAAGCAATATTTGTCAAAATTGGATATCTTCTCATATACATATCATGATGTATAATTTCATTCTCTCGTTTAAAAAGAAAATCATGAAATTTTTGATTCGCTAAAATGACTGGCTATACGGTATTTAGTACTTGTATGATAAAAAAACAGCAGTACAATTCTGCATAACAACAGGTCCAGACTCGAGCCAAGTAGCCATTTGGTCTAAAACAATAACGTTTACTGAATATATAAGGTGTGTCCTCACACAACACAAAAAGTATATGTAGCAATGCGGACGAGTTATGTATACTGTTTGTGTAAAGATGAACCTTGTATATATCCAAACTGATGAATCTTATTAAAGACAAAATTAATTACAGTTATACAGTTGTGCATCAAGACCTAGACGACCTGTATATAATACAAAAACAGACATTTACCCTATCACCTATCTAATGCTAAACTTCATTCATAAATATCATTACATCTTGAGCATCAAGAGAAATTCATTCAAATTCATTTTTTTTTTCAAATTTATAACACTGGCAGCACTACAACGAACTGATGTGACGAGAGTTGACACATAAATGGATTAGATTTTAAAATGACTAGCTCATTGAATGCCTGTGTCTGATATGTGTGTTACAATGCAATACACAATATCAAACAACCGAACAAATACCAGTAGTGATCATTTTATAACACAATCATAATTTTAAGGTGAAAAACATTTAAATACATGTACATTTGCAAAAATCCATCTCACAACCTATTGTTGTGATGATTAAGGAAAAAGAAAATTAATGGAAAAGGAAATGGATCCTTTTGAAAAAGGATTTTAAGATCAGGCCAAATAAAATAAAACTTGTGTGTCTGCTTCCCATGTCTGCTCTAGATTTTATTACCTCTATATAACCACGCTTTTCCTTGTTATGCAAAAAAGCTCTATTAAAATCTGAAGCTCTGTATAAAATATCTCAACAAGCACCATCTAAAATACTGCCATATAAACTTTCTAAAAAACATTTTGCACTGAAGAAGTTTTGCCTACCCTTGTACATTTTTCTTTGAAATTTGGATGCAGAGACACAACATTGATTTTATTTGGCCTAATGTTTCTCTGATCAAAGACATGTTTGACTATGTAAAATACATTATGTACAACCATTTCATTCAATTTTAATAAAAAAAAAGTGAGATTAAGATTTGGCACACTGACAGATCTACTGTTGAATGTGATGATTAAGACGATTCATAGAAAACACTTAACCTTAACCCTTAAAACTGGGGAAAATTAAGTCTATCTTCTTGTTCTATAATAATTAATTACAAAAATCATTCATGTAAACATTAAAGAATCAATGGAAATCCTGGGGCCAAAACTCAATCAAATTTTCTCTACAGCTGACTGGCCCTAGCTGGCATTAGTTTGCTACATATATACAAACATTCATATTTTTGAACATATTTCTAAATTACATTTTTCTCTGATAATATTATGATTTGCACTCAAGATTCAAATTTGTCGTTTGAGGTAAGAATAATAATTTACCCTGGTAATGACACTGTTGTTGGTAAGATCCTTTGTGTAATTCAATAAAACTAGGGGCCGCGGTGGCCGAGTGGTTAAGGTGTACCGACACTTTATCACTAGCCCTCCACCACTGGGTTGCGAGTTTGAAACCTACGTGGGGCAGTTGCCAGGTACTGACTGTAGGCCGGTGGTTTTTCTCCGGGTACTCCGGCTTTCCTCCACCTCCAAAACCTGGCACGTCCTTAAATGACCCTGGCTGTTAATAGGACGTTAAACCAAAACAAACCAAACAAAACCAATCAATAAAACTATGTCAGTATTGAGTTTCAATGTACAGTGAAGCCTCCTTAGTTAGGAAATATATGTACAATTGAACCACACTTTTTTTAAGTCAACACTTGCTTTTAATGTAACAGTTAAACAATGTACGTATGCCCATTCATCAACAAAGATTTGTGTATCATAATTCATCAATACGAAAATATTATAAGAAAATTCGCCCAATCAGAATGCTGTTTAAGAAACCATAACTATATGTCATGGTAACAAATCCTACCAAGTTTTATAGAACTTTGATAAAAACAATGTCAGAAGATATCTAGACAATTAAGTCCAATACTGAAATCAACAAAGGGCAATAATGTAACTTGTTACAAATTGTAAAAATCCAAATGCCCCTCAAGAAAACACAACTTAATATCATGATTATAAAGCCTGTTAAGTTCCAAAGAGATCTATCAAAAACTGTAAGAGGAGGTCTCTGGATAAGATTAAATACTGAAATAAATTCCACTTTTGACAAGCGTACAATTGTTCCCAAAACAAAATGAACTTTTCAGACTAACATAGTTATTGTTAAGATCGGTATGTATGCAAAAAATGGAGGGGATAAAACTGGAAAATTTCCATTGCACTGGGCGTAGAAATCATTCGGCAGTTAAATGAAATTTAAATATCAAGGGAATTGCTTCAGATCTAAAATAATAACATGTATTGTCTGAACAAGGTTATAATGTAATATTACAAATACAAAGGAGAAAACCACAACTACGTCTGTATTGTAAAAACAATCCTTAATAAAATCACCAAGATTTCATTTTTAATTTAAAGGGTGTTTATTATTTAAAAATAAAAAAACAGCCTTATTTTTTTTATGAGGAACAGTTATCTTCATTCTATTAATATGATGACTGGGTGGTCTTGTCGACCTGAACTAGCATGCCAATATTCCACAGGACTAGGATATGACAACCGTCTACAAGACGGCAGTCAGGGAAGTAGGTCATGACCTTCAATACCATGACAACGACCATGACAAACATTGCTTATTTGTTTTATGTTGTGGTGCCTGTGACCTTGACCACCAACGACCTTGAATGCTTCTCAGATGGTGGTCATGATGATGATCTCGAAGCTGCCAGATGTACTGTGACAGCTGCCCTCATTTTGACTGTATCCTGCGCAGCTGATTTACAGCTGCCTGGTATTGACTGTATTCAGCACTGCTGATATACAGCTGCCTGCTGTTGACTGTATTCAGCACTGCTGATTTACAAGAAAACATACTGCAGACAACTGTCCTCACTGAGGGAATTCCAAGATGGCCGGATGCCAACTTTGTGGAGATTGTCGTTATGGTAGCTATTTGTATGTCCGGTGTCAACTCTTCAGAACTGCCTGCAGATCTTCAGGCAATGACGAGACAATATTGTCCATGTGTTTGTTAAGTTTCAATAAACTGTCACTACTCACAGCGATCTGGTTACTGGCAGCAAACGCCTGAAACAGGTATATAATATCTTCTCTTAGCATAGAATCACTCATACACAATATGGAAGTACATTTTGTATGTTAACTTGAATAATAATATTGTGCATTCCACTTCTAAAAAATGTCATACTTTTGATTTTCAACAAGTCAAATATTTCCCCCCACTTACAAAATCCACATTGGTCTGTGTCATCTACCCCTTTTGGCCTTACATTTCATGTTCTGCATGATATATTTATAATCATCCATATATTTACTGTAACATTGTACAAATGTATGCAGTTTTGTAGTACATGTATAAGGGATATAACTACATTGTACAAAGTTAAATATTATTGAATGTGTTTAATTTGTCTCCCTTGTGGGAGCTCTTCATGTTGAGAGATTAGTTTAGAGTTCTGGACAAGAAAAGCATCCTCTCTACCTCATAAATCAGAATTAAACAATAGCAAATTTGTGAACATGGAATATTTATCCTTTCAAAGAGTGCAGTCTAGTACAAAAATGAAAATAAAGATATTTCCCAGAGTTAGTGAAAAAAATTTCTTCAGACCAAACAAATTGTCTGCCTTTGATAAGATTATGGCTACATTAGATATACTCACTAGCTTCTCTCGTATGCGGAGGATGAGGTCGACAATCTCTACTTCCTCTTTGTCCTGTATCCAGGCCACCAGGTCCTACAAATGAAACATCACTTTTTACATCTGAGAGAGGACATTTTTATTTCAGGTAAGGGTGGTTGGGTGGCACAGTGGTAACACTTTTGCCTTTCTTCATGACAACCAGGGTTTGATTCCCCTATTGGGTGTGAAAAGGTATGGGGTTATCTGCCCGACCATGAGCTTGGGGGTATTTCAGCTGTGGTCAATCTTCAATTTGGGCATTTTACATCATTTGTAATTCGTAAGTCCCCCAAGAATTCATTTATATCTACTAATAAGTTCACTCGACTCAGTTACATGGCCTGGCCAACAGGAACAGCTTTTCTATATATATAGCTACATATACAGTCTACACTAGCTTAAATTCAGTTTTAGTGTAAATGTATCTATTATAATTATATTGGCCAGGTCATCTACAAGAGAGAGTTAAGCACCACAGCTGTTATAGCCCTTTAGCCCAATGTATTAGTATAATAAATAGTCGTATAACTTCAGTCTGTGTTTGAGTTCTTTGTTCATAAATATAAATTTATGTGTTATACATAAATGCTGTTTATGAACTAAGACGATCTGTTGCTAATATCTACGATCCTTGTATCATGTATGTATAGTAGTAAGATAGTTAGTAGTAATAGCAGAGGATACATAGTGATTGGTCAGCTTGATAGCAAGTACGTGATTGGTCAGTCCAGTCACGTGATTGGTCATTCTCTTCAGCAGTTTTTTCGGTGAAGATAGAAGTTTTGCGAAAAAATTATTACCGCCACCTCCCCACCACACGACCATTTCAGGTGATGCCTGGGGTTATAGCAGCTGTTTTTCTATTCGAAATTCATAAGGCAGTCTAAGTGAGTAAACACTTGCCAGCTGTTTCCGAGCATGGACAAATCGTACCGTTTTTCCCCCTTCCTTATTAAGGGAGTTAGGGTTTATGGCACCCCGCTCTGCAGCAATTAATGATTAATTACCGAGTGGGGCATTTTACATCATTTGTAATTCGTAAGTCCCCCAAGAATTCGTTTATATCTACTAATAAGTTCACTCGACTCAGTTACATGGCCTGGCCAACAGGAACAGCTTTTCTATATATATAGCTACATATACAGTCTACACTAGCCTAAATTCAGTTTTAGTGTAAATGTATCTATTATAATTATATTGGCCAGGTCATCTACAAGAGAGAGTTAAGCACCACAGCTGTTATAGCCCTTTAGCCCAATGTATTAGTATAATAAATAGTCGTATAACTTCAGTCTGTGTTTGAGTTCTTTGTTCATAAATGTAGGGTTTCCTCGGGTACCCTGGTTTCCTCCCAAAGTAAGACCCCTTGTGCACTTCCACTTAAACCATCAAGAGTGTTTTTTATAGGTTGATATAACTTGTTTCATAATTTACGGGAGGTGGGAGATCCAACGACCGTGTAAACAGTTCGGTATGGTTCTGTGTTACCCAGTTTTCATAATTGTTGTAAAATTAATGAAATTTCATACTTTGTTAGAAGGGACATGAACTATGAATCCTTTGTTATGACAATATCAAGCATTGAACTCACTGAGTCACACAAAGCCTCCATATGAAGAACTTGAAGTTTCTGGTTGACCTCATGTTGGCGGTGGTAGTACCACCCCTCAAAGTTCTGGCTCTTAAAAAACTTGCGGTACAATCCCTCCCAGTCGCCTTTCACACCCGATGTCAGCTGGGGGCCAGAGTGTTCCAGGGATCGCAGGAACTCCTCCGGATCGAAAGGACGCAGTCTTGGGGGTCCCTGTGTAGATAACGGTGATAATTCTCAAAGTATATTCTACACCCATTATGAATTACCTATTTTTTTTTTTTAAAGTAAGAAATTTTGTCAAAAATCAAGAATTCAAACCTAGCAATCATGGAGACAATTAGAGCGAATAATATCCTTTTCGAAAAAAAAAAAAAAAAAAAAAAATTGGTCAGTTTTAAAGTAAAGAACAAGAAAATCAAAAATTTGAAGTAAAGTGTATTTTCCTGATGAATCTTACTTTGTGAGGTGATATGTTGCGTTGTAATGGCATCAAACTGGCCATGTATCTCTCCTGTCAAGTAGAGAAATACAGTTTTAGTTTACATCAAACAAAAACATTTCTATCAATACTGAAATATCATCCTTTTATCGTTACATGTTCAGGTAATAGTTGAAGTAAAAGTCAAAATAGAATGTAAGCTCTTCAGTATTTGGAAGTTCAATTTCACTCCATCCAAATCATTATTAGACTTTTAAATTGGTGTCCTGAATTAACGTATCCCCCTATATATATCGAGTGTGTTTGTCCAATATATTCACCAGAGGTATCATGAAACTGTGTGTGAGCTCCAGGAAGTGACGACGTAATATTGCATTCTGCGCCTCCGGGGGTCGTTTACTCTGGATACCCTGGTAACGAAACAATACAAAAAACCATAATATCAACAAATAATCATATCTGAAAGTAATTAATTAATTTTCTTTGAAAGTACATGTATTTCCCCATCAATCACAAATATACACATCACTACCAAGAAACTTTGTTACAGTCTTTCAGTAACTTTATATTATTCCACATTGCATTCATGGGACTGTAAATACACTATCTCCATCATTTGACAATAACATTATGCCTTTTTCGCACTACATATTACATTAATTCAGATAAATGCGACTGATTCCTTGGAGATACCAACCTTTATGAGTCTTTTCAGAATGATTTTATCTTTCGTGAGAAAAGCCTTGTATCTTGTGTAAACACCTGAAAACAATTCATCGTTCATGTAAATTTTAATATTATAAATATAGTTTGACTTTCACAACACTAAAATGGTGAAGCAAGTTGATTGTTAAATTCAAAACAAATGACAAAACGTTCTGAAATATTTTGTTTCACAGCGAGGAGTTTAGCGTACTCACCTGGTTTGGAGTCCAGTGTTTTCAGGCTACTGGCTTTTTTTAACTTGTTGAAAATTTTGGAGGATCCTGAAATGATCAAAAGTAGCTTGTTGTGAATAGAAATAGACTTCAGCATATTGATACATACAAGCCAAAGCAAACATTGCTCACCACAAGCAGAAATGTTGGGAATCAATGAGGATATTTATAACTTATTTTCATTGGTTATATTAAGACTTGTGAATTTTTAACAATGAAATTATTAGAAAGACACTCCATTGTACATGTATTTAGTGAATAAAACAAGAGTTTTCAGAAGACAACATAGCTTGCTGAGGTGGTTAAATTTTGCAATTGTTTTTTTTAAAAGTAAGTCAAATGTCCCGATCAAGGTCAGCAGGTCCAAAAATTTAATATGAATGGAAAGCCTTGTCCCAAGGAACACTCAAATATAAAAGGCTCATCTCATATGGTTAACATACTGTGGCCAAAGTTAATGTTTTTTTTTTAAAAGTAGGTCAAAGGTCACAGTCAAGGTCAACAGGTTCGTAAATATAGTACTAATGGTAAGACCTTGTCACAAAAAAACACAGGAACCACCATAAAGGTATCTGTTATCCAGATTTTCTTGTTGCTATCAACAATGTTAACGTCCATTTAAAAAAATAATAATTCAGCTTTGATTTATTCTCAAGTTTCTGTGGGATACACCAGCAAAGACAGTAATATGAGGAATGGTTCATGAAATTGTGTTCCCTGTGCAATTAGAAATCAAGAAATGTGACTTAACATGTTGACGAGACAACCAGGCAGTAACTCAAACCCAAGACCCCTTGGCCGTTTCTGTCTATTGCTGTAAAAAACAACTAGTTCAGAGTTTTGTTTATGAAATAATGGTAGACTTAGGGATTTGAAGATTTGGATAAGCCTTGACAAAGACCTTTTAAGCCTGTAATATCATGCCTGATATGTTAAAATTGAAAATTGCCAGACTGGTCTGACTGCATATAGGAACAGACCCCAGTTAATCAGAGGAAAGGAAATTCTTACCGTGTGTCATTTCTCCAATCCGAATAATGTTTGGCCAATGCTGGAGAGTTTTCGCGAAGAATGGATTTGTGACACCAAGAATTACTGGAGGTCTGTAAAAATAATTAACACATTTATTCATCAACAAGTGATCTTTTCATCTGTAGATGCGATATTGCTGAAAATTCATTGTACTCGTTAAAGGGAACCAAGAAAATCATTCAGATTTTTTCATAGATTTGTTTCTTTCAAGCAAGAACAACAGCCATATGGCTATATGCTATGTTTATCACAGAAACTAAAAGGCTTCTTGTAAAAGACCTGCATTGTGATGTTAAATGATTTTCTCCTGTTTCAGTTACAAATACAGTGAAAACTGTCTAATTCGACAACTGACTTTTCCGACATCCTGTCAAATCCGACACTGTACCGTATTTCCGTGATGCCAAGTGTAGTCAACAAATACCTGACTTTTGAACACCCTGCCTAATTCGAACAAAAGTGTCACTCCCACAGGGTGTCGATTAGACAGGTTTCACTGTACTACTGTCCAATGACATGCTATGTTTTATCTGTTTTTTTTCCCCCTGTACACAAGCACACTGAGTAAGTAATAAATATGCCTGCTACTTACGGTGCCTGAGTTTTTGTCGTGTACTCCTTAAATTCGCTGTCGTGGATTGTAAAGTATGGGCGATAATCACCGTAGAACTTTAGCGGCCCGATCAAACTGAAATAACCACAACAAAATCTCACTTTAATGATAAATCCCACTCTCGACAAATTTTTGAGTCTGATTTTTCAATATATCTTTTCAATTTCTTGTTTTTTTTTTCATTTCTGAAGAAGAGTGGAAATTAGACATGTACAGAATAAAAAAAGTTCCGTAAATAAAATATTTGGTTTCATTTGCTACTGTGAACGAACTGCTGTCCTATAAGACTAGAATTTAATTTTTATCAATTAAACAACATGTAGCATTTTCTAGTTTCTTTTTTATGACATATTAACATGATAATGTAATCATAACATCAGTTTAATGATCGATTTAAAACAAACATCATGAGGGACAAGAGTTTTTCAGACCAGATTTTATTCGTTTTTAATCACCTGATCAAAGCCTGCACCGTTGATGATGTTATGGATGGCGACGCTGCCATGACAACCAGTGGCTGAAAAAAGAAATATTACCAGCGGTGTTTGTCATAATTTTAGATTTCAACAACATGTGTGATAGCTTCTCAAAATTTTTCATAATTGAAGTTTTTCTTTCAAACTAAATCAACCATATTTTCACTTTTGACTTATAATCAGCCTCACGAAAAGTTACCAGGTACTTGCATAACATTTTGATCCTCATGGGCAAAAAATGAATGCTTCCACCAAAATATGGTGAACAGTTTAGGAAATGTGATCAAATTTAATTGCAGAAGGATGACTATGGATGGACTAAGACATATCATACGTACCTCTCCAGCTAATACTAATTCCCATAACATCTGTATGTGAGGTAGAATAGGTAAAAATGCACTGAAACAAATAAAAACACAAATCAGAGCAGACAGAATAGCAGGATCTACACTGAGTATTAGGGTCCAGTTTGGTGAGGTATGAAGCTAGTGCCCCATCCAAACCTGTCTTAACTAAAAGTAAGGATTTTGTGCTGATTGAAATAGGCAAGGGAGCATATACAGCTCATTTTGTTTCAGAAGTAAAGATGATGTCATACGACCAATGATGTCATATAGTTATGAATGAAGGTATCAGGAATCCTTAATTTTTTATACAGAGTGGTGGTGTAAACAAATTTAACAAACCTGTAGATGTCCACTTCGTAAAGCGATGGAAGAATGGAATGGGCTGGGACTGTGGGCTGCAAAAAATAAGACAACTTTGACATTTCAATCAAGTCTGTTTATGGCGAAGTTGTGTTTGAGACTTAACAGTAAATCCCATGGACATAATGTTATATGTATGATAAACAATCTTTCTCTGGATTCTTTGAAAGTGTCGAATATTTTGTATCTCTAGAAAAAAATTTCCATTCAAATGTGATGCAATATTGGTTAACAAAGCTGAAAAACATGCAATATGCATGTATATCAACATCGCTACAGTCACAATAAATTTAGAGTGCCATCTGATACTGTAATGTTCATCCTGCATTCAGGGGTTTGCCAATCATATCTAAATTCCACAGTTAAAGAAACAGTCGACTGACTGATTTTGAAAAATGTTTACCTTGATGAGTAGAAACTAGAAAAACATCCAAAATTCATTGTAATATAATATTTTATATCAAAATAAAATGATAGTGTAAAACTCGAAAAATAACTTTAGGTAGAAATGATATTAAAAACAAGAGAGTGAAATTTACATGCAAACAATATATTCATACCTCAAAATTTAAACTCTGATAATAGTGCTTGACCTATGTTAAAAGTGTTTTCTCATTGAAAGGAAAAGGAAGTTCAAGTTCCAAAATATTATTGACCATACTCATGCATACCAGTCTTACAAAGGAAGATAACTCATAGATGACATAATCAAATAATCAAGGAGGAAAGATTAATTCACAGGATATAAGTTCAAACCATGCGAATAAAATATAAATATATATGATGCATGTACCAGTAATTTAAATTATTGCTACAGACATTTTTACATTATTTTTTTTCAAAATAATGTATATGTTACAAACTTAAAGTTGGAATATTTTATTCAAATCTACAAGGTAGATCAAACTAAGACAAATAAGAATATTGAAAAATGGAAATGCTCAATATATAAAATGAATCGATAAATCAATCTGATCTTCTCAACCTTTTATCTGCAGCTTTGAATTACACCTTTCTGAAATTCAAGACCCTAGTAGTCTGAATGTGTATGTGATGTCACCAAGGTGGCACTGCGGCAACCAGGAATAGACAAACCATTTACTTTACACCAGGGGAAGACAACCCACTCACTTTATGCCCAAAGACAACTCACTTTATACCAGGGGCAGACAACTCACGTACTTTATACCAGGGGCAGAAAATTGAACCCATTTACTGTATACTAGGGTAGACAACCCACTTGCTTTATACCAGGGGCAGACAATTCAACCCATTTACTTCATACTAGGGGGAGACAAACCACTTACTTTATACTAGGGTAGACAACCCACTTGCTTTATACAAGGGGCAGACAATTCAACCCATTTACTTCATACTAGGGGAGACAAGCCACTTACTTTATACTAGAATAGACAACCCACTTAGTTATACTAGGGGCAGACACATTTTAAAAGTTGGTGTCTAGCTCACTGAACTACATGCAGAAGACCTTTCACATGCCATCCAGAGCAATTAGGGCAAAGTTTCTTGACCAAGGACACAACCATGACAGCAGATAGGTCTGTTTCTCAGCTTCCAGAGAAGCACAAATCGACACGGGTAGAAAGTGTCATACCATGCACCACAGATCATCACCTGAGGTTATGTGGTGGCACTCTAACTGTCTGAGCTATCATGGCCCTCCCCTCCCTCAAACCCAAACCCCACCCTACTACCGGGAGTGGAAGTAAGAGATTCATTCGTATTAGACTGTGTTCGAAGGGTGACATGCAGCCCACTTCATAGCATGGAAAAGTTAGAAAGCTTGAATGTATAAATTTGGATATTTCAAAGATACAAGATATAACATAATTAAAGCAATGCAAAGCTATAACTGTTAGTATGACTTTTCTTGTGTAGACTTAATTTTTCAACTGCAATATCAAAACAAGGAAAGATCCCCATGTGTACAAAACAAATTCAATAATTATGTCCTTACAACTATTAACACTCTATATGTACAACAATTAGCATTTTAGCAACAATTTACATTTATATTCATTGACAGATAATGTTCTATGCATTGCATCATGAATTATTCAACATTATGCTAGGTTTTTGTATACTGAAATACTGGTAAATCATCACAGTAAAAAAATGTCAATCTGGCTTGTACTACAGGGTTCTTTTGACGTTTGTCAATAACAACCTGAGTTAATACAGAAGTTATATGAATATGGTGTTGTATATATACATATATGTATGTCATAAAATTAATTGGTGTTAATTCAATACATGTTAATAATCATAAGCCTGTTCTGTTTCAACTACACTGTATATCAAATTCCAAATATGCAAATTTGTGGATACATATGAATGTATAAATTTACATAGCTGATGGCAAAGAAAATAAATTTACATTTATAATTAATTTTAATTATCATCATTTTCAATACCTAAATTCCAATCATTTTATAAACCATAAAAGGCACAGTCCTACTAATATCAATTAATTATCAAATTTAACATTTCTCTGTGGAAAGAGCCAATCTTTATTCCAGAGTCCTAATGATATTACATAGTTGAAATTGACTTAAGTTTTTATTCAATCATGGGAACCTATTATGATTACATTCCTTTAGTTTGAACATCTCCTGGTAAAATATATACTGTATATTCTTTAAATATTCAGTTTGCAGCTGAACAGGTATATGTTAATATCTGAACAGGTGTATGTTAATATATACAACAAAGAAGTAGACAATTCACACGATGCAGATGAAACACTGGAATATTCATGTGATCAAAAGGGTTTTGTGACAGCCCTTTTTTTAGAGATAGTGCCCTGTGACGACCCTTATCAGGAACAGACAAGCCCACCCGGACATTATTGACACCATAACACAATTACACACTCACCGCCCCAACACGTATGTTTTGCCCTCGGCCTAATACTTTATCTGAACGTGATGGAACTCGAGACTGCAAGCCATGGAAAGGAAAAAAAAGATTAAGATGAAAATAAATTCAAAACTGGATTAAAATAAACAATATCAATAGCACAAACACAAAACCAGACAAGACAACAGCAAAATGAAAATACTGAAATGAAACGAAATAAAATAAATTGTAGGAAAATCTAGAATAAAAGAACTATCTTTAACTCTCCGTGTTTTAGTTTTTATGAGATCTTCACAACTAGAAACAGAATTTTGTTGATCTATTTTGCATATTGATTTTTTTTCTCAGTTACATCAAGGTGCCACCTGAACAAGAGATGTCCCCAGAATATTTTACATATGATTGCAAATCAGAGTTTTAAATAACTTTTGCACAAATTCTCTTCACATAAAAGAAGATTCTTTATTTAATTTGTATATTTGTTAGTTTTTTGTAAAGGTAATGTTTTGGTACCTATAGTGAATTCTGTGTTAGTTTAATTTCATAGAGATTTCTGTACACTCTAAAGCATATCTGTCTATATTGAATGTGCTAGTGTTTGATGTATAATACTATCTCAATAGATTACCATTTCAACTCCCCACAATATAGGACACATTGGAATCACCAAGTAAAAAATCTTCTTGTCATCAAAGACATATCAAGCAAAAAGAAATACTTTTGAATACAATATTTAGACACCCACGTCACATAGTAATAATACCCATAAAGACATGAATAAAAATATTAAGAAAATATCCCCTTCATGATTAAAATGATTTCATTTTTGAGAAAATGTCATCATTGTTTATTACTTACATAGAAACATTAGATCACATACTGGTCTGTTTTCTGTTTATTGGAAGTATATTGTGTTTTTGTTGCTAGGCAATAGACTGCTTATTGGTTGCTAGGCAATAGACTGTTAATTGATTGATTGCTATAGGCAATAGATTTATTGGCTGTTAGGCAATAGAAAAGGACTGTTAATTGGTTGCCAGGCAACCAAGAAAAGTATGTCACCTAGTATACCAAATAATTGGTTGCTAGGCAATAGACTGTTGATTGGTTGCTAGGAGCCAGACTGTTGATTGGTCGCCAGGAAACAGACTGCTTTTGGTTGCTAGGCCGCTGAGCTTGATGACCTTCACCTAGGTGATCCTAATGTTCCCATGAATCCAACCACCAATGATGATAGCAGTCCAGTTTTAGTTAATTATTCATTTAAACAGAAAACATGAAAAGTTTAGAATATCTAACAAACACAAATAACAATATTACCTCAATGGACGTCTGAAAAGCAAACCAGGAAATCTTTTATTATATATGATTTTAATGACCTCAACTTTCATTTTCTAGAGCATATTGTTGTTGCTATCAATTTAACAATATAGTTCATCAAATATCATTATAGTTGTTCTAAAGACAGAAATTGGGTGGTCGGCTTTTGCCTTTCAACACAGGCTCAAAAAAGATGAAAAGGTATGGGGTTCACTTGCTCGACCATGTGAGTTTTCTTTAACCCTGACTATGTGAGTTTTCGATTTAAATGTATTTAGAAACATAAATCGCTTATAATTGAAAAAGCAAAGCAAGCCAGCATTGGACGTATGGTATAACATATAGGGTAGTCGGTATAATATTGTAGAAAACAAATGTGGGGTTTCCATTACTAACCTGTAAGACACTACCAAATATGGGTAGGTTAACTGTCTCCCCAGGTACAGGATCAGGCCATTGGTCCATATCATGACAAGCTGTAGGGGTCAAAGGTCACCATGCACATCAAACAATAATCAGATTGTACAGTAAGCATTATTTAGCCATTCCAGGGACACTTAGGTCACTATGTCAAGTTTCCAGACCAGGAAACATCTATCTGTCTTTTCAGACAGTCACATAATGTGATTTTAATATACATGTCCTCGTTTATAAAAGTCGCACTGTTGCATAGTAAATCAATAGAAAGTTGCTTTCAAGAGAAATATTAGTTTCATAGCTGAACTTGAAACAAAACTAAGGACTAATACATGTATGTGTGAGGCCATTAGGATTATTCTGTAAGATTATCAAGATTCATTAAGATTTAAAATAAAAAGGCATCCGTCAATATTTAAAATATTTTGCTATAAAACTGCAATTATTTATCAATGGAAATTGATGAGATATCTTAACTAAGAATTTAATTGCTACGCTTGTAAAATGAGATTTGTCAATTCAGCAGGAGATTTCAAAAGATGTCTGGTATAGTCTGTCTTAGCAATAAAAATACAGACCTTGGAATATCTTTTGAACACTGGGAAGTGACAAAATTGTCATAGATGAACATTTCACATATTAAAATCTTCTCCTTTATTTCTGAATGAATACTAAAATGAGACTCGGAAAACCGTTCAATTGGATTTCTCAACACAAGTATTCAGATTCCTGATTGTCTTCCATGATCTATTTAAAAAAGATATCATTTTAAGAATACTTGTTAACAAACAAAGCATAATTTTATATGATTAAGTTACACAAAAGCTTTACCTGCTTCTAAACTTGGTTCACCATTCTCAAAGAATTCTGGCGCTATTATACTGACAAGTTGCTGGAACAACGCTACAAATGGCAGCTTGGAGAGCAGTACCAGTGACTGAAAGGGGAAAATGATGTCATAACAATAGCTCAAAATAAAAATTTGTATACCTTGTATCTTGAAAGTGTCAAAACACATAAATATCATGTCAGCATTACTATATTGAAATTGGGCACAAAGTCATAAAGGTTTAAAAATTTGGCAATTAATCCTGATACAGTATTATGGTGAATTGTGACTGAAGTCAAATGTATAGTACATTGTATTTGTATTCTAAGCAAGTGTTTTATTTTACAGGTCTCTAATTAGGCTAGTTACTATGAAAATAAAGATTGAGTGAAAAGGATTCTTTAATAAGGCTTAACATTCGAAATATTAAATAGCAGATTCCTCAGGAAAATTATCTGTAATCAGTAGATTAAATGTTTTCAATTACCTTCTGGAAGTACCCTCTACGAATAGACCGGTCCTTGGTTTGTCGAAAGAACACGAAACCATAGTAATAGGCACCATCACTCTGTAGAAATGAAATACAACACAAATATATTTACATATGTACAGTGATGCTACACAGTGTGTTTAAACAAAATTAAGCAGAAGAGTTATTACAGCAAATTTTATATGCCATGATTACCTCTAACCAAGAGGATGCAGCTACATTGAATCTTATATAGATGACTAAAATTCCTCTGACCTAGATCAAGGAAAATTTCCTGACCTGGATCAGGACTACATTCAATTTCATACTGATGACAAAACTTTCCCTGACCGCTATTGAATTTCATATTGATGAAAAGACTTCCTCTCACCTTGATCGAGGCTACATTGAATTTTATATTGATGACAAAAATTCCTCTGACCTAGATCAAGGCCAAGTTGAGTTTTATATTGATGACAAAACTTCCTTTAACTTGGATCAAGTCTATATTGAATTTCATATTGATGACAAAATTTCCTCTGACCTGGATCAAGACTACATTCAATTTCATACTGATGACAAAACTTTCTCTGACCTACATTGAATATCATATTGATGAAAAGACTTCCTCTAACCTGGATCGAGGCTACATTGAATTTTATATTGATGACAAGACTTCATCTAACCAAGAATGGACTATATCAAATTTTACATAGATGACAAGACCTTCCTAACCTGGATAGAGACAGGGTAGTCCTTGTTGAACTGATGATGAGATGCTGTTTTGCGCCCAGGACTCTGTCGGATACGGAAGTGAAACTGAGTATCTCCCATGCATCCTGAAACATAGTTTGCCACATTTGTTTTATGCTTTGTCATTCAACCTTCCTCTATTAACACATCATGTCAGTGTTTTTTGTGATTAATGGAAATGCTGAAATGAATACAAAAATGTTCCTCTTATTATCTTCTTTTCTTTTTCATTAGGAGATTTTATTATTAAGCTGGATTTAAAAAAAAGAAAAAAGTATCATACTTTAAAGAGGTTTCATCGACTTATTTCAAATAAGTGATATTTTAATCTTTTTACCAGTCGTTACATTAGCGGCTACTGTCCCCCACCAGACATCTATACTATTTGCTTTATTCAGAGTGCCAGCCACGTAACGTCAGTTGAAGGTCTGAGATGCATGATTTGGCACTTCCTACCTGTGTCAGTTTGTGTTTCTTGGAAAGCGGAGAAACAGGCCGGTCTGTGACAGTGCTGTCATGGTTGTGTTCCTGGGCAAGACACTTTACAATAATTTAATTGCTCTTGATGACATGGCGACGGGCCTCTCGTATGTTGTTCAGTGAGGTAATCACCAACTACTACAAGGAGACCCCGCCTCAAAATGACCCTGGCTGTTCAAAGGGCAATAAACCCAGCAAACAAACAAACTAATATGTAGTATCCACGAGGTAAAGTACCCACAAGTATATCATAGTATAAAGAACCTGTAATGTGTAAATGATGATGGTCTCCATGTGAAAAAAAAACAAGAATTAAATGTAATTATATGTCTCACCTATCCAGCTTTGTCAGGTTTAAGTGAACTCCAAAAGTTATATGGAGTGCCAGCCATGTAACCTTCGGTGAAGGTCTGAGGTGTGTGGTTTTCTTTTTGAGAAACCGAACTAAACACAAAATTCTGGCCAGCATCCCTAATTTCCAGATTCGTTGGAACAATATTCTGGAGGATATTCTGTTAATGAAGGTTTTGCTGGGATGTTGACTATGTGATCGACCTACATACCAAGATAGGATAAATTTGGACTTGCACGTTTTGAGCAACGGAAAATTCTAAATGCAAACATAAGTAATGCAATAGTCTAGCCATTAACAAGTCTTGTATTGTGTATAAATCTGCAACCTGTATGTTAATGATTTTAATAATTAGTCTTCTGAAGCGCATGAAAAAATTAAAACTTACCTGAATTTGAATCTGGGAATGACAGGTAACAAATATTGGCTTTCTGCAATCAGAATACAAAAGAAGTCTTGTATTAAACTAATAATATCATACTTCTAGTAAATTACAAATCTCAAATTGATTAAAATGGTGTACAATGTAATCTGTCTATAGCTATTTGGTCATTGAGTATTCTGACATCATGAGTAATTTGGCCCCTATGTATTCTGACATCATGTGTAATTTACCCCCTGGGTATTCTGACATCCTGTGTAATCTGACCCTTGAATATTTGAACATTTTGTATAATCTAATTCCTGAGCATTCTAACAATCTCTCTAATATGACACTCTGTCTAATATGGCACAAGAGCAAAATTGTTTATTATGACCTTGAGTTTTTATTTTCTACATATTCCAACATCCTAAATAATCTAGAGCCCTGTCCCCCGAATATTTAGACATCCTATCCAAAAGTTGCAATATAAGAATTGGACCCTGTGGACAAACTAACATGTATAACTGGACCCTGTGGACAAACTAACAAGTAAAACTGGACCCTGTGGACAAACTAACAAGTATAACTGGACCCTGTGGACAAACTTACAAGTAGAACTGGACCCTGTGGACAAACTAACAAGTATAACTGGACCCTGTGGACAAACTAACAAGTAGAACTGGACCCTGTGGACAAACTAACAAGTATAACTGGACCCTGTGGACAAACAACAAGTAGAACTGGACCCTGTGGACAAACTAACAAGTAGAACTGGACCCTGTGGACAAACTAACAAGTAGAACTGGACCCTGTGGACAAACAACAAGTAGAACTGGACCCTGTGGACAAACTAACAAGTAGAACTGGACCCTGTGGACAAACTTACAAGAAGAACATGACCCTGTGGACAAACTAACAAGTAGAACTGGACCCTGAGGACAAACTAACAATATTTTGGCCCTTTTGCTATGGACAATAACCACAAACCTACCTCTGTATCTGTGAGTTTGACATGGCCTGGATAGATCAACTGTAAAGAGAAAAATGTAAAACATCTTCATAATTAATGAAAAAATCAAGAAAATTTATAAAAATATAATTGCACAAATCACACCTTTATGTGGAGAGAACATTTTTGGGGGTGTTAATATTCCATAACTGTATGCAAATTGTGAAGCATTCCATATCTACAACTATATATATACAGTACGTGTATATATTTACACATATCAAAATTGGAATGACACAGGAGATTTGCAAGTTTAATCATCAGTCATGGGAGGTTTATGTAAAATGTTATATTTACCGGGGTAATTAGTAATTTTGAGAATATATTTATGAAGCTCTATTCTGTACATTCTACCAGTGCTTAGAGAATGGATACAATTATATGTTCTCCAATGTCAAAATTAATCATATGTAAAATATTAGGGGTTTATTCGCCATTCTAGGCCTGATTGCCGTCATAGTAAAATTACCAAAATGGACTTGAAATCAATATTTTTAAGAGAATGATCTATGACTTGAATATTTCATAAAAATAATGTAATACATCGTTTATTCACTTCATTCAGATCTTCAGACACCGCATAATTTGTGAAGTCATATATAGAAATATATGAACCATTTTTGTTATTGATTTATAGTTCACACAAGTAAGCACTAGATGTAAGCAGTACGTACATGTACCGCTATCTACCGGCATGACTGAGTACAGTAGACTACACTCGCTTTGTGGATATTGACAGTATAACATATATTTACATACTAATTCAATTTTAGAATTATAACTGAAATCTTGTAACAGCATGGCACAAATAGTCATCTGAACATATGTTGTATATTGAAAAATTATTTAGGTAAATATATATTAACTCATTTGCTTGACTTTTAGAATTGTAACTGAAATCTTGTAACAGCATGGCACAAATAGTCATCTGAACATGTGTTGTATATTGAAAAATTATTTAGGTAAATATTAACTCATTTGCTTGACTTCAATTTTCAATTGATCAATTCATTGATTACTGTGTTTGAAGTATGGTGTAGCAAGAATTTCAAGTCTTGATCATGACTTGATGAACGTTCTAAATTAACAAATTATCAAAATGAATTTGTTTGAAAAATAACACAAGTTCCACAGCAATATTATATAGAGAATCGATCACACTATTTCAGAAGTTATAAAACTACAAATAACAATTAATGGCTGAATATCAAATTAAGTGAATATCACAAGTCTTTTTGCATTTGTTTTTAGATAATCCGGATTTCCGTTTTCCGTCTTTGAAAAAAAAATACGTAGGCGTATTGCATAGTAAACGTAGCCATATGTACATACAGTGTAACAGCTGATTTCAATCAGATTGACTTAACATGAACTTAACACCGTCTCAGTAGTTCGTCACAATCGAAAATTTGATCGTGAATTCGGTATTTTGCAAATTCTTTCAAAATACTTCCAGGTAAAGGAAAAAAATGCATATGGTCTCTATACACACACCAAAGATTAACAGATCCTATATTGGGTCCACTCTCTCGTTAAAATATCGATTTGGGTCCACTATCGGCCATTTCGGTAATTCAACTCTGACGACAATCGGGCCGCGATTCGCAAATGAAATTAATTTAAAATTCGTAAACCTCTAATATTTTACATATGATACAATTAGGCATTGAAAAACATATATGTGAGTCAATTCTCTGAAAATAATGCCAATTTATATTATAATTAAGCCCCATTTTTCTTCGTTTCGGTATTTCCAAGTCTGCTTCACCTGTGGTCCGTTTCAGTAAATATTCTCGACTTTGCCGAAATAAAAACAAGCCATGTAATTGTTCATTTTAAACATGACAACTGCCGACCACACGTATCTAAAAATGTTATTGTTGATATCATCTGAATATTGCCGTAGTTATCTGTCACTTCGATTGTAAACCCATTGCCAAAGTCATGGAAGAATCGACCAATCAAATTGGTTTAACGTTTGATTTCCGTAATCTTGCAGTTACCTCCCTTACAACAGTAAATACGTTCCAAGTATCGCCTACAACAACCAATCCCGTGCACATGGCAACAAGATATCATCATTTGCATTTGATTTATTGGTCGTTTTCGTCAAAGGAAAATGGAATATGGAAATCGATGACAATGTTAACGCTATGACCAGTCACCCTGACCACAAATGCCACCTAGTATCTACCTTTCTCGCAAACATGTACAGTAACCTATAGTATGATACACTGTATCGTCTCGTACCTAACAGTATGATACAATGTATCGTCTCGTATGCCGTTATTGATAATTTTTTCTCTAAATTATAGAAATACTCATCTAGTTGATAATGATGTAACATTCTAGAATATATATATTACACATTTAAGTAAATCGCGGACATATTTGCAAACCTATGCTATAATTTCAGCCGTTTTGGAATGAACACGGAAGAGCAAAACTTTCTAAACATCCGGAGACGAATGCGCCTGCGCAATATTTGTTTACATAAATATATTGACCTGGAGTTATTCGCAAAGTTCAGGTTCATTTAGTCTTCACATTTCGCTAGCGTTATGTATTTCTCAAATCGTATGCATCTTGAAAACATCTACTGAATACATTTCAACATTTTCGGTAAAACTACTACATAAAACGAAGATGTTTTTGCCAGTAAATTATTTGAAGCGTAAGGCAATGGGGGCAGCCATATTTCATTGAAACAGACAGTAGATGGCGTATTGGTGAATGTGGCTACCAAATATGGTCATATTTCTCAGTCCAGTTCTTGATGGCAATAACCGAACATTAATGTTCGTTTAACAAACCATACATTTAAGCATTGAACAGCTTTCAGTTGGCATTCATATTGACTATGAATGCCAACTTGCAGTTTTAGAATGTTATCAGTCAATTGTGCATTCTTTGTTAAACTTACTAAATACATACAGATAAATGGACCTCTTTACATCCAGATATATAGTAGACATAATTAGGCATTCCAATTAGGAATGTGGCAAGTTTGAATACAGATTCCAACAAAATAATTCTTGAAATGTGTCTCAGTTTTTGGATATAATTGCATACATATGTAGTCGAGTCGAGTAAAAGATGTGTTTATACGTAGCTAGTTCAGGGGATTTATTACATCAGAATAGCGGTAATATGATTGTTTGATATAACTACCAGCTTTAAAAGCGTTGTATGCAGTTTGTACGACGGTGTTCGCTGTTACAGGATAGATATAGCGCCTCTGTTATTCCATTAGGTCGTATTTTCGCTCTAAGGCAGCCATGTTGGAACGTGTGTCTGGATGTAAACATAGTGCGGATATCTCATTGGCTGAGCTCAGCACCAGTAGCCAATCAAAATGGACCGTGGCTTATATAAGCCGGTGTTCCCGTATAGGCGAGGCAGACAGGGCTGGACAGCTCATGAACAGTAAACTATGTCCAGGTAAGGATGGGTTAGCTGCCACTTTAGTATAGGGCCGGATGGCTCGAGATACCCAGTATAGGAGTATGGATAGAGTTAGCACGTGCCGACACGGGTTTATGGCTTGGTAGCCAACTTACAGTACCAAAGATATTTACAGTAGAACAGCTGATTGAGGGGTGTTTACATGTTTATAAACAATAGGTCCATAGTTACCACAGTATTGAGGACAGGACTGAGTACAGTTCATATATTTCCCCTGTGTAGAAATGTAATAGACCGTTTAACACTAGAGACCGCAGTCTCACTGTGGCTAGGTGGTAGTTTTATGAGCTTATGGGAGAAATATATGAATATTGTCAGTGTTAGGTTAAAATATAATTGCTAGGGTGAACATAATGCAGATAGGGGAGTAATTGCTAGATAAATTTCTACAGTAGAATTATGTATAGCTGTGGACGCAGCTATTCGGGGAAGTTATTATATAGGAACTATTTAGGTAGTATTTACTGGTTTACTATAGCTATCACATTCTGTCTAATTACAAGTTAAACTTAAAGACACTAGTCTCTGTGATAAAGTTATTTGATACTACCGCTGTCCATATTTTACAATGGCAACAACCTTTACAACTTGTTATGTTTTCAGATGATGATTTGTTATGTTATTAAATACTGGAACTGTTATTTCTGACTCAAGTTTTCATTTCTCTTATCTCCCGCCTGATATAAAAGAACATTGTGGAAGAGGGATAATGAGGAATGGGTGTCTGACATATAAGATCACAAAACTAAACACAACGCGAAGTACAAAATCATACCCGCTATATCCGGGATTGACACCTATTCGACAGAAATCCCTTTTCTATTACACATCTATGCATGTTTAATGTAAATGGATGTTTCTTAAGTGATTAAAACCTTCTATTACAGGAAAAATGAATCAACTATGGGAATATGTAATTGTCCAATAACTGGTAAATGAATATTCTTTTGTGTACTTATTGGACAGCTATATATATAGGCAACTTATTGGATGGTTACAGCCTACAGGTGATGCATAGATATTCCATTGGATAGCTAGAGTACAAAAATAACAATTCATGACATCACAGCTGTCATTTGATCAGTTTATGATGGTTTTTGTTTATTTTGCTGGGTTTTTTTGGAAGGTGTAAAAACCAAGAAATTCGTCAAAAAAACCCCACAACCTGTTTAAACAAAATTCGCCTATACTCACTCACTGTAAAGGTTCGGTTTTCAATAAATTATTTATACCAAAATACAAAACTGATGTTTTATACAGAGTGCACTCTATAGATCTGTCTCTATCTTAATGAAATACAAAGAGGTCTAACAAAATTGAGACTGTCTCAATTTTCTGAGGGCGTTCCAAAGCAGATAAAAGCTTAGAACAATGCCATACCTGGGTAAAGTCTGTGACTTTTAACAAACTACAAAAGTACTATGTCACAAGCTATTTCAATATGGACCGGACCAGTTGAAATGTACACAAGACAAAACCCATATCATTATGTAAAGTTTGTCCATATCTAGTTACTCACAAACATGCTTTAGTAGTAATGAAAATTAAACTGTAACAGGGGCTTAATCATATTTGGACATAACTCTAATGGAAGAACCTCTCCGTATGAACTGGTCCAAAACAATAGTAAAAGGGCGTATATATCTCTTTCAATGTATTTTGTCAACAAAAGAAAATCAGTTCTGATAAATAATATTAAATAAATATTGGATTAAAAATAATTTTTTCGTCAAAAGTTCAACGAATGTATATGTTAGAGATATTAAGTTAGAGGAATCATTTCAGTATTTGGGCACCCGAACACCCGCTTCTCTGCCATATGTGACTGTCATTGACAGCTTTCGGGCATCAAATGTTTTGTTTTCACTTTCGCCGGTGGATAGACCTGTTGAATTATGTCCATTACGTACCTCCATCGCCTGTCCAAGCTCCAGATCAAACGTGACAACACACGCACAGTGTAGCCAGTTGGAAAATCGATCCCAAGGTAACAGGGTGGGCGACAGGGGGACATCGCCAAGTGCCTTCATCATCCCCTCCGACACCCCCTGCTCCATTGCAGCCATTTTTACACCGACCTTGACCTTTCGTTTTTAATAACAAATATACCTATAGTCAAGACACAACTGAAACCATATTGAAAGCGCAGTAATTACACATTGAATGATATTAAGATATAATTCAATATTCAAAATTAGTCTGTCAGATCATAATTTTGTATTACTTTGGGGGTTTTGGTTTCGAGAGTATGCTGGAAAAATTCAATATGGCTGTCTCCTGAAGCACCCGTTCGCCGAGGCAAAATGAATGGTAAGAAAACTAATATGTAATGCAGTTTTTCAGTTTTTTAACTACACATTTCAGGACACAGGACTAGATTATGATTAATCATGCTGAGATGATGTATCATTTAATTGAGCATGGTCACTTGTCAATGTTATTTTTTACCTCTTTTGGATATCAAAACATCGGAAGTTCCTGGTTCTGAAATGTAGCGTTTAGTTTCGTTTTTATGGCATGTTTGTTTGATAGGTAAAGGCATGTGTTTGATATTGAAAACTCTAAGAATCAAGTAAAAATGTTATTAAAATTAGATATAATTTACAAGCAATCTGTAAATTTGTCGGGTCGACTGCTAACGTGATAGCGATACTCATTTGACATTACACACATGCCTTTTTTCAGTTTTTCGAATACACAAACACATGTTGAGTTTTTAGGCAAACCCAACAGAAGAAAGAAGATCAGAAACAATTCCTTAACACACTTAATTAAAACCTGTATACGTTCGAAATTGTTGTAATAAATGTTTAATGCAGTGTCGGTGATTTTTTATTTATTTCTGCAGTACGTAGGCTAGTGAATCAAATTTAAGTTTATGCTGAAGAACATGTGATTGGATGTTGTAACAGAGCTGAAAGACAATAGCCTTATCTAATTAGAATATATTTTAAAACTTGATTGTGTATGTGTAATAATAAATGTGAATGCTAGATGTATCCATTTATCGAAAACGTCAATGTGTATGATAGAAAAAATAAGGTCAAAATTAATGTTATGTTTCTGTTTTTAGGATAAGTTGGATAATTGATCAAACACAGCCATGGCTGCAGGTGTGGCTATTTTGACCTGCCAACCAAACTCGCATCCATTCCAAGAACGGCACATATCCTTGATAGAGCCGGCCAAAATTGGCCGCTCAGTGGCTCGAGCAAGACCAGCATCCAACAATGGCATCTTCGACTGTAAAGTTCTCTCCCGAAATCATGCCATGCTGTGGTATGAAAATGGCACGGTATGTACTGCATATTTTCCTTCTTACGATAACATGATTGTAAAAATTGAGGGGAAGAGATTAATCACAAAATTGTCATTTTGACATTTAGTTTTATTTACAGAGATTTCAAATCTTGATTTGTACCTGCTAGGGTACTTTTAAACATCCATCTACCAGTAATCAAAAATAGCATGGTTTTATTAAGAGAGGTCATGGGATAGATATTGTGGTAACAACATTCACATTCTGGGTCGTAATATCGTAAAATATTGTGTCAGTATTGCTTTTAGTTGCATAAACCGGAAATTGAAGGGTATGTTTTTTTTCATCTGGGCATGTCCTCCGTGTTATGATGGCATTATTGAATCAATGTGAAACAAATAAGGAAGTTATTTTGGGCACCTGTAAAAGAAGTTTACTATGTTATCTGAAAGGAAATATTTTAAGCTCAAATGCTCTAAATAACAATAATTATCAGCGGCTTCTGTTTCTTCACTTCCTTCATTTAAAACAGATATGATGGAATACGTAAGGAAACAGATCTGTACATTTTTATTAGGAAGTTCTCAAAGTAGAAAGTGTAACAATGAAAAATACTAAATTTTTTGCCTTCTCTTGCCACCTACCACCAACAGGGAAAAAGATCACATTTGGGGTTGATATTGGGTCCCATTCCGAAATGAAATTATTTCATATTCAAGCTGAATTCCCAAAATTTGCAGTTTACACATGAAAAATCATTTTCTTCCCAATTCACCTATTCTCTTCCCAAAATAAAGCAAAAAGGTCCCATCCCAAATTAGCTGTCAAAAAGCCCAGTGAAGAAGTGGAAGACATTGTCAAGATTTAGATGACTCCCATCAGTGTATATAATCATGGAAAAGTTGAATTAAGATAAATTGCATTGCTGACCAAATTTGGTACATGCTATAATAGGTTAATCATTGCATTAGGAGTTATATATATAACAGGACAATATAGAATTTGCATTATATATTTTGTATTTGATAAGATTTGAAATTGCTCAACTTTTTTTGATAATTTCTCAGACTAAATGGTAACTTATTTTGACTGACTTTGAAATGTTGTATTTATGACATTCATAGGTGTTATTTCTGAAGTCTTATAACAGTTGAAAATAAATCTCTTCATCATATGTGAGGGCTTTTCAGTACAAATCAAATAATTTTCAATTTAAACAAGACAAAGTTAAAAAAAAATGTGACACACATATACAAGTCCTACATGTATGTTAAAAAAAGTTCAGAATCACTTTTGCTTTCTTGGAACATAAATCAAATGCCCAGAGATGAAAAACGTATAATCAAAATGCTGACTTGTGATGAAAGTTCAACAAGTCCAATAAATATAAATGAAAATTGCATCTTTCCATTAAAATGTTGTGAGAAAATTTAATTGATTCAGATGTGAGAAAATTTAATTGATCTCAGATGTGACCAGTTTGTGATGTGTTCTAGTGATATGTAAGTAGACTTTAAAAGACTGATAATGGACCTACAGTTTCATTATGATATTAAAAATTTTATTGACTATAATTAATATGACTCTAATTGCTTTCCCCTGAACATTTTCTTCCCTAATGAATACAAGAAACTCCTATCCCAAATTCATGCTGAAAGCCCTGTGTGTGGTCAATTACACTGTCTGTGGTAATATAATATGCACTGCATGATAAGTAAATCTAATCATTATGCATAATTTACAAAATTTGAGTGACCCTAAATGACTCTTACTATGTCTGTTCTTTTGAAAGTTTTCTTCCCTTTTGGCCATTTCCCCAAAATGAGACAAGAAACTCCAAACTGAGTGAGGTGATAGGATAATTATACCTAGACCTAGTTGTGGATTCACTGATATACATATGATAATGAGATCGTAAGTTGAGAGCCTGGACCATCCAGGTAGAACTAATTCCTCTTGATGAGATTATACCAGGTGTCCAGTACAGGTGGGGTGTCACCTGTCCCAGGGAGATCTCGCACTAATACACATTTTATAGTCCTGAATGACCACTCTGTTTGCATCCTAACACCAAGACACGACCAATTTAAATGATATTGGTCAACACGCCTCAGGCTGTAGTGGAGGTTGTCTCTCGATAGATATATCTGGTATGAAAATCGTAATGTACACACGAAACAAAAAAGAGTGCATTAATTGATTCAACAATAGCTAGGCACAGGTATCATTCAGCTGTATCTAACAGCCACTCCTACACAGATATTATTATTGTTGTAGACATACAGGCATATTTTGAAGTGAAAATCTACTTTTATTTTACATCCAATCTACGCTTTGTTTCATGGTGCATTATTTTTTTTCTCAAATTTTGGAGTTTATCTTTCATTGAAAAATGAGGACAGTGAAAATCAAATTTTCATATTGGGTTTGTTGTACAAGATGATTTTGTGTTTATTTAATGTACAGAGGCCGATATATAGTGTGTGGTATCTTCGAAATTCTGATCATAATGTAGATTGACTCTATACAGTTTGTTCCCTATAACTTAACAATGGAACGATCCTGTCAATGTAATATCGGTTCCATTAAAAACATGGAGGGATGACACGTTTGTTTGATAACTGATCCTTTGCTTTATTGGGATCTTGGGACCACTGATAGCCACCGTGAGTGTAAAATTGATTCTTTTTCTTAGTCATGACAAGCCAACTTGCTCTTGGCTGCCTGCAAACCAAACGATGCATAACATTCCTATGATAATAAAAGCACAGATGCACAAGAAAAAATACCGCTCTGAGCTGATTATTTTCTTATTTTAATTCCAAATATTTTTATTGCATGGTTAATTTCAAATTAAATTATCCTGCAAACATAAAGATGGTTCCGTGATTAATGATTACGGCTGTCACAAGAACCTTGGTTCATTGTATAATTTAATAAAAAAAAAGTCTGTTTATGCAGGGAATGATCTAACTAATGAAATATTGTTGATTATATATTTACTTCTCTTCTGGCATATCTCAACAGAGACATGGTTTAATTTGTATTTTATATGGTATACAACAATTAGTATATATAAAATATTTTTCGAGGTTAATTTGTACAAATTTTATTTAAAACATTTAGTTTAAAATTTCTTTTATTTTCATTTCAAGCATGTTCAATATACATACAATAAACAGGACGATGATAGAAATATGAAATATAAAAATAAAATATTTGGTGGTACATTTTTTGTAATTCAAATGTTTCCTATATATTGAGGAATGATTATATATATATATTATCTGCACCTGAAGATGTTGTGAAACAGTTATTTTATTGGCATCTTGAATTGGATTTTTCTCCCAAAGCAATTCTCAAGGTTTCCTGTATTTGTAAGAGTGAACTGGAGATTTGGTCTGACTGCTGTCAGTGGATATGTTAGGTAATTGATCATGGGTATAATATGAATTGGAGGGATTTGAGGCTATGATTGGGGATAGAAATTCATTGAATGCCTTTTGTAGAGAAGTGGCGGTGAATGTCGGTGACATTTACAAGAGCGATTATTTCTCTGTAGCTATTTGTGGACGACAAGGAAGAATCAATGTAATGGATTCGGCCACTGGTGTTGTTAGCGATTGTTTTTGTCAACAGACTGCGAAGTACAGTTGGATGCTGAGATGCGTGGGCTGGGACTGGTAAATCCTATGTTGGACTGCCAGTACTTGACAAATCACAGGGGTTTATGTTACCAGTTTTATTTGGTAGTCCTGTAAATATGTATCTGTCAATAAGTCTGGCTCCATGCCTAATAACAAGCCCACCATATCTATTCGGTTTTGAAGAACATCCAATAAATCCTATTTCAATGTCTTGTAATAAAGTCCATCATCTACATTGAAACAGGTGGTAAATTGGCTCCCTGGGCTTATTACAGGATGACTATATTGATACAGTATATGTTGCAAGGAAAATAAGACATTTTTATTTTGATATCGAGTGGAAATTTTTTCCTATAAGAATTTTTTTTCTGAATTATCTTTATATTGATGACTGATGATAAATCCTGATATGTAGTGTATTATGATTGTAACAACTTATTCAATGTTGTTATAGATTTTTTTGTAATATGGATCTGTGATCAGATTGTCCTGTACTGTGTACATACATCACCTCCAGCCCCTTGTTCCTCTGGATCCTATATATAGCTGCTACATTAACGTTTCAGTATGAAAATTTCTGATGCCCGTCAGCTGCTTGTTTTGTCATTAGCCTAATATGACTTGCTGATCTGTTAAAACAGTTCCTTTGGCGTTATGTAAATGAAATTATGGCTAGGTAATTCAATTGACTTTTAGATCAAACCTGATGTAATTATAAGGGGATACCAGTTTACAGGTAGTGGCTCACCTTATGTTGCTTTGTGGTACAGCTGAGTTAAGCATAATTAATATATATATTGCAATACTTTAAGAATATATAAAAATCTATATTGTCAAAGACCTTATGTTGTTGTAACTGTGTTGCGAAAGGTATTATGCTATGAAATTAATTGCTGGGGGGAAAAACCTTTTAAATAAAGATTTCAAGGTAAATGGTACTGTTAAGATCAATGCATAAATTTGTTGGAAACAAAAACATTTGAAAAAAAAACCAATTTGGAACTGAAGTTGGAAACTTATGATCCTAACTGTACAATTTTGCTATTCAAGAATTGAAGTGCACATGTACAGTATCAAAATGAAAGACGGATTCTGGACAAGGGCAGTCACTTCAGTTGTAGAAATTGTTAAATTATCAGTGATACATATATGACCACATGCATTTTTTTTATGAGGGAGAACTCAGAGAGGGGTCATATTTCAACCTGTTCGTCAATGAAGTTTCTGAATTTTTCTATAGCTATCCTGATATATGTATATATGTGCACTACCAGCATTAAAGGCATTATCTATGCCTATAGCTCATGTTTCTTTTTCTTTCCACTGTCAAGCTGCTGTGTAACCTTATCTTCTGAAGTGGTTGTATTATCAGGACAAACTGCACTTCTCTATCAGCTGAACGTGATAATTCCATTTTGCCACTTACATATATAACCTTGGTAAGGTTTGACCACGACTCTTTTGCCTGAAATTGTTTTGCATCGCCATTAAAGATTTGGCTCTTATCTGTCAGTAAGTTAAGTGTGCTAATCATTTGGAATTTGTTGTAATTGACACAGTGAAAATTCCAAAACTTGTGTAATTTCTCGATCAATGCCCTAACATGTTTTGCAGTCTTGATAAGGCAGCCTGTTAGAGATACCAGAAAAACAGTAGGAAGTGTGTCGGTAATGGACTTTATGGACCTTGCTATTGAATGGTTAGTCTGTTTGAGGAAAACCTACATGCTGTTTACTTAATGTAGAAAATGCTCGGCTTCGTAAACAATAAAATGGCATAACATACACATCGGTGCTGAAGAAGTAATACTAGTATATATATATGTGTATATAGATACAAGGCATCTGTATGGAGAGGCCTGCTTTATCATTAGAGGTCTAAAGGCACAGAGAGTGTTTTGGAGAAGACAACAAAAGCAGCTGACGTCAGTTCTATCCTGAGTCTCAAAGCGCTATTGTTCTACATTTCCTGTTGTATGTTTCATCCTAGGTCTGGTTTGCCTCACGTAACAGTAATTATAGCGAGGGGAAAAATCGGCAGATATTTAGCTCCAGACAGATTGGTCTGTAAATATTCTTCAGTTATCGGATATAAAAACAAAACTCTGCTCCCAGGCATGATCTATGTGTATGTATTAATACAAGTTAATTGGTGGTTACTGAGGCAGATTTAGCGCTACATAGCAGTATTTATCTGTAGACTGAATTAGGCTTTTGTTGGGAATTTTTTTTTAAAAGTGATTTTCAGGTGGTTGGTTATCAAAACATGGTCACACAAATCACTATACCTCAAGGTTAACATGCTTTTTGTTTTTATATGAAGTCTAATGGCCTCACAACAGCCAAGGTCATATTTATGAGAACTGGAGTCAATGTAGTAAATCAGACAATTTGTAGAAGGTTTGTAACTCTACATGTTACAATATGTGGCTCATCATATGCCATTATAGGACAACTTAAGCTTCTTTCGAGGATTTGACATTTTTTTCCGATCTAAAAGGAGAACAGATGTGGATATTGCAGAATAAAGATATTATAGACGTACTATACTGGGTGAGGTTTAGCTAGGTGATGTAGTATTTTCGTTGAGCTAGTAAAAATCCCACGCACAGTGGGACTGTCCTGTGCTATCTCATCCCTATTCATCCTTAATTAAGCTTTTCTGGCAATTATCCCACAAAAAAACGGAAACAAGTACTGCAATAGTAATGCACTTACATTTGTTTTCTTTGTTTATATTCATACCAATTTGTTTTGGAGAGATCTTCATTCAAATTTGCCTTATCATTGGTAATAAAGAATAAAGGGATAATCAGCATGCTTCAGCAACAAATGCATTCTTCTGTGTATCAATTAATTATTTTCTTTTCTTAAATATTGAAGAGGGTTTATACAAGTGAGAATCTCTTTTAGAGACATTTTTTTTTGCAAGAAGGTATGTGGCATATTCTTCTGTGCATCAATTAATAATTATTTTCTTTTTGAAAAAAAATTGGGAGATTTTTATGAGAAGCTCTTTTGGAAAGAAGTTGATTTTTCTTGAAGAAGGTAGCATATATTCTTAATGTTCTGCGTTGCTCTGGAACTGAATGAAGAGCTTGTAGGATAAAGTGTTCAATAGAGGCTTGTAATGGGACTTGGTGGTGAATCACGGAGCACTTCGAATTCTTATAGAATATATGATGTACACAATCCAGTGAGGTATATATGTATATTACCGAGTGTCAGAATGTCTCATACCGACCAGTGACTCGATCATGGTAGTATACTGAAGTGAAAAAAATATTTGCTGATGACATGCCTGGTTTCATCCACTTAAAACCTCAGTGTTATATCGAGTGTCACGATGTTTGAAAATTACAAACACCAAATTAACCCTGAATATGTATGTAGTTCATTATAAAAAAGGTTTGAAAAGCATCCAGGAATTTAAAGTGAAGATCGTCAAATTAACCGTGAAGGTGCATGATTATATACTGGATAGCACTGACGAAACAGTTTCAATATTCATCAGGTGAACAGAAAAACATGGAAATGGAGGATTTTATCCAAACCTGTCCCCATTTGACTGAGAGATTTTAGAAATATACTACAGCTGTTAAAGTGTGATGGAGTAGAAAGGGCATGACATTCTTCTATTTGGTTTATTGACTTTTAAACAGGATTGGTGGTCTGATGGCACAGTGGTAACACACTTGTATTTCACCCAATCACATGTTTTTAATTTGAGGGCCACTTTGGCATGAAACCCAAAATGAGGAAACGGCATTTGGACAAATAAAACGTTTTTTTACCAAAATTGGTAAAAAAAAAGATATACAGACAAAAGATGCGTTTGCCCAAACAGTTTTTATTTGGGTCAGTAATTCTTATTTTTTTTTCAAGTTTTGGTTGCAAGTGCACGATTTTAACTGCTTCAGGCGAGTGGGCGGGTACCTCTACCACGATTCCATCTAGACTAACAAGTGTGATTAATACAAGATGATATAACTTGTTTCACTATTGCTACTAGATAAAGTTTACATTAAGATGAGAGAAGGAAAAAAACACTGCAAAATTATTGACATTTTCTATGTGAGGTCACAGGAGATCTCTTGTTAAGCAATCAGAAAGTGATTTCATGATGATATGACTGTGCGGAATATATTGTCCTGAATGCATACATTTTTGTTGGAGTTACACCCCTTTTATGATATTCTTTAATAAAGATTAAAGATAAAAACTACTATATATCTTGCTCGGCTAATTTATCTAGAATTTTATGAAACTTGGATACACATGGTCAGTAGATATGGAAGCAGAGTTATTTATTTCACATTTCAATGATTTTTCTAAGGAGTTATGTCCCTCTTATTGATTTCCTCTGAAACTGCTGATGGAGTTGTTTTTCAGTTCCATTTATTTAAATTTTACAAACTCTGCAAGGAAATAGTGTTAGAATGAGAGAGTGCCTGTTCGTAGCACACCAAACGCTGATCTTCCAATCAACAGTCTGAGGTTTACCGAGAGCTTTGTTTTTCAGGCGTTAAAGATTAAGCACCATGTTGTTGCGGTTGAGTTGTTTCCATTCCCCCAGAATATTCACCCTGCAAGGTGTTTGCTACCTATTCTATGAAATCTTAGTCCAGTGCCGCGCTTAGTCTCTAATGAGGCTCTGCCAAATACCAATCAGAGGGTCGGCAGGTGCTCTACCCCTCATACTCCATTGAAAATTATTAAGTGCCGAAAAATCACGAACATATGTTAGAGGGCCATGATTCATCTGTAGTGGATGAAAGTGTATATGTATTTGATAGGTAATTATCGTTATAGACAGGACATGATCTCGCCAAGGAATATGATAGATAAAGGTACTTGAGTTGTAGATTTTTTCTCGTTGTGAAGTATATTGTACACAAGGTGTAAATAACTTGAACAACTGTGTATGATAAATAGATTTGTAATCTTGTAAGTATTTATGACGTAATTTTAAGTCTTTGTAATCATTTTATAGCTATATATCGTAAAGGCAAGAGTATAATTCCCTGCTTAGCACATAACTCATAGGAAAATCAGTGGAAACATTCTAATAAATTTTCATGTAATATGGGTATTTTTAACCTAGACGGTACATTTTGCACCATCGAGACAATTGTCATTTATTGGTGACTCACATAGCGTTTTTGTGAAACTATTTCTTTATTGGATATATTTAAAGAAATAAACCTTTCTCATGGTCAGACTTTATGATTTTCGTGTCTGAAATAATTTTTTTTTACAATGAATGATTTTAAACTTGCGCCATATTGGTAGTAGTTTTAATCGTTGATTTTTTAAGCCACAGCAAAAATAAAAACCCAATGAAAGATTGTGCACTGAAATAATTTGAAGTCTTCCAAAGAAATAATTACAGAAACTATAAATTTTATTTATATATGAGGATCATGATCTTCCTACTAAGGAATGTGTCTGATATTGGTGTGGTCTGTATCAGATAAATAAATCAGTTATGAGGTGATGTGAATTTAAGTTCCACAAAGTGATGCCAAGTCTAAGTGTATTCTTTGTTCGATTGATTATTCCTGCTAGATGTACTTGATGAGAGGGCTATCATCAATGACCATCAATACTTTCTGTGACAGCGAGTCGTTTGATCGCTACTAATCAAATACAGGGTGGCTTGTTCATGATCATCCCTGGTAGAGTACAGTTCCATGACTAGGAGTCGTTATAACATTATACAGCATTCTGTATCCAAATCAGCCAAATTGAACTTTTGACCTTAGGCCAAATGCTCTCAATTCCTTCCAAGATAAAGTTGATGAATTTGAAGCATAGATTATTCATTAATTCATCTCCTGAACAGAGTCATATCAAGATGTAACTTTCACTAAAATGCCAAAACTAGTTAACTGAAATTTGGACCTGTGCTTCATAAAAGCTGGTGCTGTAAGCATATAATAGCAGCCATCTTGAAATCTTTTTATTGCTACTTCTTCTAAGTGGAAATTGGGATCAAGACTTGACATGAATTATAATAATTAAACTTGTCCTATTCAAGATGGCTACCATGGCTGCCATCTTGAAATTCTTGTTACCATGACATTTCTTAAAAGACGTTACATTTCTTAAAAGAAATATGTTTTGTTTTAATGATTTCATCTGTTTATGTAGAGCAACATTTTCTTTCATCGAACCTATCTTTAGAAATGTTGAAATTTAGCTTTGAACAAGAAACAAAGATATTGGATGTTGATCATTTTGTTGCATATATATTCAGAAAGACTAAAATGTGTTAAATTAAGTCTTTTGAAAATAAAAATGTATAATCTGAAATATCAATGAATTTGTGTTTAACTGCCATAATATAAATTCAAATTTGATTTACTGAATTGCTAAAAGTGCTGAATAGATGAAAATTCATCCGATTTGCTAAACGGTTTCTGTGAGATTGTATAGTATTCTCCAGTTAGAGTCAGGCTTTACTGATCCATATCAAACCTATGTGTTTGGTGAATGGTGGTACAGTATATAATCATGTCAGTTTGCCAGCTGCTGTTGTTGCAGATATACCTTTCCCAGACTACCTTGCTAATTACAGATGCTTGTGCAGATGTGTAACGGTCAGACCTACTTTCGATTTGTCTTTAGTCCAATTGTTAGGTTTCTGGTGTTTGTACAATGTGTTTTAAAACATGACCTCACTATATGTTATATGACCTTGGTGTGTAATCTTGTGGCTTATATTTAGGTGTGCATATATGTGACCTTGTGTAGTCAAGGTCGCTGATCAGTTAACAGTGTCGTGTCTAGTGGAATCTATCTCCCCCAGAATGGAGAAAAAAACAACATACGTAGATTGTCTAGAGCACTCTTTCACTATTTTAGATTGTCTAGAGCGCTCTTTCACTATTTTAGATTGTCTAGAGCACTCTCACTATTTTAGATTGTCTAGAGCACTCTCACTATTTTAGATTGTCTAGAGCGCTCTTTCACTATTTTAGATTGTCTAGAGCTTTTGGTTTGTTTGTTTTTGTTTAACGTCCTTTTAACAGCCAGGGTCATTTAAGGACGTGCCAGGTTTGGAGGTGGAGGAAAGCCGGAGTACCCGGAGAAAAACCACCGGTCTACGGTCAGTACCTGGCAACTGCCCCACGTAGGTTTCGAACTCGCAACCCAGTGGTGGAGGGCTAGTGTTAAAGTGTCGGGACACCTTAACCACTCGGCCACCGCGGCCCCTAAGTGTCTAGAGCACTCTTTCACTATTTTAGATTGTCTAGAGCGCTCTTTCACTATTTAAGATTGTCTAGAGCACTCTTTCACTATTTTAGATTGTCTAGAGCACTCTTTCACTATTTAAGATTGTCTAGAGCACTCTTTCACTATTTAAGATTGTCTAGAGCGCTCTTTCACTATTTTAGATTGTCTAGAGCACTCTTTCACTATTTTAGATTATCTAGAGCGCTCTTTCACTATTTTAACGAGGTCATGATCATGTCACTATTTTAAGGATGTCATGATGGGTACCATCACATGATAATGACAGCGGCATACGCGGCCAATGTAGTGTTTTGTTAGATATATACCTCACAACTTGAGTGTGTCTGTTTGATTGAGCTGTCAAGACAACAGTTGTGTTTTACGCTGTCGGTCACCCCTATGACTTCTGATACAGGTATGTTTGTTTACACCTGTACATATATTTACCTACATACTACCTATCTATACAGTATCTACCTGCTCTGATTACCTGTATACATACCCTGTAAGAGATACCTTACTTAATGACCTTAGCTGACCCAAAGGCTTGGTGAAAATTAAAGACTTTGAGACCTGTTTCATGAAATCTCATATAAAATGAACACTCATTTAAGATTCTATGTATAAGTCATCCATGCGTTTAAAGGTAACTTAAACGAGCCATATTTACCTATAATGATGTCAGTTTTAGTAAGACTTTGAGCTTTGGTCTGACATTCCCTCCCGGGAAAAATGATCCTGCTGTATTTGTTGAACTCATTTGATAATTCCCTCACATCATTGGTCATTTATCAAGGAGTACTAAAATAAAATGAAACAAGTACGGAAACTGTTAATATAAGATAAATACAATATTTGTCTTTTTGTCATATCCAGATATCAAGACAATTAAAAAGAGAGAGACAAAAACGCTTTTCAATTCTTTATATTAATGAAGTGATGAGAATACATATACAAAATGTATAAGTCCCTGAAATGATATGGTATATGTTTTATTAAGCTGCAGTTTTCTAGAGATAATTGGACTTGTTTAAATCCCTAACAGAGACACTTAGACTTGTTTAAGTCCCTAACAGAGACACTTAGACTTGTTTAAGTCCCTAAATTCCTGTATACTGTAAAGGTATGTATTTTGGTACACTCAAATTTAAACACATAATTGAATTTAAACACAACTATAATAAGCGCAGTGAAGAATTGGCATACCCAAAATACTTAACATTGAAAATGATACATGTACACACCAACTAAAATTAATGCAATCTTATTGACAGTGTAAAAATAATATACACAACTAAAATATGTACATTTTCAGAAACTTTGATTGCTGTTGATTAAGTTGATATAGACTAGTTGACTTAGTTACTATAGACTAGTTGACTTAGTTACTATAGACTAGTTGACTAAGTTGCTATAGACTAGTTGGCCTAGCTACTATAGACTAGTTGACTTAGTTACTATAGACTAGTTGACTTAGTTACTATAGACTAGTTGACTTAGTTACTGTAGACTAGTTGACTTAGTTACTATAGACTAGTTGACTTAGTTACTATAGACTAGTTGACCTAGTTACTATAGACTAGTTGACTTAGTTACTGTAGACTAGTTGACTTAGTTACCATAGACTAGTTGACTTAGTCACTATAGACTAGTTGACTTAGTCACTATAGACTAGTTGACTTAGTCACTATAGACTAGTTGACTTAGTTACTATAGACTAGTTGACCTTGTTACTATAGACTAGTTGACTTAGTTGCTATAGACTAGTTGACTTAGTTACTGTAGACTAGTTGACTTAGTTACTATAGACTAGTTGACTTAGTCACTATAGACTAGTTGACTTAGTTACTATAGACTAGTTGACCTAGTTACTATAGACTAATCGACTAAGTTACTATAGACTAGTTGACTTAGTTACTATAGACTAGTTGACTTAGTTACTATAGACTAGTTGACTTAGTTACTGTAGACTAATTGACTTAGTTACTATAGACTAGTTGACTTAGTTACTATAGACTAGTTGACTTAGTTACTATAGACTAGTTGACCTAGTTACTATATACTAGTTGACTTAGTTACTATAGACTAGTTGACCTAGTTACTATAGACTAGTTGACCTAGTTACTATAGACTAGTTGACTTAGTTACTATAGACTAGTTGACTTAGTTACTATAGACTAGTTGACTTAGTTACTATAGACTAGTTGACTTAGTCACTATAGACTAGTTGACTTAGTCACTATAGACTAGTTGACTTAGTCACTAGACTAGTTGACTTAGTTACTATAGACTAGTTGACTTAGTTGCTATAGAGACTAGTTGACTTAGTTACTATAGACTAGTTGACGTAGTTACCATAGACTAGTTGACTTCGTTACTATAGACTAGTTGACTTAGTTACTATAGACTAGTTGACTTAGTTACTATAGACTAGTTGACTTAGTTACTATAGACTAGTTGACTTAGTTACTATAGACTAGTTGACTTAGTTACTATAGACTAGTTGACTTAGTTACTATAGACTAGTTGACTTAGTTACTATAGACTAGTTGACCTATTTACTATAGACTAGTTGACTTAGTTACTATAGACAAGTTTACTTAGTTACTATAGACTAGTTGACTTAGTTACTATAGACTAGTTGACTTAGTTACTGTAGACTATTTGTAACTTGAGAGAGATCCTTACATTGCTCCTATATAAATATAAAGAGAAAATCGGCCTCAAAATGTATCAGAAAATGATGTAACTCTCTAGAGTTTAAAAAATCAGATCTTGTTTCATGTGTTAGACAGGAACAGTCGACTGGCTCACGAACAAAAGGGTCATTACTCACAGGGTTGTATTGTAAAGGGATCAGACTGTTTAAAGCTGGTGTGTGGAGGCTTGAAAAGATGATATCTGTATCGTCATAATGATGCTCACCACTATATATAGACACAGTTCTTAACGGACCATCATAGACAGGTTATTGACTAGAAAGCAAAGTAACATGGTTGTTATAGACAGGTGGTCTGTAAAGACAGGTGGTCTGTATAGACAGGTGGTCTGTATAGACAGGTGGTCTGTATAGACAGGTGGTAATTTTAGAGAGGAAGGTGTAGGCAGGTGGACTGTATAGACAGGTGGGCTGTATAGACAGGTGGTCTGTATAGACAGGTGGTAATTTTAGAGAGGAAGGTGTAGGCAGGTGGTCTGTATAGACAGGTGGTCTGTATAGACAGGTGGTAATTTTAGAGAGGTAGGTGTAGGCAGGTGGTCTGGATAGACAGGTGGTAATTTTAGAGAGGAAGGTGTAGGCAGGTGGTCTGTATAGACAGGTGGTCTGTATAGACAGGTGGTAATTTTAGAGAGGTAGGTGTAGGCAGGTGGTCTGGATAGACAGGTGGTAATTTTAGAGAGGAAGGTGTAGGCAGGTGGTCTGTAAAGACAGGTGGTCTGGATAGACAGGTGGTAATTTTAGAGAGGAAGGTGTAGGCAGGTGGTCTGTAAAGACAGGTGGTCTGGATAGACAGGTGCATAGTGAGTTAAAACGAGTAGCTGAAGGCAGTTTGTTTGTATTAATAGGTGATCTGTATTAGGTGATCTGTATTAGGTGATCTGTATAGAAAAGTAGTAAATTTAGATCTATAGGTATGTGTAGAAAAGTGGTCATTACAGGTAAAATTGCTCATGTGGTGAAATTAGACAGGTTATTATATAAGCAGATGGTCATTTAAACAAGTTTACAAGGTCAGGTAATTATAGGCAGGTAATCAGGTGATCTTTATATACAGGTGATCATTTTAGACAGGTTTTTATTAATGGTATAAAGATGGTTTTCATAGACAGGTGGTTTTCGAAGAGAGGTAAATTAAGCAGGTTGTCTTTATAGACAGAATGGGTTTCAATGTGCAACTCTCTTAGAAGTCTTTCAGGAATTCGTTGATCTGTGTGTTTATTTAGGTCTGTGTATGTTACTGGGAGATACTGGAAGATAATAGGCCAGGGAACTGTTGGTGATATTGTCTCTGTGTGTAGTACATAGTAGTTGTACCAGTGTCTGTGCTATCCACAGATTTTCCATGGCAGATATTTCTCTCATTGCCTACTCAACTTTGAGGTCTGGGGTTTCATTTTTCTCATTGCCTACTCAACTATGAGGTCTGGGGGTTTCAGACCCCATACATATATATATAGTCTGAAACAGTGTTGGGGGAACTCCAGTAGCTGAGAGGCAATGGTTTGTAATGTTCAATAATAGGGAGTCTGTCCCATACTAGATTGGCCACCTTTCTCTAGAATATTAAAATTATGAAAAATATGAATTAAATTGAGGTTTATGATTTTGGTCTGGAGGATATGTCTGATTCTATAGATCCTAAGTTTCAAATTAGGGCAAGATAATCTAGTATTAGAATTTGATGGAGCAATTCTAACATAAAACTGGCTGGTGGCCATTCTAGTCCCGAACCAGATCAATGTTAACAATCCAGCCACTTCCTGAACTTATAGATTTTGACCAAAGTTTATTATTCATTGTTCCAAAGTTAGAGTCAGCCTAACTATTTTCAGAAAATCATTGACCAATACAATGTCATAGCTCATTCCTTGCTTCAGGACTCCCAAGGTCAAGTCATCTTTACTAGACACTAAGGTCAAGGTCATCTTTACTAGACACTAATTAATATAATGTCAAGGTCATCTTTACTAGACACTAATTAATATAATGTCAAGGTCATCTTTACTAGACACTAATTAATATAATGTCAAGGTCATCTTTACTAGACACTAATTAATATAAGGTCAAGGTCATCTTTACTAGACACTAAGGTCAAGGTCATCTTTGCTACTCATTGATACTAAGTGAAAAAATGTTTGGAATATGATTATATGAATGTACTACTTATTACAATATTGCAACATCACATTTATTCAACTAGATACAACCCAGTCCTGTCTCATTGAACCATTCTATATAAAGTTTTGTGTATAAGGAGTGTTTGCTTGTCTGCAGTCTATCTACACACACGTTTTTGATTCAAATTTCTGTACAAAAACTCAAGTATGATAATTCTCTGTACTTAATGAGACATTGATTTAATTATGTTAATGCTGTTTCACAAATAAAACAAATTAAACCGCTCAAGTTTCGGTAGGCATCTCCACTTCTGTGGAGGCTGAAGACGCCCCAGGTAATCCTCTTTCGCAGCAGACATGAGGTTCCAATGGAGCACCCTGCCATATGAGATGGGGGCAGGCAGCTTTGTAAATAATCACACGTTTTTGTGTTCTAAGCCAGTCGGCTGTTGGTGCCTACAGACATAAGCTGAGTTTACAGACTGTTATATTCCACCTGTGAGTAATAAAGATGTTCATTAAACCAGTCCTCAGGTAATTCACTTCAGATTTATGCTACTGTAAGTCACAAGAAAATTTGATTTCTGAAACAAAATGAAGCTTTAAAGATTTTGATGTAAAAGATGCATTATGAAGATTTTATCAAATACAATCAACAAATTTATCTGTTATTGTTATTTTCAATGCTGAACCAAAAGTTCGAAGTTTTCGATTTTATTGTCGTACCTGCTTGAAATAGATATTGATTAATAATGATTTCGTGTTTTGGCAGGCAGCATGAGGTAAAACTACTCAAGGTTTTGTGTTTCTGAAAGTGACACTCAGAAATATTGAATACCAGTAGATATTTTCCTTATAAAGTTGTTGCTTCATTAAAGAGTATCAAATTACTAAATCATTATTGAGGATATGATAGAGAATCTTGTAAAACCCCAATTGCAAGTTGTAATTGAAAGGTAACAGCTAGAGGGAGTTATCTCCCTTCGATTTTTTTTTGTCCTGAATACAGATACATAAGCACCTATATATATCCTTGTGGAATTTAGGTTAGACACTTTCAACAGTATTTCTTAGCAACCAACATTTAAGGATATTTATAAAGTTTTTCAGAAAATAATAAAATCGTTCAGATACATGTGAACTTCATAAACTCATTACCCCTTTCCTTCAAAACTGCAAGCGATGCAAAAATAAGGCAGTAACATGTTAACATTGCAGGATGCCATTAGTCCCATAATTATATACCTGTATCCTGTTTGCTTAACTTGTTATTATAAAAGCCTAGCCTTGGTGTCCCTGGTTAGCAGGGTAAAAACCAATCTGTGGATAAGTAATTGATAATTGTGACAGTTGTGGCTGAGTAATTTATCAATTTCTTTAATATTTGACAAAACCTGCATATTCTATGGCACTTGAATTTTGCAAATGAGTTTAATTTGCTAGTTTGTATATATTAAAAAATCTGAAAAAATATCATTAATGCAAAACCGTGAATCTGAGGTCAACTAACAATATTTTGCTTGAACCAGTCTAGCTAAGAGAATGCCAGAGTGTTGTACACTTAAGTTGAGTCTCATGACCTACAAGGTACAGAGCTATGGCCTTTTGTTGGTTTTGATATCCAGAGTTATGGCCCTTTGTTGGTTACAACATGAAAAAATTATAGTCATAGTTTGTTTTGATATCCAGAGTTATGGCCCCTCGTTCGTTACAATATCCAGAGTTATGGCCCTTTATTGGTTACAACATGAAAAGTTACAGTCATTTTTGGTTGTAGATATACAGATTTATAGTCCTTTGTTGCTTATAAATAAAGAGTTATGGCCCCTTGTTCGTTACAATATCCGGAGTTATAGCCCTTTGTTGGTTATTAATAAAGAGTTATGGCCCCTCGTTCGTTACAATATCCAGAGTTATAGCCCTTTGTTGGTTACAACATGAAAAGTTTCAGTCATTATTGGTTGTAGATATGCAAAGTTATAGTCCTTTGTTGGTTATAATAATAGAGTTATGGCCCCTTGTTCGTTCCAATATCCAGAGTTATAGCCCTTTGTTGGTTATAAATATGGAGTTATGACCCCTTGTTCATTCCAATATCCAGAGTTATAGACCTTTGTTGGTTATAGATATAGAGTTATGGGCCCCTTGAGCGTTCATAACGATATCCAGAGTTACAGCCCTTTATTGGTTGTAAATAACATATTTAATCAAATATACCCTGATCCTGTAGAAATCCTATGTGGTACATTACACTGATAATGTTAGGACTAAATTACTACCCAATGTTGAGTACCACACCGATTAGATACACATTCCCCTGCAATGTTTGCCCTCGGTGCTGATGCTGGTAACACAGACCTCTTGTGTTAGAAGCTGATATCTCAGTCACCGGCTCCTTGGTCAGTGATGGGAATCTCAAAAACTAGAGTGAGAATAAATTGATGGTGGTGAAATGAGGGACAGGGGCTTAATATTTATATATACTATAAATAAACAACCCAAAAAGTCATTGCCTTGGTTATGGGCTGTTTATCTCAGGGCCAAGCTATTCAGCCACCTGTGGCTCGGAAATCAGTTCTGTAGGTGTTGTGGAATAATACCCAAAATTTCTTAATACAGGGGATGTTAGCACGGTAGTTTTGTTCTGGAGAAAAAAAAAAAAACTTGGGATGTTGTCTCCTGATTTATCTGCTCGAAAATGTTTGACAAATTGCACTTTAAACATTGTGTGTAGAAGTAATGATTCCTGATTTAGGACCGACATTAGATCTGATTCAGGTAGGTCTGTCAGCATTCTCAGTTTATATATATCTGTATATATGCTTTCCTTGACTTTATGTTTGACAGATTTTCTATCACAGTTTCAAACTCTAATATAATGTTCTACTTGTATTTTGTTAGATAAATATTTTGGTGTTAAATTTTGAGGATAGATACTCTGGATATCTTAGGAAAATCTAAACAGATATATATATAATTTGTAAACATTGTTATAAATCAAAAATTTTACATTCAAATGACATGTAAATAACATGTAAACAGCATCCATTGTATGCCATTTAGGATGTCATAATTGTTGCTATAGGGATGTCATTATTTTACCTTAAAATCTTAAAAAGGTCATGCTGTCAGTAATAAGTAAAGGGCATGCATGCTGTCAGTAATAAGTAAATGTCATGCTATCAGTAATAAGCAAATGTCATGCTGTCAGTAGTAAGCAATGCTGTCAGTAACAAGCAAAGGTCATGCTGTCAGTAACAAGCAAATGTCATGCTGTCAGTAGTAAGCAAATGTTATGCTGTCAGTAATAAGCAAAGGTCATGCTGTCAGTAGTAAGCAAATGTCATGCTGTCAGTAGTAAGCAAAGGTCATGATGTCAGTAATAAGCAAAGGTCATGCTGTCAATAATAAACAAAGGTCATGCTGTCAGTAATAAGCAAATGTCTTAAGCTTGCTGTCTGTAATAAGGAAAGGTCATGTCAGTCATTAGCAAGGGTCATACTGTCAGTAATAAGCAAAGGTCATGCTGTCAGTAATAAGCAACTTACCTTAAAATCTATATTAGACAGCAAAACTTGTTGACAACCCCTAAAGATGCCAAAGTGGGAGATCTCCCACCAAAGGGGGAGATTTATTGCGACGACATTTTAACGACATAAAATTGTTTTTGTACAGTAATTGTCATCAAAAGGTGTAGGGAATACTAAAATAGTTGTTATAAGTGCTTTGCAGGTAGACCTCATATACTGCACACTTAGCACATTACTTACATTTGGCAGTCTGCAAAACTGTGTCATTTATTACAACATTAAATGTCATAGCAAGACAATGTTTCTCAATGATTTAGTAAGTAATCTTGGAAAAGTTGCTAAGTTTGAGATGATTTTGAATAAATGTTAAGTTGAAAGAACATGTTTTATATTTGTAAGGAAAGAGATGTGTTACATTACAACCTGTGATGGTGTGAGGAAAGATGTTATTTATTGCCAAAAGTGATACCTTAGTTTGACATTTTAAAAACTAATGAAAATTATCCTTTTCTCTTTTTCGATTATTTACCCTTATCCTGTCTGTCTCGATAAAATTAGAGAAAGTTAGCCCAACGTAGCCCAACGTAGATTTCTGTCTCTCGTTTGTTATTGGTTTTCCTAAATCTACTCTCCCCACACATATATAACTGACATGTTACTGGTAATAGGTCACACTGACAGTAGGTGAAAGGGAGACAACCCAACATGATAAGTATTTCTCTTTGATCATTATTTCACTGAGAGATTATATTCAGTCTTGGAATGCTGCATGAATTAGAATACACAATATTTCATATAACTAGGATTGGTATAATTTCCTGGTTTTACGTCCTGTAAACTTATATGTTGGAAAGTCAGTAGGAATGTAGAGGTTATCTCCCTTTGACCTCTTTGTAGGAGATAGTGCTGGAGTAGTAGAGATAATGTGAGGCATGGCGCAAGGTGCCCTTAAATCACCACTCCTGTTTAACAGACGTGAAGTGGGATACGGTGTTGTACTAGATCAAGGCAATGTTGTCATACTCTCTATCTAGCTACTGGAATTGGTACTTCAATTACACACATACCCTCACACACATTTATATTGATGTAAGTTTAGGTCTACTAGATCTAGATCTAGTTGCAGAAAGATATTGCAGATGGGTCGGGACGCTGTTGACAAAAAGTGATATGTCATTGAAAAAAAGCGAGGGGTCGGGAGTTGAAGCACAAAATATGCAGTTAACAATTAGAACTTTGCATTTGATGGTTTTAGATATTTTGCATCAGTTTAGAAATTTCAGCCAAACTAATAATTTCTGCTTCCAAATTTACAAACTGGGATGGATCATGTATTCTACCAGGACTGCCAGGAACTTAGTGTGCCAACTGTATATATGTCTGTGGCAAAGCTGCTGGCATGTAAACAGATGGTAACAGGTTTTATTAATGAAAGGGCTAGACCAGCTTGTGTCCTGTATATAGATAGCCAATGTATCGGGTCAACCAGTTCAGAGGTATACATGTACCATCATATTTGATCAGTTCTTAGTGGTTTGGCCCAGTCCTTCATTAGTGTATAATTGCGATCTATAAACACACTTGTGGTGATAGCCCCACAACACCTTGAGCCATCTTCCTAGTTTTAATCAGAATTTGATGTGCTGCCCCCGTGGGCCTTTTCCAGGATGAATGTATTATGTGACTGTAAATGTTCTGATTTTGTTGTTACAGTTCTACCTCCAAGATACCGAAGAGCAGCAATGGCACTTTCATTAACAATCAACGCCTGTGTAAGGGCGGGGAGGAAAGTCCCGCTCGCGAAGTCTACTCTGGTGACCAGATACAGTTCGGAGTCGACGTCATGGAGAACAACCGCCGCGGTGAAAAAAGTAGGAATTAGCTTGTAGACATGCATAATGTCCCAAAACTATCCTAACGACAAATTAACGTACGACACAATAAAACCCTACTTACTCCAAAATACTTTAATATCCCCTATATTTGTCAAATTGTTTGCTTGGTTCCGGTCGCATCCTTATATATTCCTTATAAAAAAACCTTGGATAAATTAACCCTCTATTCTTGGAATACCCTGCATTTCTCTCACTCCCCTCTTTTCATAATCATAGCATCAATCTTACCTAATTGTCAAACACTGACACGGCCAACAAATTTTTACCTGTGACATACATGTCTGTGTAAGGGACATCGGGACATCGTTGAATCGGAGCACACACATACATGTGTTGATAATTACAGGATTAACGGTGGCATTACACCCCTACACTGCTGTCTGCTACATTATAATTACCATTTATAGATTTCGGATCAGTCTGTATTGTTTGTTAGCATGAATATCGGTCACTGTACAACCCAATAACAGATTGACAATATTCAGTGAAGGTAATGATTATACTCAACACCAGTGTGTATTGAACTTATTCTCTTCATGAATAGGAAGGGGGCAATGAAAATGCTGTGATATCTTATAACAGTGAATTAAAGACTTCCTTTTTAATATCGCATAACATCGGATACATTAGTGTAATTCCAAAAATTTGAATTAACCATGAACGGATGAAATTGTGTAAGTACTACGGCACTCCTTAGCATTTTCAGACACCCTTTCTTGTAAAAAATAAGAATGCATTGTTCAGCTTATATCATTTTAAACATAATTAAATGTTTCAAATCTTCCTTTTTCGTACTGCAGTATTTAAAAGCATAGTAAATCACAACAATAACTGATGTTAAGTGCTGGTTGTAGACATTTAACATATGATCGATACCTTATGGTCTAGCTATATAGTCTAACCCCTGATAACTTGAATATTACATATTCCTCAAAATATTGACAAGGTCACTAGGAAATCGAGTTAGAGATTGGATTTATTTGTTGAATGGTCATCTTTATTGTAACCATATCTATCTGGATGTTTCAGAAATGAATAATGCTAATTTCCAGCAAATTATTCATTCTCCTGCAATTTATAAGCCCATTTGAATTCCCTACCTATAATGAAAGTCTATATATTGTCCCCCATGGACTTATTTTTAGCCCCGTACCGGTGAATCCTGAGAGCATATAGGTTTCCTCTCAGTCCGTCTTGAACATAATTACCAGTATATAACACCAAAATTTGTCAGAGCTCTAGCGACTTCATTCCTCTCGTGATTTAGATCAAACTTTACACATTGATAAAGGACCATAATTTATATCTCACACAAATAATTTCAGGGGTTTTGGGTCAAGGTCAAGGTCACTAGCTATATTTAGCTGGGGCTGGTAGGGGACATATATTGCTTTCGCAATGCTAAGTATGCATGTTTGGTTGGTATCCTAAGCTTAGAATTCTAGCCGAGTAATTCTGCCAAAAATATTCATATTTTGTGTAATATGCATTTTTTATGAAAGAAAATAAATATACAGAGTAAATATACAACATATCGGATCTTCAGGGCTTAGGATACATCTAGATATTGGTCTATCATCATGTACACAGTTATATTTATAGGGGAAATACATATTTAGGATATGTTATGAGGTACCAAACAGGAATACTTCAAACACATTCCTAAAACAGGTTCCTAAGATGTGGTAGTAAGATAAGGAAGCATCATGATGATAATAACATGAAAATTGTGTTACGTTTTCCTGCTGGAGTTACCTCCCCTTGATCAGTACACACGCACTCTGGTATAACTATCCTATAATAGTTAAAAACATGTTTGTTATTGGAATAATATACGGCACTGATCCTCAGGTAATTTTTTTTAATGAATTACATTTCCTGCCTGGTTTAGATTTTGACCCACGGTGTAGCCTACCACAGGATGATACAATGAACAGACTCGGCGGTCTGTCAGGGTTGTATAACTCTAAACTTCACAGCGGAGTAGGTCAACATTTCAAAGCAGAGTGGTTGTTACTGGCAAAAAACAAATTTCCTCACAGTCTATATTCCGTACAAATCTAGCGATTATATGTGAGCTCATTCTCGGTGTTTAACTGACATTGAATTAGAATCTTTCATCTTTTGACATTTTGCTCAGTTAATGTAGTCACAGCATTGCCCTATTCTGGGAAACTCCCCTTTATATTTTATCATAATTAGTAATTATGCATCATCCAAACTTCATGGAGCGGGGGTTGCTATATCTGCCTATACTCATCTGTCTCACATTGATTTTCATGGTGATTTCATTTACGGCCACTGTAACCCTTACCCTTTTTGACTAAGACAGATTCTGATCTAACATCACAGGTATGTTTACATTGGACAAACCTCAGACAAGTTTAATTTCGTTGGAATTGTTCAAAGGTCAAAGGTCACTGTTACTAAAAATAGAAAGTGAAAATACCACCCACCCCCTGTTAGGAAACTACATCAATTTTACTGTTAAAGTCGTGTTGAGGGAGAAATATATTCAATAGGTATGATACATGTAAGTTTTATGTGAATGTGACCTTTTTACCATTGTAGATGTATATATTTATTTATATATAGAGAGATAATTGACCTATTTAACAGGTGTTTCTAAATATAGAAAGAACTTAAACACTGTCTGAGTGCTGATTCAATATTAATCTGTGAAAAATTCTTCAGTTGTAGTGATTCTCCCGATTAAAAAACTTTTCATGTAGTGCCAAATGTTTGAAATGTGAAATAGGGTTGAGATGATACAGAGATGATATGTTGAATTGTTAAGTGGTGTGTTGGGTTACGGTAACATCCTGTCTTTCCCACAGTCACCCATGGATGTATCATAGCCACGATCACACTGTTCCACCCCGACGGCAGGGAAGCCAAAAACATGTAAGTTTACTCTTTCTACTTCTATTTCATTTGCACAGGAGTTCAGTATTTGTTTTTGCTTTATACTTTTATGTGTGCATATGTTTATTGTAAACTTTTTTTCAGATTGAAGCTGGTTATAGCATGTTTTCCTCTAATTGTTATGTTAGGTGTACCAAAGAGTTACCTGCCCTTGTATTTTTACTGCTAATGAATTATAACCCCATGGATGATAACTGTTCTAAGAGTTATTTGCCCTTACATCAGTAATGAGTTCAAATCACTTCAGAGTTATCTGCCCCTTTATAAGTATGTCATTAAGGAGTTATGTAGTAACTGTTCATAGAGTTATCTGCCCCTTTATAATTATGTCATTAAGGAGTTATGTAGTAATTGTTCTTAGAGTTATCTGCCCCTATAAATTATGTCATTAAGGAGTTATGTAGAAACTGTTCTTAGAGTTATCTGCCCCTATAAATTATGTCATTAAGGAGTTATGTAGAAACTGTTCTTAGAGTTATCTGCCCCTATAAATTATGTCATTAAGGAGTTATGTAGTAACTTTTCTTAAAGTTATCTGCCCCAATAAATTATGTCATTAAGGAGTTATGTTGTACCTGTTCTTAGAGTTATCTGCCCCTATAAATTATGTCATTAAGGAGTTACGTTGTACCTGTTCTTAGAGTTATCTGCCCCTATAAATTATGTCATTAAGGAGTTACGTGATATTTTTTTTAGAACTATCTGCCCTTATTTCATTACTTATGGCAATGAGGACTGGTTCCCAGCTGTCAGACTTTTATTTATTTATTTATTTATTTTTTCAAATGTCTGTCTTCATAACCATTAGCTATTGGTATATATTCTTTTGTGACAGTCTTCAAACTTGTTATGGTTTCCAGACCTTAAAAAGTCTGCCAGTAGATTGTTGAATTAAATTATATACTGGATCTCACACTGGCTTGCTGATTATTAATGGTCAGAGAAATCTGACAACAAATTTATCAAACATCTGGGCTTTTGGAGCATTGAGTTGTCAGAGGGTTGAGCAACAAGATGTCATGATGATAGTACTACACATAGCTATTTATAGATGTGTCTAATGAAATAGCCACTTCAGAATGAGGGCAGACCACTCGGCTAATGAACGTCTACAGAAGAAACATTGAATGTAAAACTTATAAATGACAAATTGTCGTAAAAATGTTTTAAGAATTTTTTCAGCCAAAGAAATAACCAAGGGGATGTGCTTCAGTATAAAAATTTAGAGAAAAAATAAGAGGATATATTTGCCTTACTGTACAACTGTGCAATATTTACAATAATTCTTTTTGTGTGAAATTATAATTCCATATATGATTGTTTTTATTTATTCAGAAAATCTGGATGTAGGCCCAGTTCATGTTCAGAAATTGCAGCCAAAACGATGCAAGTCACTGTAAAATTCTGCACACAGCATGTCCCAAACATCTCAAATGCTGCTCTTTTTTTATGATCTCCTTTATCCATCGCATTGTTTTCAAATTTGGCTTATCTCCCCTTTCTACACTATGTTGGGTATAACCATCTCAGAGATACGCAGGCTTTGATTGTCTCCTCTTTCTACATTATGTCAGATATGACCGTCTAAGAGTTTCACCGACTTTAATTATCTCCCCTTTCTGTGGGGTCCTATTTGTATTTTTTTTCCCCCAAAATCTCTGATTTCTTTGTCCTATTAAGTATAACTTGTTGTATAAAACTGATGTGAACCTTCAATTATGTTCCCCTTAATGTTTAAAGTCAAAATAAACAATTCTGATGGGACCATGTTGTGTATTGAGTAAAAGTTAAGACCTTTGTACAATGCCAATTATTTTATGTTTTTTTGCACACATTTCTGGGCCTCTCTTTCCTTTAAATGTCCTTTCCCCCCACATAGACTGCCCTACTTCATTTATTATGCCAAACTCTTGTCTGACAAACAGTGTCAGTATAACGAGGTTTAACTGTTTTCTCTAGCATGACTGTATTGTCTTGTACTCTAGAAATGTTGTAATGTGGGACAGATAAAAATTATCCTCTAATTTCAAGTTCGTCAGTTGTATCTACTTTTGATTGGTAATTAAAGAAAAAGGTTTGATTATGGTACACTTATTTAAGATTAAAAAACAGGAAAAAAAAAATAAAAACTTCAGAATGTGTTTTCCTGATTTCCTGTTTTTAGCCTCTAAGAACCATATTATCTTTCTTGTTTTCTTTAGTGTTTTGAATTGATTTCATCTGTAATGAAGATGAAACCAAAAACACAAATTCTGATTTACATATGTTGACAATATAAACTGGAGTTTATTTTCCGTTTAGAGATATTTTTTCTGTTTTCTGATGATAAGGGTTTTGTACTAGACGAGAAAGTTCCAAAATAGTTGAGGTATTTCTAAATGTCGAAAATGTCCAAGTGACATTCTGTCAATGTGTGAATCCACTAAATATTAATGTGAGGTAAATTCTCAGAGGGCAAAAGGGTCATGGCTTGGGTGGGTCTCAGAGAACAAGGCATTCACATGTGATGTCTAGGGTAATTAAAAAAGGTGTTGTATGGTGGGGAAGTGACCAGTGGTCAACACCTTGACCACACAGATGGACAAGGGGAATGGTAAGGAGCTCTTGAGCTTAAATTGGTTTTAACTGTGTATTCTTGAAAAATGAAATATTAGGTGAATTTTAAATCTGTAATGAAAGTGTCTGGCTAATGAATATTTAAGTCGTTATATTATAGATATTACAGACAGGCTGATAATATGGTTATAATGGGATTATTTATTGTATAACATTTAAATCATTTCTGATCTGTCATACACACTGTCATATTGGTTAGCTTGTGTCGGGAACTGAACTCGGTGACAAAATTTGGCTATATAGTCCAGCCACAGTCATTTCTAGTAAAAAATGGCCGGATTATGATCTGGATGGATTAGTAAAACAGAAACAAAACAATATGTCACACTAAATACTGGCTGAAAAGGGAGATAACCAAGCAGCATCTAGACAATAGTGACGAACTGTATGTCAACTAGAGGTGTATATATGGAAAAGGATTTAATACACAATCTGAGATATTTTCTAGCCCAAGGGGCACAACTCCGTTTAAAATACCATAATTGTGTCTGTTTACATTGATCTGTGTTAATCTTTGCCTGCTGGCTGAAATTAATATGGATGCATATCAATAAAATGGTGCTTCTATCCGTAAACAGTTTTATCACAGGTAGTTAGGTGGCTTGAGGATATTGAGAGCAAAAGACAGGTTTATTGACCAATGTGTCATCAGGGCCCTGTGTTGTAACTTCTCAGGCCCCTGTGGCTATTGCTACTGGTGGATAATTTCCTTAGGTATATTATATATTGTAATGATCACTTGAAGTCCAGGTTCTTATGGTGTACATGGTGTACATGTGTTTGTCTGTTTCTTAGCTGTTTAAAGCAAACATACAGGCCACCATGATCAGCAGGTATATACAATATTTACTTATATCTTTGAAAATGAAGTTTCCTGTTAAATTTTCAAGTTGGTTCATAGAATAAGAGAAGTTAAAAAATTGTATGATTGATGAGCTGACAGCTCTCCTTAGAAGGTAAATTCAAAATAAATCCAAATTCTATTAAAAATATTTAACATCCTTGCTATATATACCGTACTTAAATTTCTTATTACTTATATAGCTTCAACTGGTGAATTTACTTCCTATTTATGTCAGAGAAACTTCAGCCAGTTGATAAATCACCTTTTATTGGTAGAGTATGTAGGTAACTTAACATCTCCTTTCTACTCAAATAAGTTAATCTGTGTAGCTAGTGATTGTGTATATTTGATTTGATATTTCCTGGATTTTCCATCTTTTACAATTGACAATTAACACTCATTGAATATAGAAGATAAAAAAACCAATCATAGTTAAAAGTTATGTTCAGGAACAATTTCTACAAGGACGTACAGTTTAACATAATTATTTGTATTGAATTCAGATAACTTGAAAGACTTTGCTAAACTCAACTAAAAATTTCATTCCATGAGTAAAAATTCTGCATAACATACACTCTGCTAGTTTCTACCTCAAATATTCAGATATTTTTTTATGATTTCACAGACTTCAAAATAACAGGGTTTGGTTGTACTGTTATGAGTTTTGAATGAAAGTCAGAAATCAGGGGAAATAAAAATTGGAAGGTCAGGGTCAGCTCTGATGGATGTCATCCCAGCAAAGGTCAGAGGTCAAGTTTTGACTGCTGGTATATCGGAGAGATGTTGTTGATACAGTCTGCTCTTGAACAGATGTTTTCTGTGATACAGATTAAATGACCTTTGTAAAGAAACATTTTACTGGTGAATAGAATCAGTGTGGCTGATACACGATCCCTAGATCCCTACTGTGTAGTCATGTGATGTGTGTGGGCGGGCGAGGACTCTGTCTGTAGAAGTGAGGGGGGAGGAGTCAGGGCAAGAAGGGAGTTGGCAGGGCAGAAAGGTATAAATGGGTTAAAAGGGTAGAGATGAGATGTAGGTAAGGCTCTGGAGAGGAAGGGAGAGAGGGGGGGGAAGGATGTGAAATAAGGTTAAAGGGAGAGGAGAGTAGGTAAGGTCGAGACAGAGGCCTTGCTAATGGGGACTCAGTATATTTTTGTTTCAATTAAAAATTAAAGGTTTGGTAATGTTAAGTTTTGTTGAATTTTAAAATGGGAAAAAATTTGGAATTTGGGTTTGGAGAAAAAAGAGAAGTTTTGATAATTAAAAAAATTAAAGGGTTTTTTTTAAAAGGGGCAGCTTAACAGTTGGTATAAAAAAAGTAAAAAATTTGGTGAAAAAAAGGTTCAGATTTAACCCTTGGTACATTAATTGGTTGGGGGAAAGGGTTGGTGAAGAGAAAAGGGTTTGGGGGTTTTTGGGAATTTTAAAGGGAAAAAAGGGTTTTAAAGGAGAATTGGAAGGGGGAAGAGTGAGGTGTAGGAAGGGCAGAGGAAGTGGGGGTGGAGGGAAAAGGTAATTTGAGTTTTGGTAAGGGTTAAAATGTTGGGGTTGAGGAGGGAGGGGAGGAAGAGGACGGGGGAGGGGGGGGGGGTAAAAAGATAATTGGTCATTTTTGGGTATTGTTGACAAAGACATTGTGTTAAGGAGTTTAGGAAAAAGGTTTTGGAAAAGGGTATGGAAAAATTTGGAGAGGGAACCCATAAAAACCCCAACCACATACAAAAAACCCGGGGGGAACCCCTTAAAAGGGAACCAATATAAAAGGTGGTAAGGGGGGGGAAAAGGTACCCCAAAAGGGTGTAAAGCCAATTTAATGGTTTATTATAAAAAGGTTGGGAATGTATTCAAAACCCGACATTTATGAGTTTTAAAATTGGTTTTTGGGGGGAAAAATGGGGGTTTTTTAAAGGGTAAAACCCGAAAGTGAGACCCAAAAAAAATTGCCCACACATTTAATGATTACAAAAAAGGGAAGA